>NW_018742738.1:13792797-14144975 GCF_001683475.1 Chenopodium quinoa | reverse complement strand
AATACTTAGCTAAAAAGATTAGGGCCTGGCCGACCCTGTGCCTAACAGGCGGCTACCCTCCTTTTACTTAGCACCTACGTTCACCAAGAACTTACCAAGGCCACAGGCCGAATGATCAGACCAGGCGCCAAGCCAACTGATCAAATCTACAAAACTAATACGACATGTCCCAACATCATAGCAGGCGTCCGGCGGCATCCCTCCAGATGAAATTCGTCGCAGAGAGCAGCTCCCTTTTGGGTGGAACATTGCTCTATAAACTAATTACACGGCACCTATACGACTGTCCCCAAGGGCAACCACGTAGCCGTTTTTGAGACAAGGATAACTCTATCACTAACCAAACCAGTGGTAGCAGTTGACATCTGAGTCAGATGACCGCATGTATTACTTGGGATAAATGCAGGGGGTACCTCTTGAGTTAATAGCCAACAAACATTGGCGAATCAAGGGGTCTAGCCGGCCTCCGCCGCCTGGTACCTCTACTTCTCAAGCAAGAGTGACGGCGACTGAGTAACACCAGCGTTAACTCATAGTCACTCCCTCAAACTTGGTATGGAACTCAAACCCCTATTCCTACTAGGTAACCTATTGAGTTAATAGCCAACATACATTGGCGAATCAAGGGAATCAGCCGGCCTCCGCTGCCTGGTACCTCTACTACTCAATCTAGAGTGTGACGAAGACTAAGTAACTCCTATGTTAACTTATAGTCACTCAAACTTAGTATGGAGCCTAAAAGGTATGAGTCGTCCGCCTGTTTTTAGCAAACAGGGGCTCTCAACCACTACTCCTGCTAGGTTAACAAATTATGAGTTAAAAGCCAACAAACATTGGAAAATAAAGGGAAACAACCGGTACCTGCCACTTGTTATCTCTACTACTCAGTTCCTTGGCGACTAGGTAATACTCGTGTTTACTTAGTTAGACCACTTTCCTACTTGGTTAAATTTACAAATGACAGGACCGCCTGCCTAGAAAAGCTCCAGTCTTTAAAATAGTTCGAATACCGATTGGATAAATGGTCGACTGATCGTCTATCCTGGAAACAGACAACCAGTCGTCCAGGGGCATAGGCGGCGTGACTAACTATCCGTACCTGTCTGCAACTATCGGCCATGTAAAACAGTCGGTCTAGTGAACAATTGGATATTAGAATATGGAATACTTAGACAAATTTGAGGCAAAACAAAAATTCATTAAAAAGAATCGGTCATTAAAGACCGGCAAAATATTCAAAGCCCCGGCCCCCTGGCCGGGTAAATACAAAACAAACGGCACGCAGGCCGTGGAAAGAATACATAAAGCTTAAGAAGGGGGCAGATCTTCAATATTAGCAGCTGCCGCCTGGTCAGCACTCTTCTTGCTGGACTCGGCTTCAGCTGCATCCTTTTTCGATGCCTTACCCCCAAGCGGCACAAGCGCCACTACCGGCTCCTCCTCCTCCAATGCTTCCTCCAACGCCTCTTCCTCAGCAGCCGCCAGGATCTCTTGATTATATGTATCAGAACACTGGCGGTACGTTTTTTCCCAAGAGGCAAAGTCGGCATTGGGGAAGAGGCGGCCCCAAGTCATGCGCTGGATTTGAGCGGAGTCTTCCATCATCTCCCGGACCAGCTCTTTCTTCTCTTGCTCGGCCTTTTCCGAGAGCTCTTGGGTAAGACTCTTCTCTTGGGTCACCAGACGTTCTTTTACGCTGGCCAAGGATTTCTCCAAGGCTTCGTATGAGTACATCTTCAGGCGAAGACGTTTCAGCTCGGCCTTGAGATTGGTGATGGTCGCCTCCAGCTCGCCATTCCTCTTCTGGGCCGCCTCTAACTGAGCCCGAACAGCGGCGGTAGCCTGCGCCTGATAATAAAGAATATCAATGGTCAGAACTTCATTTTGGGCAATTTGAAACATTGCCTTATCATAATAAGAGGCGGCCATAGCTTTTGCAGCCTTTACCTCTTTGTTCTTCCGGTCAAGCGGCTTGCGAAGGCCGTTCACTCGGAGCAGGGCCTAAGTACAAAGGAACAGGCGTCAGTTTCCAAACAAAAAGAAAACAGGCGTCCAGTAATTCAAATACTCAAAAATATGCTAAGTATACCTCAGCAAGGACCCCTGCAATCTCGTCTAGGTCAAGGGTGCCGACACCCCTGACCGCCTCCCTTTCAGCTGGAGGAACTGCCCTGATCATAGACTTGGCCATCTCTACCAAGTCAGGCTCCTGAGGGCCGGCTGCATCAAGCATAAACAAACGGATTAGACCTAGTAAAAAAGGGAGCGAGTCTAAAATTTACAAGGACAACTTCTTACTTCTAGGCGGCCCAGTTGGAGTTTTAGAAGAAGTGGCCGGCTGTTTCTCAGCCGCCACATGTTTCCTGGCAGAACCAGGAGAGCTCCCAACATTCGTCCTCCGGGCCTTGGGGTCCGGCTGTTGGGAAGATGAAGCTCTTGGAGCACCCGTCTAAAAAAGAAGAAAAAAAGTCAGTATATGCATAAACACAACTCCAATAAAAGGGGTGAAAGGTTCGGAGCTCACCAAGGGTGCCCCCTTCTTGGGGGAGTCGGTTGAAGCTTGTTGCATGATGGAGGCCCGCAACATGCCCGCCGCAGTCTTGGAGGCGGTGATTTTGCTCATGGCGTCAGCTGCAAAAACAAACAACAAAGTTAATAAAAGTCATAACAAGAAATGTATGGAACAACAAAGTATTCGATAGGCCGACTACCTCTTGAGCACCGACTGCTGAGGCCACAGGCGGCCAAAAAGTACTCGTCATAGAGCCATTTGAAGCTCGGGACGCAGTGCAGGGGTACTTGCTCTCGTACCCCTGAAGTAGAGTCGACCCTCGACTCTACTTTAAAGAGTCCTTTATCAAGGATCTCTTTCTTAGCCTTGGGGGGAACAGGCGGCATGCTGCGGCCGCCTGCAAGAAGGGGCGGATTCCTGTTCCACCTATTGAAGCGCTTGTTCAGCTCAATGTCTGAACTCTCAATGATGAGGAAGGTGCTCCGCCAGTCCTTCCACTTGTTTGCTTTACCTCTCGTCATGAGGTAGCCCCTGTGGCTTGTCAATTGATACCAGCCGGTACCGCCTGTCTTAGGGGTCCGGCTGAGATAGTTCATATGGGCGAAAGCCTCGAAGCTCGGCTCCACCCCGTGCAGTTCGCATCCGGCCACATAGCCGAGTACGTTTACCCAGGAGTTTGGGGCTAACTGCCATAACCCCAACTCATACCCATCCAAGATCCGCTGAACAGCCGGATGTAATGGGAAGCGCAGCCCTGCCTTGATGGCCGCCTCGTAGCAGCCAAAGCAGGCGCTATCATAACTGGAACCAGCCGGCCAGACGACTGTGTCTTCAGGATCCGGCACAAACACTAGAAAGTCGGGGCCCATGGTGTGGTTTGCAATAAAGCTCTCCACTTTCTCTTGCATGGCTGTGATTCGGCCCCGAGGTACCGTGCAGTAATAGGGGGTATTTAGCTCTCGGTGAGAGGCGGATGGCTCCGCCCAATTGTCCCCCTTCTCAACTGCGTGAGAAAGTCTCGCCTCTTGCAGGCGGCTGTTTTTCTCTTCTGTGTCCAAAGAAGCATGGCCAGAAGAGCTTGACTCGGAATCGTCCTCTGATGAGTCCGAAGAGGACGACTCCTCCCCTCTCCCGGAGGGGCCCGCCTCCTCTCTTTGAAAAGGAGCAGAATTGTTAACTGTTAAATGGGAAGGGGTCGCTATGACTCCTCCCTCAGAATTGCCGGCTTTCAGGCCGCCTTGTTTCACTTCCACATCTGGCGCCTGGTCAGATGTTTCACTAAGCGGCACCCTGTGGGAGGAGCCGTCTGAATTTGAGATCCTAGCAGTATTTTTCGTTCTGGCCATCCTGCTCTGCATAGACACAGATACAGTCGGACTTTGTACAAAGGGCAAAGATGGGTCCGGAAAAGGGCAGGCGGCACTCCTAGTCCTAGATTCAGCCGGCTGATCACTAACCTAGGCCGTGTCGTGTGCTTCCGTGGTGCCATTTCAAAAAATAAAAAGAAAATTAAGAGTAAGAGAACTGACAGTTACCTAAACGAGTGACGGTTGATGAAGTTAAATCCTGTGCAGTCGGCTTGTCAGAACAGGCGGTAGGCAGAAAAGGTCCGAAATGTCAGAGCAAGTTCAGGGATCCGAATGTTCTCAAAAAGTTCTCAAAGTGTGAAAATGACTCAAGACAATCCTCCCTTATATAGGCGAAGTGAGAAGGCGAAGGGTCACTTTCAGAATTCAAAATTTGGGCGGGAAAATCTCTCGTCCTTTCGCCGACTGACACCTGTAGAAGGTCGTCGCCTGTTACAGTGCGACACCTGTCACAGGTAACACGTGACCAATCACGTGCTACCTGTGAGGGGCAAATGATTAGGGGATTTTGCTCCCACCAATCGGAATGCGCCACGTGGGCCAATCAGGTCCTGCCAAGTGTCCCCCAGTTGGAACTGTCAGGGCTTGCCACGTGGCACGCGCTTATTCGTCCACCTTGGACCGATTATGTCATGACATGTGGCATACTCCATGCCTAATGGAGAAACCGGCCACCCAGGCCCAACTTCCGAGGGAAGCCCAATCAGCCCTAGGTTAACCTAAACCTAGGATGGGCACGTTTCCCAAGGTTATAAATACCTCCCTTAATCCTCATTAAGGGGGAGAACGAAAAAAACACATTAATTACACACAGTAATAACCGGCTGATCTCGCTAACAAAGCAGATTACCTACGTTAAACACTCTCACCTAGAGAGACCCAATCACTTTAATTTCCGCATTAATTACTCCTTAATCAAGTACTAACTTGACCGTTGGAGGCGGAGCTCCCAGGAGTCTCCGTTATTTTGCAGGTACAGGCGTCCGGTTCCAGTCTCGGAATTGTAACTCTCCCGCAGGACATCAGAAAACCCCGAAACAAATGGTAATGATGAATATTATGTACTAGTTTTGTGCCCGTACGATGTTCGGGTTATTTATTGGTTAAAGATAAAAAAATTTAATCTATATGTCAAATTTTAAAATATGCCATTGGATAAAAAATTAGTTTATTGATGTGCTTTTGTGACGATTTGTTATCTAGTAGGCACCTGTAATGACTAATATTAATATTGGTGGAAATGTTCGATTTAATACATTAAAAAAATAAACAATTAATAAATTAAATAAGATAAATGTTCAAAGCCCGTTGGGTTGACCCGAACCCAAAACTTTGGGCAAGGGTTGAACATTTCTTAACTCATAACCTAAAGTGACCCAATTCGAGATGATTCATGACTCAACCTTAATTGACAGTTGAAGTAATAAAATTCTATTAGTTGTGAAGTATATTATTTTAACCGATTAGTATATATTATAAATAGATGTTTAACACTTTAAACTAATTCCTTCGCTCTAAAAAAAGTATTATGACATAAAAAATTAAATTTATATGATAATTTTTAAGAATTATAATCTAATAATTCAATTTGTATCTCTGAAATATTGGTCTTTTATCGAAAATAAAATTATAAACTTAAATTTTATCCTAAAATTCTTTTTTTTTTTTATCTTATGAAGTCTATTTAAATCGCTCCAACGTGGCGCAACACTTGGCGAAAAGTTGGAACGCCAAGTATCATAACGTCGTAACCTGGCTAAAAGTTTAGCTTTATATATTAGTTATATGATGTATGGGTTACTTTCCTCAAAGTTTATCTACTTTGGTGCAAATTGATTTGATCTGATTATAATAATATGAAGCTCTCTTTTCCTCAAATAAAAGGGAAAAAAAAAAACAAACAAACAAGAGGTTGTATACTCTAAATGTATTTTAGTTAACCACACCAACAAACCTAAGAAATATACTATATATCTAAACCTACATGAACACTAGAATACAAAATTTATTTTGACACAACACTAGATTGAGATTTTTTTTTTATTTCTAACACTAGATCAGGAAACCGTTCGTAATACTAGAATATTATGAACGGTTTCATGATCTAACACTAGAATATACGAAGTACATTACTCGTAAAATATACTTGCAAAACAATTGAATTCGTGAACTCCACCAAATTGACAGGCATTGACTGATTTATCATTAATATAACATCAATCTGAATATGACTTGAACCGTTCCGAAAACAAATAGAATGACTTTTCACCTGAATATAGTTGGACTTAATTGACATCTCTACAACAAAATTTCAGCAGAAGATGTAAGGAAAAGGATCACAGAACCTTCTTGAGTAGCAAATGACGCTAACGGTTAAAATCATTTCAAAGTATTATTGATGATCATCCTTCATCATACTCAAACTAGAGTAAATCTCCAGTGGCAAACCAACAGATATGCACAAGGCAGCCTTCACGTTATTCTTTCTGATCGAAAAGACCGTGATGGTAGAAAATGACTTGCTGCATCAACTTTTCTCAACCAGGCTAAGGTTAAACTGTAAAAGAATGACATAGTTGGCTTGTGTGGATTTTTCTCAGCCTGACATCTCAACATCTTTATTTTCTTGGTCACATTGTGAGTTGATGGATCCTAGCAAATCATCAATCCTAAGAGGAGAACGCCGAGCCATGTATTGAAATACAACCTGCAAAAGTAGTGATCTAATAGTTAGGAGACAACAGTATCCAATTTTACTAAAAATCAATAGATTAACTCTAATGCCTAGGGAGCAAAATCATCTTCACAGTTCTTGAAGTGGCAGAAGATTTGATCTTCATGTAGCCAAAGTAGAAGCATTGCCCCTTTCAAGGGCCTTCCAAAAACAGTAGAGAAATACAAAAGTATAAACTTCAATTAACATTTATAGTGAACTTATAAATCCTAGGGCTTTGTGGTAAACTGGCAATATATTATGTGGTAAGCTCTGAATGCTTAGCGCTTCAAAGCAGAAAAGTAGGCCTTGGAAAGGTAAAATAGCAGTGGTAGAGAAGGATCAGTTCTTCCAAAATACACTCTCTCCTTGGACAAAGAGCAGGCGACACTTGGTTCACTACTAGAAAACGGTCAAATAGCGACGGAATGGTTCCGACGGACACTAAATTCCGTCGGAAAAAATGAATTTTCCGACGGATTTTAGTTTCGTCGGAATTTTCCGACGGATTTAACAATTCTGTCGGAAATCCGTCGGAATGTATGTGTTTTCCGACGGATTTTTCCGTCGTAATTTTCCATTTCCGACGGATTCAAAGTCCGTCGGAAATTTCCGACGGATTTTTCGTCGGAATATATTTAAAAAAAAAACATTTTTTTAAAAACCCTAAAACGCTGCCTCCGCCTCTTTTTTCTTCATTCTCCCTTCTCTCCACTCTTCTCCTTCTCTCAGCCGCTCTTCTCCTTCTCTTCTCCTTCTCCTTCTCTCTCTTTATTTCTGCTCCTTCTCTTCTTCTTGCTCCGTCTGTTCACTTTCTTCATCTCACTCTTTCCTCTTCTTTCCCCCTTTTCGACAAAAACCAACAACACCACAATCACCAACAACACCACCACAATCATCAACAACACCACCACAATCACACCAAAATTGGTCAAGGGTTTCGCCCTTTCTCTCTCTTTTCATGATGAATAAAGCAAATTAAAGGTTTTGAGGCCAAATTCGTCCATTTAAAGCCTAGATCTAGACTTTAAATGGCCGAATTTGGCCTTGTTAAACCGTTTCCATGGTGAAATTCGAAGCATATTTCAATTTAAGGTATGTTTTATATTTTAAATTTTCGATTTTGTTTCTGTTTTTTTTTATTATTATTTTTTGGATTTCGATGGTGGTGGTGGGTGTGGCTTATGTGCATGCGTGTGGTGGCTGGAGATGGTTGTGGTGGCTGTGGGTTTGGGATATGGGTGGGGAGAGTGGCGGCCTGAGTGGTGGTGTGGTTTGGGTTACAGTGATTGATGGTGGCTGGGTTTAGGGTTAGGGTGAATGGTGGTGTGGTTCGGGTTGCGGTGATTGGTGGTGTGGTTTGGGTGGGATAGTTTAGATCTGGGCTTAGGGTTAGTTTGGGGGTCAGTGGTGGACTGGTGGTGTTAGTGGCGGTGGTGGTGTGGTTAGGGTTAGGGAGCCAGAGCTGGATGTAGCTGATGTGGGGGGTAGTGGCGCCGTGGCGGTGGTGGTCTGCTAGGGCTAGGTTGTAGGTGGGTAGTGGGGTGGTGGATCTGGTGTAGGTGGCTGGTGGGTAAGGTTCTGGTGTGGTTGGCTGGTTGTGTGAGGTGGTGTGGGGTGACGGCTTGCGGTGGTACAGCGTGGCGGTGGCCTTTTTTTTTTGTTTTTTTAAAGCATTTTCCGACGGAAATTCCGTCGAGAATTTACGACGGAATTCAATTCCGTCGAAATTTTCCGAGGGACTTTGTCGGGCTTGAAAATACTCTCGGCGGACTGAAATCCGTCGGAAATTCCGTCGGAAAACCCATTTCCGACGGAAATTCCGTCAGAAAGGATGTTTTTCCGACAACTTTTCCGACAACTGGTTACGACGGAATTCCGTCGGAAATGGGTTTTCCGACGGAAAACAAGGTGTTTCCGACGAAAATTTTCCGTCGCAATTAACATGTTTTCTAGTAGTGGTTGTAATGTCAGCAACACAAAACAGGAAACTGATGAAGGTCTATATCTCATTAAAATCACATTATTCAAGTTTAACTCTATAAGAAGCAAAGTGAGTAAGAAATAGCACATTCTTTGAGCCCAAAGTCAAAGCAAAGTGAATATACAGAAAAGTTGGGCATGCAGGAACAGCTCTTGATTCCCAATATGCCAAAAATATAAACATGAGATGGAGTGTCGCACAATATTACCAATTTGACTTCATGGTGGCACTTTTTATTCCTCCAGACCCCAATGTAATAGTTTTTTCAGATAGCTAAAACATTTTTTTCCCCTTGCCATATCCTTCGTGTCTCAGTGTCTCACTTAGCAAAACATAGAGAAAATCAGGAAGAAATGGATATTAAATTGTCAAAATCAGATTAGACTCATGAGAGAAGCTGGAATGACATAGATTTTCAAATTCTCAACAGCCTGTATTAAAATGAAATATTGATGAAATTCCTCATCCCAAGTATTGACATGTGGAATAACAACCGAAGCTACACCCTAAAAGAATAATATTATGATCCCCCATAGAGTGGGAACAACATTTTTAAGACTTTGGTGATATAATATAGAGAGAGAGAGTATAGGATGACAGACCTGGTGGTCCTTCTAGAGGGAGGCATGAGAGAGGAAAGATGAGAATAGAAGCGAGCTTACCCATGTCTCGTGTTCCTTCACAAAACCAGAATTTCATTGAAGGCAACAAATTGAGGGAATCATGGGTCTTGCATCTTAGGTAAGCAGTGAGGTTTAGATGAAGGTATAATTGAAAATACAGTAAGATAATTAAGGATTTTTCTTCTCCTGTTTACTAGCCAAAGTGATTATAGGCAAGCTGGGATACAATGTACTTATAAGTGATGTTGATGTTTATTAGTTCAAAACTCTTAATTTATTGCTAGACTTTTGGCCCAAGTGTAATTACTGCACAATCTGATGAGAATAATCTACAGGTAATCTTAAGCCCAATGCATGATGGTTTATTATTTGTAAATATGTATTTCTGTGTACATAGCAAGTATTCAAATGTAATTCATACTTGCTTCAAAAGTCTAAGAACTTTTAACATAGCTAAATAATTGATAGCAAATGTAATTTGTAGATAATATAATAGATTAATAAAATAGTAAATGTAACTACTCCCTCCGTATTTTATTACTTACTCCACTTCTCTTGCGGCCGTATTTTATTATTACTTCCTCCATTTGCTTTTTGGAAAATTTGAAAATTGCAGCCAACGTTAATATTTTGCAAATTGCAGCCAAAATTTGTTATAAATTGTAAATTGCAACCCAATTCAATTTTTTCATCAGTTTGCGTGTCGAAAAATGTTCGGTTAAGGTTTTAGAGCAACTCCAAATTAGCTTTGTAGAGCTAATTAGCTTGGCAAATATTTGTTAGATATAAAATATTATTAATTTAAGAATAAATTAATTTACAACTAGCTTAACCATTGGAGCAATAAATAACTTGAATTGTTGTAGCTTGAGAAGATGATGTGACATGCCAAGCTATTAAATAAATTAGTCAACCATTGTAGTTGCTCTTAGCACCCATTTTACTCCTTAAGGGTCCAAATTGAGCTCGGAATTGGCAAACATTTAACCAACAAGTTTAACCCCTGCATTACACGAGCTAAATGCTAGTTTTTATATCATAAGTGCAGGGTATCCGACTTTCTTCCCAAAGAAACAAAACAAAAAGAAATAGAAAAATTATATAACTCTCAACTTTATTTCAAAAAAAAAATGATAAAACTTGAGCTAAATGCTAGTTTTTATATCATAAGTGCAGGGTATCCGACTTTCTTCCCAAAAAAAAGAAAACAAAAAGAAAATTAAATAACTCTCAACTTGAAAATTCCAAAAAAAAAAAAAAAAATAGAGGCAAGTTTGACAATTTCCCCCAATAAAGAAAAAAGAAAATAAAATTCGAAAATTCCCCAAAAAAGAAAGTAAATAAAAGAAAGGAATTATAAAAATCCAAAAGAATGAAAAAGAAGATAAAGGGAAATTTTGATGAGACAACTTTCCTCATACTATTAAAAAAACAAAAAAAGATTAAATTCATCCTAAAAAATTAAGGCTCCGTTTGTTTTGATGAAAAACATTTTCTTAGAAAATAATTTTCTCATTTTCCATTGTTTGGTTAGAAAAGGGATGAAATATTTTTTCCAAAGATGGAAAATAGTTCTCCCATGAGTAAAAATGTTTTCCTTTTATAAAAAAAGCATGCCACATTTTCCTCCATTCTTCTTACATCCTGTTAAAGCTCTTGCAACGGAAATGTGACTTCTACTAGATATTATGAAAATATTTTGGGATTGCCAAATAACCACTATGAAGGAAATAATAAATATAAAAAAATAAACTTTCTTAATTCTAATAAACTTTGACGTGAATAAAAAAATGATTGAATTCAATTCTATATCTACCTCGAGACATTTTATAGTAACTTATAAGCTAAATAAAGAAAAGACAATTAACTCAACATGTTGGAAACAACCTATAATATTTTTCTCATTCCCTTCTTCTATGTCTTCTCTTCTCCTTTCACTTTATTTAACCCTTCTTAGATTAGACATAAATAATTTATTAATTAATTATATCCACACATATTCCCACAATTCTCCACCTCGTTCATAATTATTGAACGAACAAATAGCGTTAGTTGTATCCAGTTGCACCTTTTTACAATGACTGCCTACATACCCTTAACCGGGATCAAACCAATCGTAGTTCCAATTATTTCTCCATGTAATGCCTAACATGGGACAATATTTAGCAATTCCAAATAGTATTGGAACTTGCTTTATGACACAACTTTGGTTAAAATGTCTAAAGGGTTTTCATTTGTATGCACCTTCATAAGAGAAATACTTCCTTTCTCTATGACATCCCGTACAAAATGATACCTTACATCTATATGTTTGGTATGAGCATGACGAACTTGGTTCTTAGCCAAGTGAATAGCACTTCGGCTATCACAATTTAGATTAACACTATCCTGCTTTAACCCCAAATCATCTAGAATTCCCCGCAACCACAATGCTTCCTTAACTCCTTCTGCCATAGCCATATACTCGGCTTCCGTCGTAGATAGAGCCATTGTAGCTTAAAACCTTGATTGCCAACTAACTGGAGCACCGTGTATTTTAAACACATAACCAGTAGTAGATTGTCTTATATCTAGATCACCGGCATAATCTGAATCAACAAAGCCAGTTATTTGACATGTATCTCCACCAAAGCATAAATCTGTGTCAGTGGTGCCTTTCAAGTACCGTAATATCCATTTCACTGCTTCCAGTGTGCTTTACCTGGGTTCGCCATTGTAGACACCCAATTGTGTCTACCCAAAACCAAACCTAGTGATGAATATCTTACATGTCATTTGATTATCGAACGAAGTAAAAGTGTGGAAAGTCTAATGATGAGAATGTTTTTATTAAAATGTTTCTCTTTCTGTTTTCAAAAATATTTCTTTTCTTACTCTATTTTAGGGAAAATAGTCAGTCCGATTTGGTTTGGTCCATGATATGGGTCCAATAATAGTGTAGTGGGATTGGGCTCAAAAAGAGTTTTCCAATGATATATTATAAGCCCAATTCCAAAGAATTATGAGGAAGTTATGGATTAAATTAGATTAGGCCCAATGATTTTAAACGTGGCCAAATGATCTAGAGTAATTATTATTCCTAAAATGATTAGGATTGATTTTAGTCTTCCAGGAAGAAGGTTCTTTTTAATTCTAATGAGGTTAGCATTGATAATTATATTTTAAAGATGTTTTATTTAGAATAAAATATATTAAATCTGATTTCGAAAACTGCTCGGACGCATAATTACATGCAACCGGTTTGTAAGGTAATTACGCGTGGAAAAGCGCGTTGACTTTTGGACCAGCGCGAGACGAAAAAGTCGTCGCCAGACCTTCGTCGCCTGGTGCTGGCCTTCGTCGTCTAGCTAGACGACACGGCGCTGGCTTCTGTCGTTTGCAACAGGAGGTATTTTATTCCGAATATGATTTTCTTCGATCCTGTGCTACTTTTCCTATAAATAGGGGTCGTATCTCCCTGTTTTCAAATCATCAACACCAAGAATTCTCTATTCTCTCTCTCTCTAAATGCTAGAAGCTTTCTTCTCTCTCTTCTTTTTCTAAACCTTCCCTTTTACAAAATTCCTCACTCATTTGCTGTAGAAACACCTAGCTAAGTTCGAAATTGCCTTCGTCCTAGATGTAAAAGGTTTGATATTTCTGAGGGTTTAGTCCCAAATTCCTATTTCAATTATTTAATTTAATTGTTTTAATATTTTTTCCTTGAAGTTATAACGTGTGTATTTTGTTGTTAGAAAGAGGTACGAGGCATCAAAGTAAGTACTTTAATTGTTTTATTGATCTTTTGATATAGAAATCATGCTTAGATTATTATTTTGATTCCTAGTATCATGTTAGGATGTTTTATTGCTTCTTAGTATCATGTTTAGGGTTAATTAATATTTCTAATATCAAGTTTGATTATTTTGATGTTTCCTATTTCTTTCTTAATATCATGTTAGTATCATGTTACGGTTAAAGCTTTGATCTTTAATATTTAGTGACATGTTAGGATTTGTTATTAATTATGGTAGTATGATGCCTAGGATCTTGCTAATAATATTATGCTTTACATGATTATTTTAATTATGGTTGTTTATTACTATCATTATTATTGTTATGATTGTTTAGTACTGCTTGATCACGCCTTTTATGCATGTTTAAAGGGAATTTGTACTTGTAATCACGCTTAATAAGATAATTAATAATTTTATATAGGATTAATATGATTATAATTCAAGTGATCGTCAATAATAGATTTATTTGTGCACTAATATTCAACCAACATAGACTAAATAGGTTTACGATTAACCTATTGATTGTATGTTAGTTTGAAAGCGCACATGAATACGAGAAGAATAAAGTAGAGGCCTAGTTTAAGGGCAGGTTCAATCTTTTTTAGGTTGGATTTGTACCTTCATCTCCGAACTTCCACTCATGGTTCCAGACTAATTAGAGTTAACGAGGAACGGTTTACAAGTTCCTAAAACTTGTTGGCAACTCTTTTTACTCTAGCTTCTTTCCCTTTGGACGCCACCATGCTTAAGTGTATGATCACAATGGGGCTCTAGTGTGGGATGGCTACTAACATCAATCTGAAATATTCCCTACAACCATGAACCTACTAACATGAAATGTATGGACGTGTACACACCGTGGCGTGCATTAAACTGCCTACTGCACTAGCATAAGGTACATAATCCATGTAAACCTTATCTTTCGCTGTAGTGAGAGATTGTTTACCAGAGAGTAAAATGTGGAGCCAATGGAGTCACCATTGACTTAGCACCTTTCATCTCAAACCTTTCTATAACCCGCTCATTGTAGCCTTTTTGGCTCAAAAAGCAATTTTTGGTTTAACCTCTCTCTTCTAATCTCCATACCCAGTATTTTCTTTGCAGCGCCCAAGTCTTTAGTTTCAAACTCTTCACCGAGTTGAGTTTTTAACCTATTGATCTCCACCTTGCTCTTAGAAGCAATAAGCATGTCGTCCACATACAATATGAGATAAATATAATCACCTCCACGAAGTTTGCGAAAGTATACACAACAATCGTAATTACTTCTAGAAAATCCTTATTTTAACATAAAAGAATCAAATCGCTTGTCGAGGAGATTGCTTTAATCCATAAAGTGATTCCCTTAACCGACATATAAATTTCCTCATCCAAGTCACCGTGTAAGAAGGTTGCCTTCACATCGAGTTGTTCCACAAGATCTCCATGAGTTACAAGACTCAATAGCACCCGAATAGAAGTATGCTTTACCACCGGAAAAACTATCTCATTGTAATCAACACCTTCTTTCTGTGCAAATCCCTTGGCTACTAACCTAGCCTTATACCTTTTTTTATCTAATTTGGAAAGATCCTCTTTTCTTTTATACACCCACTTACAACCAATAGCAGTCTTTTCCACGGGCAATGGGACTACCTCCCATGTCTTGTTTTTATGAAGAGATTGCATCTCTTCTTCCATAGTCACCAACTCTCGCTATCCTTGTCTTTGATAGCTTGTTTGAAGTTGACCGGCTCATCATCCTCCACCGAGAGTGCATATTCTACCAAGTTTACCTTCTATAATGCCTCATAGGTTTGTGTAACCCAAACTTCTTAACTAATTTATAATTCCTCTTTGGCTTAGTGGATGCCTGCTGCTGTTGTAGTACATGCGCATTTTCCTGCTGAATCTCCTCATGATCCAGATCTTCATTCTCCTCATCTTGAGAAATAGTGGGATGCTCAACCTGAACATGACTAGAATCTTGTTGGTTTCTAGATTCTATCTCGACCACTTGAGTATTTGTGGTCATTCTAACATCACCATCATCAGGCACCATAGCTTTTGATAGAAGCCACCATATATTTTTCATCAAAGGTCACATCCCAGCTAATTAAAAATTTAGAATCTTCAACACTCCAAAGACGATAGCCTTGAATCCCTTTTGGATACCCCCAAAATATTGCTTTCTTGGCTCTTTCATCAAGCTTATTATCCTTGACATGATAATAAGCCGTGCACCCAAAGACTCTTAGTCTCGTATAATCTGCATGTTCCCCTTACCACACCCTATAAGAGTGTCACCATCTAAATTAGAATGTGGGGATTGATTCACTATATAACAAGCTGTAGCAACCAACTCCGCTCACCATTCTTTGCCTAATCAAGAATTAGAGCGCATACACCTTGCCTTATCAAGTAGTGTACGATTCAGTCTTTCCGCAAGTCCGTTATGTTATGGTGTGTCTCTTACCGTCCAGTGTCTTACAATACCTCCTTGATCACAAAACTCCTTGAAAGCTCCTTCTGTGTATTCGGTACCATTATCAGACCGTACAATTTTTAGCTTTCGACCTATTGTGTTCTCAACCAGTGCTCTCCACCGCTTGAAAATATCGAATGCCTCATTCTTATGCTTAAGAAAATAAATCCAAGCATATCTAGAATGATCATCAACAAATGTAACAAAATACCTGGAACCACCTTTGGAAGAAACTTTAGCCGGACCCAAAACATCCGTATGCAAATAGTCTAACAATCCTTTGCTCTTGTGCTTGCTTGTAAAAAACTTCACCCTGTGTGCTTTTCCATACACACAATGCTTACAAAATTCCAGTTGTGGTTTCTTCATATTATTCAACAAACCTTGTCCACTAAGCAATGATAGACCCTTTTCCGACATATGCCCAAGGCACATGTGCCATATCCTCGTGCATTCTGTTTGTTCTTTACTTCCACCGATTCCACCAGCTAAATCCCAAAAGAGGATAAAGATTACCGTGACGAATTCCCTTCATCACTACCAAAGAACCACAAACAACTTCTAAAACTCCATTCTCCAAGACTATTTTGCAACCATTTTTCTCTAATAAGCTAAGAGAAATAAGGTTCTTCCGCAAATCTGGAATATGTCTCACATCCTTTACGGTGTGTTTGGATTGAAGGAGATGGAGGGAAAGGAAAGGAAGGGAAATAGAGAGATAAGATATTTCATTTGGATAACAAATCAGGAAAGAAGGGAATTGTGGGGAGAGAAATTGAGGGATTAAATTGCAAGAAATTTATCCCTCCAATAAGGAAGAGATTTGGAAGGAAAACTCACCATTCTTCCTTCCCCTCCCTTTACCTCCCCTTCTACTCGCCTCCTTCCCTTTCTTTTCCTTCCCCTTTATTTATCCAAACACAGTATTAAGGCTATTATTGTTCCATCATGCATCTTGACTCGGATAGTCTCTAACCCGACAGTCTTTCAAGCATGATCATTTCCCATCAGAAGATGTAATGAACATGCTGCAGGGTCAGGCCTTTCAGATCAACAGTGTTTGGTTGAAATATATTAAAGATAATTATAAGCCCTCTTTCCTGTCGAAACTAGGACCCTTCTTCTGTGAGCTAGGTCTATGGTTGCTACTTTTCTCGTCTCAACTGCAGAAAAGTAGTGCGGAGAACTAGTCAGAATTGTGCCTGCCATGGATACTGTTGTACGAACATCAGATGCTGGGTATCTCACGCGCAGGCTGGTCGAAGTAGTTCAACATATTGTTGTACGTAGAACAGATTGTGGCACCACGCGATCGACTAAAAAGGAAGTCGCCCGTTGTTGGTTCGAATCCAACTCACGCTTCACTCGGAAAGCATGCACAGATGTGAAGGAACTTTGAATTCACTTCCAAGCTTGCTTCTTTCCTTATTCCCTCAGGTGCAGCAGATCCAGCTCTAGCTAGTTCCTCCGGATGATGATTCCGATCATAGCTTAGACTCTTCTTCTTTCGCTGTCTTCTTTGGAATTTATGCTTGCTCCGCGAGTCTGCCGTCTCCGCGTCTTTCCCTTTTGAGGGCTGCTCTACCTCCTGCTCACCCTTCCTCCTCCGCTTTGAGAACCGTGTGAACGGAGAGGGACCTTTCTTTTTAATGAATCTATATCTGTGCACGGAAGTTGCTGGCCGGCGGCCGCTCAACTGTTCGAGCGCGTTTTCTATTCATAAATATAAATAAGATGACAAGAGCACCCATTTCACGAAAACACCCAGTGTGAGACGCGAACGCGCAGGTAACGCCAGTTGGCGAACAGTTCACCATCCAAACTTTGGTAAGCTGTAAACCACTTCCTGTTTGGGCACATATGGTGCAATGCACCTTGATTAAGCATCCATTTACTGAATATTACATTGCATTGTTCTGAAACTAAGTAACAATAATCATCCTCGTCATTTGAGACGAAATTAGCTTCATGTTTCTCATGTTGTTTTCCTCTAGAGTTGCCGTTGCTATTCTTCTTGAATATTACCCTCTTATTTGGGCAATTAGCTTTAAAATGACCAAGCTCACCACATTTGAAACATGGCCTTTCCGCAAGAGGTTTAGATTTTGATCTAAACTTTCCTCCCTTGCCTTGCCCACTTTCATTAGTCCTTCCTCTTGTGTTCTCTTCCATTACTAGACATCATTTCGCTTGTAGCAACCTTTCGAAGGTCGCGATGTTCTAGTCTCATCCATGGTTAGAGTATCACCCACAAGCATCAATATTTGAACCAGATTTTCATATAGGATTTCGGTAATGAAAGCAATAACATGAGTGCTTGGTCTTCCTCATCGACCTTCTTGTCAATATCCTTCGAGTCTGATATAATCCTATCAAACTTATTAATATACTCCAGTGTCGAGGTGCCTCATCCATCCATCTTGCATGTATATAATTTGGATTTTAAGTAGATCCTATTTGTTAGAGTTTTTGTCATGAAATTAGTCTCTAACTTTGTCCACACGCCAGCGGCCGTTGCTTCTTCATTTACCAAGAATGCAACGTCCCTCTTAAGGCATAAAATTATAGTCGCTCGTGCTTCAAGATCTAACTCTTCCCAATCCTCATCCTTCATATCCCTAAGTTTTTGTTCATTTCCCACCAATGCCTTGTGCAACTTTTGTTATACAAGCAAATTTTTCATTTGCATCCTGCAATAGGAAAAATCATTTTTACCATTGAATTTTTCGATTTCATATTTCTCTAACTTTAACCGTTAAACTAGTAGATGTCATTACAATTAATTTCAAAATTAAAAAAAAAAATAGCACTTAAGATTTTGTCGTCGGCTCTGATACCAATTGTCAGAGCTCTCACGTCGGCTCTGATACTAATAATATGAAACCGATACCTTAAAAAGATAAATAATATTTTGGGATTGACAAATAACAACTATGAAGGAAATGATAATATAAGAAAATAAACTTTCTTAATAGTAATAAGCTTTGACGTAAATAGAAAAATGATTGAATTCAATTCTACATCTACCTCAAGACATTTTAATATAACTTATAAGCTAAATAAAGAAAAGACAATTAACAGAACATGTTGGAAACAACCTATAATGTTTTTCTCATTCCCTTCTCATATGTCTTCTCTTCTCCTTTCACTTTATTTAACCCTTCTTAAATTAGACATAATTAATTTAGTAATTACACACATATTCCCACACACCCTTTACCTCTCCTCCTATCCATCTTCTCCCATCCGCTCCTATTTATCCCATCTTATATATATATATTTTTTTAAGGAAAACTATTTTTTTTCTATTGTGTTTTCCCTTAAAAATTATTTTCCATGAAAAATCATTTTCCCAAAAAAATGTTTTTTATTAAAACAAACAGAGCCTAAAAAAAAGGGAAAAAAAAGGAAATAAGTAAAACAAAGATTTCCTTAAGAAAATAAATAAGGAAAATAAGATGGAAAAGGAAAGAGAAGAAAAAAAGAGAGAGAATTAAGCCAAGATACGTAGACAATTTGTCACGCCACGTAATGATTGGCACGACTCGCTAAATATTGTTGTATCACGGCAAATCTAGGATTGAGTTTGGAATACACACCTCTAGCTCTATATTCCTATTATCCTTTGTATTTGGATCTAGGATTGAATTTTAGCTTTCTAGAATAGAGTTCTTAGGAGGTGTGGGCGTTGTGAAGGTCACTAATAATTATTAGCAGTTCATAGTTTTCCCCCTCCTAGTTTCAGAGGGGTTTTCCACACAAAATATTGTTTATCATTGTCTTTGCATACCTCTAATTCGTTCATTTAAATTTTGTTTATTGTTTGTATTTTTGCTTCTACTATTCTCAATAGAAACAGCCAATGAGTCTTTTTCATGAGGAATATTTAGTCCAAGTGAGTCATTCCTAGTGTTGTATTGATCATAAGATGTTGAATGTGCATAACCTAAATCCAATTAGAAGCTTCTTCCGGGAAATACCATCAAAGGTATTCATTCAGAGTTCTTGTTTGTTGTTCTTGTTTGTTGTTGGTGAAGAATCTTGTCTCAAATGTAGGATTTTGGGTAATGTGGAGAGTAAAGAGCTTGACATTAATCTAAACCTTAGTGTTGGAATTTTTTAGTGTCCAACTTTATTCCTCAACTAAAAAGTCCAATCAGCATCAATTTAAATCTTGATCGTTAAGTTCAATATCCTAAATTTTAGCGAAGCGAGAAGGTGAAAGAGAATAGGAAATGGAGGAGAAGATGGGAAGAGAGAATAAAGACTGAACATAGTGGTAATTGAGGCCAGCATGGCTGGACAGGCTGGTTATTGATGATCAACAATGAAAGAAGAAGGGAGGAAAGGGAAGGTTCTCTGGATCAACATTGTTATTAATAACAATTAAGGCAATGGCAGTATGGCATTTAACTGAAATAAATGACAACTGGATGGAATAATTCAACTGACAGCAATGTTTGTCAACATAAAATATAAAAACATAAAAAGAGGGTTAAATTGCGGATAAAATATTTTCTTCATTCATATTCCTTTTTCCCCACTCATTTTCTACCACATGTTCAATCAAGGATAAATAAGAGTCATACAATGGTTTAATATAATGATGGTAGCTTGATTTAAATTCTTTCATTGACATTACTATACGGCAAGAAGAAATACACGACTGTAACAAATTTTGCTAATTGCATCAATGCGGTCATTTTCTCTCTCAAAAGTAAAAACCACTTGAGGATCATATTGAAGTTATAAATTAAGACCATAATAATTACAAAAAAAAAAACAAAAAAAAACAAAAAAAAAAAAAAAAAAAAAACACTCCAAGGCTTCAGTGGTAATATCAAAATTGAGTGGGAGAGGAATACAGCAATTCTGATTCACATAATGTACACTCACCCACTTTATAAATATAAAAGCTTATCCAACTGACCTTTGAGTAACTATCAGCAAAAGCGCGAGCACGGTTGGGCTTATCTTGGAATTGTAAATCAGCCATCTCAAGTTTCCCATCAACGAAAGTCAATCCTCCATCATTGATTGAAAAACGCAGAAGATTACCTGGACTTAATCCTGACTGAAAAAATTAAATCAATGACTGAATTAAAAAATACTTCCAACATCATTATCAGCAACAAATGACTACAGTAGCACAGAAAAGAATACAAATAAATGATACATCATTTAACATATAAATGGCCACACAAAACAAAATTATCTACAAAAAAACTCATTTTGAATCTGTCTAGCCAATAGAACAGAATTGTTTCTGACAGATAATATTAGATTCTCAGAAGCATCCATGAATGTTCGCCTTCCTTGCCAACAATACCTGATGTGTTAGCAATCATGTCACAGCTCACAGGAATATGCTTGATGTCTTAATAAATTCAAATTATTAGAGACATGTTTTCTCTTTTTCTCTTTTTTTTCCTTTTAATTCATTCAAAGATCCATGAGACCATGACTAAGTATCTAATAAGAAATTCAGTACACCAATCAGTGATAGAAGTAATAACTAGATAGTTGTTTTGTATAAGCCTGGCACATATTCGGAAAAACAAATGTTCATAATGTCAAACATCGGACCATAGTAGGCAGCAGTTAGGGGCGTTAAGGCTGCTGAATTGGGTGACGGAGGCTTCGGTAAACAACAACAGCCTTATTCACAAAATGATTTGGGGTCGGCTAACATGAATTGTCACAAGGAACCGTACACTATAAAGAAAGTGACATAACAAGAATATCATTTGAAACTTTGAAAAAAGGTGAGTAAAGTGAGCAAAAGAAAGAGCATCCAAGAAAAATTAAGAGAGTTTTGTAAGAGAACCAAAAATAAATTCAAGAAAGTTTTAAAGGAGTTTTAATTGGTGGAGGCTTTGGTAAAGAAAAAAAATATATCTCTTAGTTTAAATTTGCAGGCATTTCGTTCAATTTAGTTGTTCATTCCTTTTCTACTTTCTCTGTTCCACCTGATTGTGTTTAATTCTTTCCCACAACCACCCCAATTCCTTACCCAAAAAAAAAAAAAAAATAAAATAAAAAATTCAATCTTCAATAAATGAGTTCTAACCTTTGCTCTCACAGCTCACCACATTTATTCCTCCATAAGCCATCACTGCCTGATGCTAAGAACCCATTTTTCCTGCATCCCACCACGACCTTCAGTTGATCGGCTTGATCCCTCTCACCCACAGTGCCCCACTTTCTAACCCACTATCACTGCCACTGTAGCTAGAGTCCATCAAAACACCCACCAAATATAATATTCATACACAGTAGAAAAGGAGAAATGCAAGATATAATGCAAGAATATTTCATGGTGGCAGCAAGTAAGGACATTGGTGATGATCAAAGTTCAATCCTGCAGGGTTCAAACTTTACCCTAGCGCCCCAAATATGATATTCATACACAGTTGAAAAGGAGGAATGCAAGATATAATGCAAGAATATTTCATGGTGGCAGCAAGTAAAGACATTGATGATGATCAAAGTTCAATCCTGCAGGGTTCAAACTTTACCCTAGTGCCCCCACCCCCCCCCCCCCTTATCCTTCAAAAGGGTTCGAGGTCTCTACCACCACTTAATGCTGACCAACCAAGCCCTCATTCATCGAGGTGTGCCTGGTGGCTAACAAAAACATTAATTGGTGCTCAGTTGCTCACCGGACACATAGAAAATCTGAAAATGTGAGAGTGAGAGATTAAGTATAAAGGAACCGTGGGGTGATGCAAGACGGGCAGCAGTTGTGAATACAGAATGCCAAGGAAATGAAACTGAGCACCTAACACTCACAGGGGGGAGCAAAGGAGAATGCCAACTGAGTAAGGTGGTGCAAAGAGCGTACATAGTGAGCAGTAGAAGCTAGAAAGGAAGAAAGAAGAGGAAGGGACATAACTCAAACAACTATTTTTTATTTCATGAACTAACACATAAAAAGGAAGACCAAGTACATTCCCAATTGAAATAAGAATTAATTCAAAGTTCCAATTCTAGAATCATGCATCATCTCCTCTTATCTATCTTTCTTCAATCCTTGTCCTAACACTAATGTGAATCAAATGGCCTCTTTACAGGTATTTTTGGAATAAAGACATACAAGAAACTGGCAAAGTATTCAACTTAAGGCTAACAATGAATCCTCTCTGATCAACACAAATAGGAATAATTATCACTCAATTATAATGAAATTCAACATACAAGCTTTCAACTTTAAGCTAACGATGACAATCAGCACTTTTTCCACACAAAGAATTATAAAGCATAAAACAATTATAATGAAATTCATCAATATGAGCTGATGACTGACACCTATGGTACTATCACATTAGACAAGAATAAAAGTGAAATTTCACAAGTACCAAAATGCACATACCTTTTGTTGAAAGTCCTGGTCTAGGCAACCAAATACAACAGGAGGATCATCCGAAGTAATCACCTTTCCATCATTTTGTAGCTCTAAGACCACCTGTTCATAAAGATAATTGATAAGTTTTGAAACACGAGTATTTGAATTACTAGTATAGAGGATTGAAATAATTAGCTCCAAAAGATAAGAGGAGCAACTGACTAATGCATCCAACTTCCAATGTTA
Organism: Chenopodium quinoa; assembly: GCF_001683475.1. NCBI lineage: Eukaryota > Viridiplantae > Streptophyta > Magnoliopsida > Caryophyllales > Amaranthaceae > Chenopodium > Chenopodium quinoa. The sequence continues at coordinate 14,121,945 of NW_018742738.1, read as the reverse complement.
TCTGGACTAATCCCACTCTGTTTTTATGACTCCCCAAGATTGGGGAAGAATTTATTTAATAATTCAAATTCATCCTATTTCCGACCCACTGTACGCATCAGAACACAGCCTTTCTACATGGTCACAAAGAGTATCTTTCCCCTTAGTATGTTCCTTTCTAAGATGCAACAACAACAACAACAACACATAAAATGACCAAATAAAAAGTTAAAATATTCAGACACTTGCTATTGACTTCCTAGCAAAATCACATCTCATAAATCCCGACACATCAAAAAAAATCTCTAAACAACAAATTCAGAAGATAGAGTTAAAATATTATGGCAGCAACACAGATCCAATGCCATTCAATGGCACTTCTGGAAGCCAAGGGTTAATAAGGTGAAAATTTTCGAATAATTACCTGTTGTTTGCTTGGCACTTCGCCTTTATTATCTGTATCAATAACATATTGGCTACATTTTTCATCCTTCCAGACTAGCGTCAGCGGTGTATTTCCTGGTTGATAGTGTGCATGCCTAAGAAAGGCAGAAGTACCACATAACTAGGTTACTAAGAGATCCTAATAGGTAAATATATGCAGTCAAACAAATGGAAATTTGAAGGTCATTTGAGCAAACAATTCCAGCAAATAGGTAGTAGAGTCTTACTTGTTATAGAATAAGAGACCATCTTTTACATAAGGTACTTGTCCTGCATATGCTGAGAGCAGTCCACTCTGGTCACAGCTGTATACAGGAACTGGACTAAACCGAAACCTATGATATTGTGAAGGTGGTCTACAAGCATCACTTTCAGCAAGCTTGGAATTCAACCAAAAAAACCTAAACTCCGCATTACAATCGTAAAGAGAGTATCCTGCCCAGCATAACATGTCGATCACATAGTAAGTCTGGTCTACCTGTACTCACATTCATCAGATAAGAGAACAAACATACGCTCAGAATCACAAACATAAATATTAAGAAGTACAACCTCACCTCATGGAATATGCAATCAAGTATACAATACGACTGGCCAGATCCAGAATTCCCTTTTGTTCTGGCTCCACAAGGTAGAGCAGATGGGAAATGATGCAACACTATGCCATTACGTTGTCTACTAATTGTTGTCCCATTGGTGGAAACTACAAAGCATCGCTTCCCAGCTGGCCTAGCTAATACAAACCTGCAAAAATATGTATTCAAGACATAATTAAAAATCAACCAAATAATCACGCATAAAAAATCATACAGTTGTAACATCTAATCCAAACAATTTAATTAGATATCATATTGGATATAGTGAAGCCATGCTCATATGAACAAAGTTGAAAAATCAAACTAATAATTTTTTTGAGGAAAAGATGAGTATACAAATTATTAATTCAATACAATTTCTGCGAAAGCAAACTTTGAAGAATAGTATACAAATAAACAAACTCCGTACAACCACGAGTGTCCCATCTCACGACCATGCTATTCTTTCCCTTCCATACAAGAAGGACTAACAAAAATAGAATTCCTGCCTACTCTTTCCTAACCTCATTAACATTTCTAAAGTACTAAAGTTTAAAAATTCAAAACAATATCCAAAATAATTTAGATTCCAATCATTTTATCATTCCAAGCACTAAACCCTAATAAAACCACTTCACCACCACTACTACCAGAATTCAAAATTAAACCCTTATAAACTCATCTATAACAAGGGGTGTTAAAAAAAAACCCGACCCACAAGACATTCCACCACTAAACCCTCAATTCTTACAAAAATCCACATTAAACCCATCACACAATCAATTCCAAGTAAACCAAACAATACCCATCAACAGAATTTAACTAAAAAATAGAAACATTTCACCCAGTATACAAAATTCAATAAACAAAGCAAAAAAAAACTCGAACCAGTCTTGAGAAAGGCGATCAGGAACATCAATCATCCACTCAGGAAGCATCAACTGACGAGCAAACCAACGACGAGATTCTTGACCACGAAGCTTAGAAGCTTGGCGAACATCCTTTATATTTTCAAGCTGAGGAGCATTCGGATGATCCTCCTGTTCTTCGGGTTCAGTATCGATATCGATATCGAAAGCGTTGTTGTCGTCGTCGACGGCGGAGGAAGTAGAGGGGGTTGGTTCATTGAAAGAGAAGAGGGTGGAAGCAAGGCGACGAGCATGGGATTGAGCGTCAGCGCGGCTTTGTTGTTGGCGGAGGAGAGAGAGTTCTCTTCTCTTTTGTTGGTCGGAGATTGCTGGGCGTTTGTATGCTCGCCGGATTTCGTGCGTCGGCATTGTGTTGCTACGCCTACTACTGCGTTTGGTTTGGGAGATTTGGTTGGAATTTGAAACTCAAATTTTCAAATATTGCCCACATTTAGCAACATTTGTTATAAATGGGTGCTCTCTATTACATGCAACAAATTTTTTTTTCTTTCCTCTTTTAGTAAAATTTAAACTGTAAAAAGATCATCTTACTCTTGCTTTTTGTTTTAATTTTGTTTAACCTTAAAGAGGTTCTGTTTTGATATTACCACCCATTAAAAAATTTATTTTAAATTACCACCCATTAAATTTGAACAATTTTCAAATTACCACCTTTTTTGGATTTTCGTTGAAAATTCCGTTTGAGGGCCCCACATAACGGCTATAAACGGCTAATTTCACTATTTTAACTCTCTCTCTCCCCGAATTCTGTTGTTTAGAAATTGTACAACTTCAAGTAACAAATTTTGCCCCAAATTTCATTCAAAATTCCTCAAATTTCAACTGCTACTGTGAGAAGAAGTTATCTACTGAAGATCGTACACTCAATTTGCATCAAAGGTATGATTCCACTACTTCATAATTTAGGGTTTTTTCGCCAATTTAGGAATCAGGGTTCATGAGTCAATTAAATTGGGGGTTTTTTGCAATTAGGCTATCTGTTTGCAATTAATTGTGCAATTTTGTTAGAATTCTGCTAATTGGAGTTGATGTTGTCCAAATTTGTTGAATGATTGTTTACTATGTTGAATAATTGTATCTTATGTGTTGTGTTTTGCGATTGAAAGAATTGAATGATTCATAGTTGCATGAAGTTGTAAGCTTGTTCTTTTTCTTTTTTTGTTTTTGGATTATGTTTTGCAGAAACGGAGGAGTCGCCATTGACATTAGCAATTGACAGGAGCTTCAACTATATGCTTCTGGTCCCATAGAACACTTCGAGATGGCGCAATCAACAGTACATGCAAGTACAACCAAAGCATTCAATTTGCAGAAAAAAAAAAAAAAGTAGAGTTAGGGTTTTGATTCAATCCTAAATGGGTAGTTGAGAATTTGACAGAGAATTAAAGGAAGAAAGAGGGAAAAAATTTTGGAAGAATTAAGTGAAGGAATTGAGGAGAGATGAAGTTTTTAGAGTTTAATGTAACAGTCAGAATGTAAGTTCGAAGAAAAGAAAAAAAAAAGGAGGGAAGTTAATAAGGTGAGGCCCACAATCGGAAATTCCACCGAAAACATAAAAAGGTGGTAATCTGAAAATTGTTTTAATTTAATGGGTGGTTATTTAAAATAAAAGTTTTAATGGGTGGTAATTTCAAATTAGGACCCCTTTTTGGGTGGTAATTTATAAATTTTCTTTTTTTTAATTAAGAAAACTTTTGAATACATCCTGTTTACACTAATATTAGTGTACATCGAGCAGTATAAGGGTAACTTTTAACTTATTTTAGGGTAACTTTTGTCTTTTTTTGGGTAACTTTAAACATAATACGATTTTTATATAAATCAACAACAAGAAAAGTTTTATAAAGGTAATTTAATTACATTCAATCACTGATAATTGATTTTTAGTCATTTAAAATTTGATTCTTTACTAATAAAGCGTAGATAATTTTTATTTGAATTGGGTTACTTTAACTCATATTGGGGTAACTTTTATTCATTTCAGGAGTAACTTTTAACACTTTAGGTTATCTTTATAATGGATGTACAATAATTATTGTACACCCAATTTTTTTAAAAGTTTGTGTTTTCATTAAACACCGGATTAGAGATTAATCATTATCATATATGTTTATAAAAGTTTAATTGCTCTTTTCTTCTTCTAATGTATTGAAATGAATATGTTAAAGTAATCATAAAACAGACATTTAGAAAAAATAGAATTAATATAGTTTTGTATGTGACTAAAGAATTTATTATTAATACCTTTTCATCAAGAAATACTATCTCAATACTATTATTGTCATTTGGATTATCAAAGCTTAGTGGTTTCCATAAGCATATTATTCATATCTTAATTAATTATCATATTTTTCTTCACTGAAGTTATATCTTCAATGAACTCATAATGTTGTGCAGATATTCTCATATATCCTGCATGATTAGAAAAGTGTCTACCGAATAATCATAATAATTGACATCAATATGAGTAAAACTAAATTACAAATTGAAATATGGAAGAAAAATATTTTCATGCCTTCAAATACATAAAACACACATTGAACAAAGGTAATATTGAAAAAAAAAATGCAACATATAAATATATATATTAAAACAAAATGTCCATCACTTTGAATGATTATTGTGTGTTTTATTTACACTTAACAGAAGAAATTTAAGATAAATAGTGTTTTTTTTAATTGCTCTTTTCTTCTTCTAATGTATTGAAATGAATATGTTAAAGTAATCATAAAACAGACATTTAGAAAAAATAGAATTAATAAAGTTTTGTATGTGACTAAAGAATTTATTATTAATACCTTTTCATCAAGAAATATTATCTCAATACTATTATAGTCATTTGGATTATCAAAGCTTAGTGGTTTCCATAAGCGTATTATTCGTATCTTAATTAATTATCATATTTTTCTTCACTGAAGTTATGTCTTCAATGAACTCATAATGTTGTGCAGACATTCTCATATATCCTGCATGATTAGAAAAGTGTCTACCGAATAATCATAATAATTGACATCAATATGAGTAAAACTAAATTACAAATTGAAATATAGAAGAAAAATATTTTCATGCCTTCAAATACATAAAACACACATTGAACAAAGGTAATATTGAAAAAAAAAATGCAACATATAAATATATATATTAAAACAAAATGTCCATCACTTTGAATGATTATTGCATGTTTTATTTACACTTAACAGAGGGAATTTAAGATAAATAGTGTTTTTTTTTTACACTTATAAGGCATTGTGGCCAAAAGTCAATTTTTTTTCCAATTAGTTAGTCACTTTTCGTCATTGGTAGTTATTATATTTACAACTCTTTTTTTTTTCTTTTTTTTTAACAAAGCTTATTTTTTGAATTGATATATATAGATTATGTTGTGCAATTTGATAGTTCCGTATTTATAGGCAACCAACAACCGTAGTATGCATTATTATCTAATACTACGTACAATACTTTATCTAATACTCCGTACAACACTTGTAGTTTTTTTTTTAAAAAAAATGATGACATCATACAACAAAATGGTGGGAAAATTTTTAATGAGGAAGCGACACTTAGGATAGGAAAAGGAGTGTATGATGTCAGCAAATTTATGTTTTAGTAATAGTTAATAAATATGGGACCACTTTCTCTCTCCTCTTTCCTACTCATTTTAACTCACTATCACACTTAAACATATGAGACCACTTTATCTCTCCTATTTTCCTCCTTTTTACTATTTAGTTTAAGTGTTAAACCTACCCAAACTTAATTAAACTACACTAAAAGTTTTGCCTAAGAGTCCGTAAAAATTGCCTTTGGTACAAATAATTGTGAGTGAAGGGAGTACAATTTTGTAAGGGAGGTGATACACGTAGACTTAGTTTATGACTTTTATATGCCACATAAACATCCAATGAAATTGCGACGCGTCAACGTTCTAAAAAAAAGAAAGAAAGAGAGTTTAGCGAAAGAGTTAAGCGGTAAAAAGGTGTGAGATTCCTGCCTAAGAAGAGAGCAACGGTAAAAGATGAAATTATGACGCCATTTTGTTAAAAAATATTACTTCCTCGACCAAGGTATGTTATGTAGTTTTAGAAACAATTTCTATGGTAATGGCCAATGAAGTTCTAGTCATTCGTTGAATCGAAACTGAAGTAAGAAGGTCAAAACTTTATTAGGCGACATTGATGGTAAGTTTTTTATCAATTGATCAGGTTTACAATGTATAATTGAAAGTTTTTCTCTTAATTTGACATAGTTGTAGCGAGTAAATTAGGAAATATGTAATATTTGATGAAAATGGTTTTTACAAGGAAATATAATTGGTTTGAAGTTATAAGGGTTGAAGAAGATATGCTTTTAGTTTTGTAATGGAATTCCAATCCATGGATTTATTTTTGCTAAAATTTGGAAGTTTTTGTTTTGTAGTTAACAATGTATAATGTCTCATGAGTTTTTAAAATTATTTTTAAGCAATTGTAGTGAGGTATTAATTTTTTTAGTATAAATATAATTATAGTTAACAATGTATAATGTCTCATGAGTTTTTAAAATTATTTTTAAGAAATTGTAGTGAGATATTAATTTTTTTAGTATCAATATAATTATAGTGGTATATGACAGGCTAAAGTCGTATCACCTAATCAAAAGTTATTCCTAAATCCTCTAACTTATGTAGATAGGGAAGTAGGGTCGAATCCACAGGGAAACTGATCTTTCTATTCCTAATTAATTTAAGCAATCTAAATTATCAAGTAACAATTTAATAATATGGATATAAAACTAAACTACGGAGATTAAGATTAAAGAGAAAACAATGAATAAAGGCCTAGGGCATAGGTTCACCAATAAATAACATTCTAGGGTAAAACATAATAATCAATCATCAATGCATCAATTAATCAGATCATAAAGGGCTTTCGCTACGTATTGCAATCACAGAATTAATCTACCGGTATTAAATCTCATCTCTCGAATCTCGACTTAACCATTTATAAATTAACCTGCCTACTATTGAAACTAGTCCTAAACATCAATTCTCATCTCTCGAATTAATATTGTCAAACTCATGCATAAAAGATCAGGCCTAATCTAGTCACAGAGCATTAAATCAATCAATAGGAAATTAATCAAGCATTGATAATCAACAACAATAAATTACCCCTTCATATTATTTATGGATCCCCACAAACCCTAGAAAGGAAACTACTCACACATAATTAAATCTAAACTAATCAAAGCAATAAAATAAGACATGATCGAAGGGATAAAATAAATAATTGAGATTAAGAGAAAAGAAATCGTTACCAAAGTAATCTGGAATTAAGAGTTGAGTTAAGAATAAAGTTGTAGAGAGAGAAAATCTAAGAGAAGAATTAAGAAAGAGTAAAAGAAGATACTAAACTTGCTTAACTGAAAAGTATTTATATTAAGCAAGAATCCTAAACTAAAACAAACTTAAACGACGCTAATCATCTCCTAAAGCTGACACGCACCCGATCGGGCAGGCGAGGCACTGCCCGATCGGGCCCGCCTTTTTCTTCAGGTGAATGTTTCTCGCGCCCGGCTGGGCGCGAGTTCGGGCGCCAGCTTCTCTTCCTCGCCCGGCCGGGCGCGCCTTTGGGCGGGAGCTCTAATGGCCGGGCGACACTCTTGGGCTACTCCTTGGACTTCGATTGGGCTCCAATTCTTCGGGCCAATCCGGATTTCCTTTTCGGGTCTTGAATACTCGATCCAAATGCCCCGGTATCTCATATACCGAGCCCTTAATCACCAGTTTGATGGCTCTAACCGGTCCTGGGTTATAAAAACTGGTCGTGTTTCTCCAATGCTCATAAATACTCCATAATATCTCGGGAAAATGCTCCACAAGTGCAAATCCTTGCAAAAGTCAACCAAATCTACGAAAACACTAGAAAACACCAATTAGTAATAAAAGTGGCTTTAAAGAGCCAAAAACACTACTAATTATGACCAAGGGACGGTGGTAAAACACTGTATAAAATGGACACATCAGTATAATTATGTATTATTAGATGTACATAATATAATTATAGTGGGGAATAATCTATGAGTTTAATTGTGCTATGCAGGGTTGGATTGTAGTGTAATGGCAAATGTGGAGGGTTATTCGAAAAGAAACATTGATCTAAATGAGGTGTTTGAGTACTATGAAGAAGAGTATTTGGGAATAGAAAATGACCCAGAAGTTGGAATGACCTTTGTATCCGGAGAAGAGTATGCCCAATTTTTGCCACAACTATGCTTTCAAAAAGGGTTTTATGTTCTTCACTGAAACTATCAAACTGATGGATGAGTACAAGAACGACAGTGTTACTCGAACAGGGGTAGGGAAGTATGAGACAATGTACCATATGATGCAACAAATAAAATTTAAATGTAAAATGGGGGGGTGTAAACAGAGCAAAGGGTCAAACGTCACAGGATGCAAAGTGTTTATTATGCTCGTTTAGTAGATGGGAAGATGCAGGTACGTTGTTGTAATTGGATCACAATCACCCTATTGATCCATCATGTAGCCGTTTAATGGTGAATTGTAGAAATGTAGATGAACCTATTTGTGAATGAGTCATGAATTTAAACAAGGCAGGGATAAATATTAACAAATTTTTTAATGCCTTGTTAGTTGAAAGCGGTGGACATGCGCCCAATTTGGATAAAACTAATGAAATTGATAAGAAATTGAATGGAAATGAAAATGGAGAAGGACCTGTCTGACTCCATTTGTTTTGAAAATGAAAAGGGTCTCATAATCTGTTTGAAACCGGAGTATGAATGGAGGCCTGAGGTTTGTAGTGGGTGCAAGATGTTTGCTCATAGGGTTGATAAGTGCTCAAAAACTACAAAGAAAAAGGTGCGGATGCCGAAATCCAGCCTAAAGCAACTCAACCTCTTATCTCTCAACAGATGGAAGAGAATCAGGACACTTAGAGAATATATATTACAACATGAGGGACATTAGGAATATTATCAACCTTGAAAGACGTTGTTCTAGGTTTCAAGGGGATGTAGTTGTGTTGGAGAAATATTTTCGTGTGCAAAAGGAATTCTATAGTACAATATTCTATAGTGCAATACAAAGAGATGAAAAGGGGAGATTAATGAATGCATTCTGGTCATATGCTAGAAGTAGGGCTTCTTGGAAATATTTTAGTGATATAATTACGTTTGATATCGATACCACATTTTCAAAGAAACGGTATGATTTAAAAATTTAGAGTTTTTCACAATAAAAAAATTTAGAGTTTGTTAATTAAAAATAACTTTTCTTACCGAAAAAAATACTTTTGTTACTTTCTAAATAGTTTTTCTATTTGTTCTAATTGTTTAGTTTGTGCATAGGTCATATAACATAAATATTGATTGAAATAAGAAGTGTTTAGTGGTACATATTATAATGATTTGATTGTATAATGTTGTTGCATTTTATTGAAAACATATGTCAACCTTGTTTATATGTATTTATTTTTGGTAGGTATCGTATGCCATTTTCTCCGTTTGTTGGGGTTAATCACCATGGTAAATTAATAGTTTTTGTCTCTGCACGTATTCCACACGAAGATTCCGATACATTTGTGTGGGTTTTTAGGCAATGGCTAGAATGCATGGGCAAGCCACCTGGCCTTCCGGTTTGACAGATGAATGTAAGGCAATTGAAAAGGAGGTGCATATTGTATTTCCTAAGGTTCCTCGTAGGCTTTGTTTATGGAATTTACTACATAATGCTGCAAAAAGCCTTAGAAGTCATGCTAAACGGAAGGAGATTGATGTGGCCATACGAGCAGTTGTGCATGACTTTCTTGATCCCAAAGAGTTTAATGAGGCTTGGAAACTTATCATACAAAAGTTTGGGTTGCAACAAAATGCTTGGATGAATGAAGCGTATTAAATAAGAGATCGTTGAGCTCCTGGACATTGGAGGAACACATTTTGGGCTAGAATGTCGTCCACACAACGAAATGAAGGAATGAATAGAGTTTTTAAAACATACTTGAGTTTGAATTTAGGGTTGACTCAATTTGTGAAGCAATACGAGGCAACAATGAAAGAGAAAGTTGAAGAGGAAAAAGTCATGAACTTTCAGTGTGTGACTAAGCCCCTTGATGTGGACAAAATAAAGTATCATAGTTGAGTATGCCTCCCAAAAAGCCTATACTAATGCAAAATTTAGTGAGGTTAAAGAGGAGTGTAATGGTCTTAAACATGTGAATTTTAACAAGACAGGTTGCTTAGGATCAATGTCGTTTTACAAAGCCGATCATAAATTTCCTACCCCAATCTGGAGGAAAAGGTGGAAGTCACTCAAATTAACTATAGATGTAGTGAAAGGAGACTTTTGTTGCTCGTGTAAGTTGTTTAATTTTAAGGGAATTCTATGCAGGCACATAATCCATAATCTTTAAGTTGAGGATATTGAATTCATTCCAGAGAGGTACGTCATGAATCGATGGAGGAAGGATGTTGTACGAGAGTATGAGGATGTTTGAGTTTCATACCATGATCTAGATGAGTCAGGGCGTGTTCAGAAATTTTGTGAATTATCTCGAAGGAATAATTATCTAGCTAGTCTTACAATGCACTATGAAGACAGTACACTTTCAACATGTATAAGGAAGCAACACTCAATATCTGAAGTATGTTGGAGGATGCTATAAGTATTGACAGGAAGAATATTGATAACAATGGTAGTTGGGATATGAATGATAGAAAGGTTTTTGGGAGGCGTAGGTTGAGGCCTTAGGAAAAAACCAAAGACACCTTATTAGGACTACAGAACTAGCAGGTGAGGATTGTACAAAAAATCATATAGACAAGCACCATACGGGGAGGGAAAACAAAGGAAGGAAAGCTAATTCATCTGAAAAGGGTGCGCAACAAAAGAAGAAGAAAAAACTTACCCCTGAGGAAATCGAGAAAAATGAGGTCAGTGAATTTTAGTCATGTATTTTGCATTTTCTTGTCATAGAAGGAATGTAATATAGTATGTAATTTTAAATGGTTCAGCAAATTATAAGTGACACGTTTGGATCAATGGCTTCCATGAGGATACAAGATGGCACAATGTCAAAATCGGCAAAGGGTGATTATGTACCAGCAACATCGAATTACAAGAGATCAACAGCGATAGTGTCCAACTTAATTGGCTTGAATTTATCGTTGAGACTCTTGGCATCATCAATATTTAGACATGGGTGAATAGATGTATTAGGAGACTATTTTAAAGACAATAGAAGAGTATTATATGTATGATGAACATAATAGTAGATGATTATATTATTATTAGTATGAATATTAGTATTGTAGTTTTAAAATTTTAGTTTTAGTTGTTAGTGTAAAATGTTGAAGGTTGGAGTACGACATACTTATGTTCGTTTTTTGCTTTGTATCAAGTGTGTGCTATTATTTGGTTTAAAAAATTGCTAGAAATATTAGTCTGCATTAATTTTGGATTATCCTAGTTTGGGTTGTGTGGTGTTGTAAACTGGAACACGTAGCAAAAAATAAATTGACCTATTTTGATACTGTTTGAAAGTAGTGCAAGTTTTTATTTAGTAGGAAATTCATAAAATAAGTAAGATTTTGCAAAGAAAGATACAATACATGAATAAGACACAAAAGATTCACATGATTGTTAACAATAAAGATGTGACTTGACTTGTCACTGGTTCACAACCTATTTATTCAAAGTGACAATCATATACAAATATGTTAAGAGGGTGATGAGATATAAAATATGCAAAAAATCTTAATAAGAGTGTTGCGAGTAGTTTCCTCTCCTGAAAATGAACACTACTTGTACTAGGTGCACTACCATAGACAATATGTTGAATAAAGGGTTTCGTTCAGGTCACATCACAGAAATATGTGGTGATGAGGCAACAAGGAAAACACAATTGTGCTTACAAATGATGTTAGCCGCTCAGTTGGCTCCGTCAATGGGGGTTTAGGATCTTCATCGGTGTACATACAATCAATGTGTCATTTTCCATCGGCTTGAATGAATGAAATGATTCCGCATGTTTTTGGTCAACACCAATACAAGGTCAGCACCCATTAGAGAGAATATTAGTCAAAAAGGTGGAATCTCCTCATGATCTAATAGGAATCGTGCAATGGCTTGAAACATTCTTGCAAAGCTTAATAGGTACGTACTATAGAACACTATCGAGTTGTTGTCATTGACTATATTTCACGTATATGTCGTTTTCATTTCACTAACACAAGAGATTCCATGATGGAAAGGACTGCAATTGTAAATGTGGTATCAAATGGACTTAGGTCGTTGGCAAAAAAATACGATCTTGTTATTGCAGCTGTCAATGATATAATAGAAGTGTCCCAAAATGATTACGAAGGTGGTAGCAGAATGATAGTGCCGAACGGGAGGAAGGTGCAACCTGCATTTGGGAGGATTTGGTGTAATAATATTTATACAAGGATATTTCTGTCGAAGAAGTTCAATAAAAGTACTAAAGTGTAGGATAGGACAATATCGCTGTTATCATCACCCATATTAGATAATGATGGGTGCACTTTCAAAATTAGTAAGGCAAGTATTGTTGATGTATGATTAATTTCGTTGAAATTATTAATAGCGATGTTGTCCGAATCGTATTTCATTAGTAGGTTGTGTTGTGTGAATCATATGTCATTAGTATAGATTTTAGTTTACATAATTAAATCATCTTAGTTATATGTATTTGCAACAATTATTATTGGTTTTTAATAAAGTATCATAATAAAATTTTAGTATCAAACTTACTATTAAGGTATTAAAATAAAAAAATTCATGAATTCTAAACCCTACTATTAGTCTTACGGGAAAATTTAAATTACAACAACAATGAAAATATTTAAAAACACAATGTAATAAAACAATTATATGTGTGTGTGTGTGTGTATTATTGCATAGCTTAGTTTTGCATTTTGCAATTAAAAGTTAAGTTGTGGAAGTTTCAAAATTTTAATGTGTAGTAATTTTCCTAATGTGCCACCAAAAACAGACTACACCATTACTGATTATAGGGAGTACAACATAAAGACTATATTCGTTATAATTATATATATAATGTTTGAACAAGTTTCATATTATACTAAGATCTTAGCCACAATAGTTTGAAGTAAAGATTGTTGCACTTCATTGTAGCGATTGTTGAGTATGGTCCCAAGCATGAATTTGCAGTACCAAGATTCCGCGTTGTTGTTCCTGCAAAACTGCAATTAATAAAACAATCAAGTTAATACCTATACTCAATTAACAATATATTTAAGGCCAATTGATCATTATTACCAATGACAATTGTTGAAAGACGTAATAAATATTAGTGTCAATCTCACAAATTCACCTTACTAACCTATTTTTCTATAGGCCATGTAACTGATATTTCAAACTTTGTTATAAAAATATATACACAGTTGTCGGGAAAGATATAAAATTGAATTTGAATTGTTTACCACAATGTAGTCTTCATAGTTATCGAAACTTGTAGCACCAAGTAAATACAACATGCAAATCATTCCACTGTCCACCCATAACTTCTCCAGTGGAACACCTTGTATGTATTTCATTTCTCACTTGGCAGTAATCCATGCATCTCTCACTTTAGATTCAGTCAGAATTCTTTCATTGCATGCAAGCTGGAAAAGGAATGTTAGTGGTACCGAAGTTTACAATGCTATTATAGTAGATGTAGACAATGTCATACCAAGTAAGGGACAAAGGCGTCGTGCCGTTTGTCAGGATTAGATTCTCTACTGTCAAGCACATACATCACTTTGGTCTCCCGAATGAGCAGGTAGACAACCCATCTATCTTGATACAAAACTGGCAAATATAACTGAACAAAATTTGTAAATGAGTAGTTATTTATGAAGGTTGTCAAAAAAGAAAAACATAATTGAAAATCCACGAGACAACCTTTTCACAATGTTTAGGTTGGTCCCTTTCATGATGTCGTGCTGCAATTGAAGATATGCTATTAAGAAAATACAATCATCATCTTAATCCACAATTGCTTTGCTGAAAGCCTCCGTCTATCATCGATTTACATATAGACAAACCAGTTGAATATAAAAGTTGCACTTACAAACAAAATGGAAAAAATATTAGGTTTTATATTAGTAGGATCCACACTTACCAAGAAAGTTGGGGATATGATATATGTCTCTGTTTTAGTGTCGTCCGTATTCTCGTTATTAAGAACATATGATAGAGCAGACATAACCTATGTATCAACACATGAAGTCAGTGTAAAATTTCAATTACAGACAGTTTATGGTGATTGAAATTGATTATATATTTAAATTCGATAGGAGAAATAATGAAGAACCTGAAGGCGGATGAACCCATTATTGGAAAATGAAGTACACATAGTGCCTCATGTTAGATTGATTTCCCTTGCCTTGAACACCACTTTATCCTTGTCACTGATGGAGGTATATTAATAATAATTAATATTAGGTGAACAAAAGATTCAACGTAGAACTAAGAGGGATTTCTTACGAAACAGGACAATCACTACAACAAATTAACATTTATGCGATTAATTTTGCCAAGTGAATTCAAAATGCGTGGCATAAGTTGAGGTTGACACGGGAAAAATAAGTCAACAAAAAACTTAATAAGACAACAAAAAAAAAGTCCTTGGTTTGCCGTCAGTCTTGTACTATATGAGATAAGTTGATTTGATGAAGCCACTTTTAGACATAGTAGATATCATGGAAAAAAAACGCGAGTGCAGTTCACGTTGTCACGGAAATGGATTATAACAGTTTAATAGAACGGATCGCATGTTTTGCGGTGTGAAATTTTTCAAAAAAATCACATAAGTAGTTTTTTGATATTGTAGATTCATTTTCTTTGTATTTTTAGCTTATTATAGCTAAAACTATTATAAATACACTATATGAGGGTTTTAAGACCTCTTTTAGTAACATATAATTAATTAATTAATTTTTAATTAATAATTAGACTGTTTAGTCACTTAATTTCATATGCTATTAAACAAAAAAAAAGAAAAAAACAGAATATATATATGAACATAAAAAACGCAAAAAAAAATATATGATTTAAATATTATAACAAACAAGTATATAATTATATGAGGTTGGATTATAGAATATTACCTTGTTGAAAACGAATTCGGTAGAGACGTAGAGTCGAACATAATTAGGACTAGAAAGAGTACTCCATGCTTTGTGTGAGGTTTTGTAGCTTGTGAATTGTGAATTTGTGATGGCTATGAGTGACGTGAGTGGAGGGGTTTGATTATGGGATTTAGGAGGTTGTTAGTAATTGGAGGGAACCTAAATTGTTTTGGTGGGAATGATTTGCCTTTTGTTTTTTTGGGAGGGAAAGTTAAGTTATTCTTAAAGGTTTTCATGTACAACTATTTCTTCATTTTGTTTTTATTTTTGTAGTATACTAGTATGTACTAGCTAAGCTTACATGTGTTCATTACATTTGTAAAAAGTCGAAAAATTATATGGAGTAATAAATTTAATTGATTAAAACTACGTATAAATTAAGACAATTATTAAGGAAATAAAGTTGTTAAGATGTTAATACCATAAAAATAAGATATCAGTCATATCACACAACACACAACAATTAATATTAAAACGATACTTATGTTAAATATTACAAAAGTTTAAACTTATTTATAAATTTAATTGAAATAAAGATTGTTGCACTTCATTGTAGCGATTGTTTTGTATGGTCCTGTAGGGAATATTTCAAGAATTACCCCAAACTTGAACTCCACTGTGATCATACACTAAAGTACTGTGGCGTCCAAAGGGAAAGAAGATAGAGCAAACGAGTTGCCATTAAATTTTAGGAACTTGTAAACCGTTCACGAGGTGAAAGTTACACCCCTTAACGATCCTTGAGATCGTCAACTCCAATAGGTCTGGAACCATGACTGGAAGTTCGGGGATGAAGGTACAAATCCAACTTAAAAGAGATTGAACCTGCCCTAACAGGCCTCTACTTTATTCTGATCGTATTCATGTGTGCTTTCTGACTAACATGCAATAATTAGGATTAACCCTAAACTTGTTTATCTATGTTGGTTGAATACTAATGCACAAACAAACTATTATTGGCGATCACTTGAATTATAATCATATTAACCCTAAACAAGATTATTAATTATCTTATTAAGCGTGATTACAAGTACAAATTCCCTTTAAACATGCATAAAAAGCGTGATCAAGCAATAACAATAAACATCAAGCAACATAATAATCATCATATTCAAAATAATAATAATTATAACAATAATTATAACAATCATAATAAAAATAATCATGTTAACAATAAAGCATAATAATAGTAGCAAGATCCTAGGCATGTTACTAACAAGATTAATAACAAACCCTAGCATGTCACTAAACAATAAAAATCAAAGCTTTAGCTCTAACATGATACTAACATGAACATTAGGAAGAGAATAGGAAGCATTGCAGGAATCACAATTGTCATATTTGATATTAGAAATTATAATTATTACCCTAAACATGATACTAGGAAGATCAAATCGCCCTAACATGACTCTAAGAATCATAATAATAACCTAAGCATGGTTTCTAAATCATAATATCAATAATCAATTAAAGCACTTACTTGGATGCCTCGTACCTCTTTCTAATAACAAAATACACACGTTAGTAACTTCAAGGAAAATATAAAAAAAAAACAATTAAATTAAATAATTGAAAGAGATATTTGGGACCAAACCCTCATAAATTAAAACCTTTCACGTCTAGGGCGAAGGCAACTTCGAACAATGATAGGTGTGTCTAGATCTTGTGAATGCGGAATTTTGTATGCAAAGGCTAGTTTAGAAAAGAGAGAGAACAGATTCTTGAAAACTAGAGAGAATAAGAAAACTAATTGTTGATGATGATAATTGATAAGAATTGATAGTTGTTGATGATTGAAAACGGAGATTTTAGGAGGCTATTTATAGAGAAAATCAGCCGGATGGATAGAAAACAAATTAGAGTTTCGAAAAGAATAAAACACTATTGGCACCAGACGCCAGGCATTAGCGTCAGGCGCTAATCCTGTCGTCAGGCGCTAGAAAACAATTCCACGCGTTTTCTTAATATTGATAAAATTTAGCCGTATAGGAGGGCAAAATCGTATTTTCCTTAAAAACACTTCTTTTATTCTGATTAAAACTCTACAAAGTCAACTAAAGTCAATTTATCAATGCTAATTAAATTAGGAATGAAAAGAGCCTTCTAGAAGAATCTAGAAGAATATAATCAATTCTAATTGAATTAGGAATGATAAATCAATATTAGGCCCTCCTCTAAATCATTGGGCCGCATATAAAGACCAAACCGGACCTAGTTTAGTAATTTGGCCATAACTTCCTCATTATTCATCAAAATTGGGCTTACAATATATCATTGGAAAGCTCTTCTCGAACCCGACCCAACTACACTATTATTGGATCCTTGCCATGGACCAAACCAAATTGGATTGGCTGTTTTTTTAAAATAGGTTTTCAAAAACAGAGAGAAAAGAAATAAAAATTATTCGCAACACTAGACTTTCCACACTTTCACTTCATTCGATTATGATTCGACGTGAAAGGTACTCATCACTGGGTTTGGTTTTGGGGAGACACAAATGGGTGTCTACAGGTCCCAAGCATGAATTTGCGGTACCAAGATTTCGCGTTGTTGATCTTGTAAGACTGCAATTAATAAAACAATCAATTTAATACCTATATTCAATTAACAATATATTTAAGGCCAATCGAGAATTATTACCAATGATAATTGTTGAAAGGCGTAATAACTATTAGTGTCAATCTCACAAATTCACCTTACTAACCTATTTTCCTATAGGCCATGTAACAAATATTTCAAACATTGTTATAAAAATATATACACAGTTGTCGGGAAAGATATAAAATTGAATTTGAAGTGTTTACCATAATGCAGTCTTCATAGTTATCGAAACTTATAGCACCAAGTAAATAAAACATGCAAATCATTCCACTGTCCACCCATAACTTCTCCGGTGGAACGCCTTGTATATATTTCATTTCACTTGGCAGCAGTCCATGCATCTCCCACTTTAGATTTAGTCAGAATTCTTTCATTGCATGCAAGCTGGAAAAGGAATGTTAGTGGTACCGAAGTTTACAATGCTATTATAGTAGATGTAGACGACGCCATACCAAGTAAGGGACAAAGGCATCGTGTCATTCGTTAGGATTAGATTCTCTATTGTCAAGCACATACATCACTTAGTCTCCCGAATGAGCAGGTAGATAACCCATCTATCTTGATACAGAACTGGCAAATATAACTAAACAAAATTTGTAAATGAGTATTTATTTATGAAGTTTGTCAAAGGAGAAAAACATAATTGAAAATCCACGAGACAACCTTTTCACAGTGTTTAGTTGGTCCCTTTCATGACGTCGTGCTGCAATTGGAGATATGATATTGAGAAAATACAATCATCATCTTAATCAAAAATTGCTTTACTCAAAGCCTCCATCTATCGTCGATTTACATAATAAGGAAATAAAGTTGTTAAGATGTATGTATCTTGCTAACGAATGCCTCCGGGGGAGCATGTTAATTGTGCGGTCATTTTTTTCTCTCTCCTCCTTTCTCTCTCCAAAAACCCTAGCCTCCATTGTTGATTTTTGAAGGGGCTTCCATCGATTTTAATCGGTGGAATGCCCCAATCCTTGTTTCTTTATTGTTTTTTTAGGTTTATAATAATGCTTCCTCCTTTTAGGAAGAACTTTTCTCCCTCGAAAGAAAGGGTTTCTGATCTCCTTCGAAAGACAAGGGTTTTTCGACCTCCTTCGAACGACAAGGTTTATCTCCTCTTTTCGAGGGAGAAATTTCTTAGTTTTGAATTCATGGTAGCAGATCTAATGGATTGTCGTGAAATTATTTCGTTGGTGAAAAAGTTATCAAGTTTCCGAATACAGACAGATGAATCAAAAGGAAAACATCCTCACGGCTACAAAGGATCGTTAGATTGTTTCTCCAACAAGGCTGTAATTTTCAGCGATATAAGCGGGAGATGCTCCGCAGTGCAAGATTTACTTGACGATCGTAGTTTTTATGAAGGGAAATTCTATTTGATTCAATATCTTATGTATTTGTTAACGTCGAATCTCTATTGTAGATGTCGTATGACTTTCAATTAATGAAATATTTTTGCTATTAAAAAAAAAGTTGTTAAGATGTTAATACCATAAAAATAAGATATCAGTCATATCATACAACACACAACAATTAATATTACAGTGGTTCTTATAATAAATATTACAAAAGTTTAAACTTATTTATAAATTAAACACGACTTTTGATGTATCACCACCGAAATGAATGGCGATGGGGGCATCGTTGTTATCATCATTATCATTTCTAACTGGATGACCAAAAATATATGAGCCCATATTACCCATTCCATATGGTTGCACATCATAATAGGTGAAGTGATCATAGTGCACAGCTCCATAGTTTATTGTTCCATGGTTGAGAATTTGAATATGATCACAATATTGAGCTCCCGTTTCACCTTCAAAAGTGTTAGATTCATTACTAGTGTTCTAATTCCATGTATTTTCCCATATTTGTTGTTGTTGGTACGTCTCCGGTGGATAATGTGTGGAAGGCATCTGTGGTTGAGTGATTACATCTCCAACATCTTCCCAATTCGGTGTAAGGTACATATGATGGAATATATTACCTTGTACTGTGTTACTTGAATAACTTGAATTGTCATCTAAACCATCATTATCCATCTGATTATTACTCTGTCGGCGCCTTGAAAACGTTTGGGTTGGGATTTAACGCATTTGTGTCACTAGATCATCTACGGGTAGTGGTATGTCACGCATGTGTGGTGATGATCGATCAAAATCTTTGTATGTCTTGGAGTAACCTGCATTATTACCATCTCCGTGATCAAATCCATTATCACCACCACTATCATCAGATGGAGATGTACCTACATCTGTAGAGCGTTGCATGTTGCTATAATTTCTAGGTGGAGATGAGCCAAGGCAAACGGCAGGATCATCATCATCAATTTGAACTGTATTATTATCTTCTTCTTCCCCAATATTCATCCACTCTAAATCATCACCATTACAGAAGGGTTCCTCTCTTTCTTCAACCCATGAATTTAATGGATCATCTTCAAAAATATAATCAAGTTGACTGGGTTGAAGTCAGATCGATTTCTTGTTGACTCCTCCTTGTTTCATGTCTTATTTTCAGCTACATATTGTACCGAAGGTAAACAATTATATGAAGTCTCTTATACTGCAGACGATTTTGTGCCTTTGTATGAACTTGACTCCACATGCTCCAATTTCTTTCACAATTTGAAGAAGACGTGGTTTGACTTAACACTCGTATAGCTATTTGTCTCATTGAGGCACACTTTCTCTAAAAGTCACCCATCATTAAGCTGCATTTAATTATAAAGTGAAAATAGTTAACTATTGTATCAAAATTATAGTAGCAACTTAAAATGTATTTTTACTTGGATTCATGTGTTTAATAGTATTTAATGACATGTCATTTCCAAAATTGTTGCTCTTATCTTTGTAAATGAATAACTATTGCAAAAAATTGAATAATCAATGTTATTACTAAAAAATGTTTAACACTTAAAAATAAGAAATTATTGAATTAGGAGAATATTACTTGGTTTAATGCTTTAATTGCATTGTCCATATTGGGCTATATTCTTCGGATTACTTTCTTCACACCCGACATCACCTCTTCATCATCAAGAATTTTGTCATTTGAATAACAAAATCGGGGATTGAAAAAATAACCTTCATAAACAAAACTAAGGTCAATAAATCATTATCGGAAAAATAATAATGACAAATGCTTTACATTTAAGTTGTTAATTTACCAGCATGAAGATTATGATGTAATTGAAAATTCCATCTATTATCAATGATCTTCCAATAGGTTTTGTAATACCTGCAATCCCTTTTAGTAGCCAACTTAGCTCGTTCCATAGCCTTGTACATGAAACCCATAGTTGGCTTTTCTTCTCCATCAACCAGCCTCAAGACTCGTAAAAGTGGCTCCATTACTTTTAAAATTCAAGCTACTTCTTTCCAAAATTTAACACCGTCCTCCGTGTTTTCAAGTACAAGTTCTCACACCTTTTAGCTGATGATTGGGTCATTTGGCCCCATCTAGGAGATTCAAACATATCTCGAAGTGCCAACCTATGTTTTACAATGCTTTCGAGTGACACAAAACTAGTCGCAAACCGGTGCGTAAGATCTCTCGACCTTTGTAAACTTCTTAATATAATTTACACACCAAGTGGATTTATAGATGAAGCCTGAAATCAACTTTGCATTTTCTAGAATATCCTTAACAAAACTTTTTTTCGCAATATCCTCCAACATCAGATCGATGCAATGAGCTGCACAAGCCGTCTATTACAAAGTTGGGAATTCTTCCATAAATTTCTTTCTTGTCGCTTTCATGGCTCCTTCATTATCAGTCACCACTTGAACGACTCTACTCGGTCCAACTTCTTCTACTACCTTTATCATTAAGGAAAAATAGTAGCCAGCATTTCTCGATGTAACATCAGTGGCATCAACTGATTTATGAAATATTATTCCACGATTTGAATAAACAAGAAAATTAATAATGTTCATTTTAGTTGAACTAGTCCATCCATTGCACATTATCGTGACACCCCTTTGATCCCAAACATTTGTAAACGAGGCTATATACTCCTTCATCAATTTACATTCTTCAGGGAGATACACCTCTGCAAGGTCGTATGGAGAAGGAGCTTTGACATTAGGCCCGGCTGCACGAATAGCATTCATCAATAGATTAGTGTATGTCAAATTGACAACTGCAAATGGTTGATTGTTGTCAATAATCCAATTGCCAAATGCTCTCATTATCTTGGCCTTTTTCTTTTAAGCCAATTACTGCTTATTTTGGACTCTTTTTTTTCTCTTGCATCTTTTTCCAATACAAATTCTACCGCTCTTAAATGAGCAGCTGGAGTAGAAATTGGTTCAAACGTAGGTCTTCTCCCTCCTCTTGAACCAACTTCTCTTTCGGTATTTGATATGTTCATTTGAGGTACTTGACTACTACCGCCGGCATCATAGTAACCACTTCTTCGACTCAACATTTCTCTATCCATTTCAAATTGTTGTTGAATCCTACTTTGTTGCATTCCGATTGCTAGGTTTTCATTATCTTCGTCATCATCATGATTTATGTCTCTAGTTATTTAATTTGATCCTCTATTTCCAGCTCCCTTCTTTGCTTATCTTTTCTGCTTTGCTTGTATTCCATCAACAATTTGTGCATTTCTGTTTTAACTACTGCCGAAACTTTCTCACACCAAGCAACATTTCCTCTTTTATGAGCCAAATGTTCTTTAAGGCGTGTAATTCTCCTTTTAATGACTTTCGTACAAAAAAAAAAAAAACATTGTATGGTTTTCCCATCATCGGTAATCTTGGTACAAAATCGCCATCCAACATCTTGGTCATCCGCTTTAGACCGTGGCATTGTAAAATTGAATCTCTAAAGCTAAATAAACACAAAAACGTATTGGATTATATTTCATAATTCATAATTAACGTTATCTAAATTTAAACAACTACAATTATTATTACATGATTTAATTGTGGACAAGTTTAGAGAAATATTTTTTTAACTTAATAATGTACTATTGTACACATTACCGTTTAAGTATTTGAATATTGATCCTAATTTGTAACAAATTTTTTAAACTTAATTTAACATCATTTTTTTTATTTAACGTAAAATATTAATATAAATGCTACTAGGTACTACTAAAAATTAATGAATTATCTAATTATTTAAAAATCTATTTTTTGTTTCACGTAATTGGTATAAAAAAATACAGTACTACGTAGTCTCTTACAAAAATAGATTAAGTTAAGTTACACTTGGTTTAATCATACAAGTACAAGATAATAATTCATAAATTAAATAAAAAAAACTTAAACGTGATTTAAGAAACCATACAAGATCGGGCCCGTAGAAGAGGGTATGCAAGGTGGGCCTTTGCACAGGGCCCCAAAATTAAAAGGGTCTCCAATCTTCTTGTATATATATAATATCCTGCAAATTATTTTCAATGTATGCTAAATGATGTAGTGGTTGAGTCCTAATTCTTAGAGTATCCTTGCAGCGTGGTCGCATGATCAATTCCCGTAAGGATTTTTTTTATATAATTATCTCAAAAATTCTTCACCTTGTTTACAATTTTATAACTACCCTCCTCTCAATATTTAATTACTGTAGTACTTTCATGCATTTTTCATCTTCAACAATTTTATTTTCATTTTTCATTAGTTTGAAAAAAAAAACTAAAGAAAGTATAATGGGTTGTAGTTGTTTTTGTATGACTTTTAATTTTTCAATATTAAGCAAACTTTATCTATGGCTTTTATTTTTGGAGGTTTATATAATCATTTGCAAAGTTGCAATTTTGCATTTAAAATCAGAATAGCTAATGGTGTATCTTTATTGTAAGGTTCAAATTTGGTAAAAGTAGTATGTTAATATTTTTTTTAATTGAAACTCTATTTTCTTTAGACATTTGTCATTAAGTTTTTGGTCCAACTTCTTTTTTTTGTTAATCTAATAGATTGTTTTTATGATTGAAGTGTTGTACCTAAATTTTAGTGTTTTTTTTTTTAAATTTTAAAAAGAGTAAAAATATATAATTAAATAAATATACATTGATATTTACTGCTATTTTTTTAAAAAAAAAGGCTTGAAAAAAAGAAAGAAAAAAAAGTTGCTGAGTTTGTTGAAATTCGAAGGGCCCATATTTAAATTAGCACAGGATCCCCCAAATAATTAAGACGGCCCTGTACAAGATTACAAGTACAAGATAATAATTTATAAATACAAAATCCACATGCTCAATTATCTTAACTCTTAAGAATCAAATTGATAAAAATCTATTGTAGTGCACTACAAATCTACACCACTAATTTTATTATTTTAATTAAAAAAAGGTCGTACTTGTACTACAGTTGTACTACACTCTCCATCTATTATGCAAAACAGTCTGCTTCTTTCTGCTCTCTCTTTTGCATTATTTCAATCCATTCATCTTCTCCAACATCCAAATCTCCAATTTTAAAAATGAAAATACAATTAAATCAAATTTTAAGAGTTCAACCAACTAATTTTCGTAACATTTACCATTTCAAGTTCATGTTTTGGCATGACGATAATAAAGGTATGTGTTCCTTATTTTTTTTTTCCCTAAACTTATGACTAAAAATACTACGGAGTATATCAAATAGAAAATTAAAATACTAAACTGAATTATCTGGAATTTTTCTAAATTCTGTTTTCTTCAATTTGAATCCTCCACCTTTTCTACATTTAAAAAAAAAAAAAATCGTTGGAGTGCTTTTTTTTAAGGATGTAATGCTCAAATAGATTTAGTGGTATTTATGTTGATTTTTGTTGTTTGCTAGTGTTGGTTTGCTTTTGCTTTTGTAGATACGAATTTACAATACTCGATTATTTTATGAGTTTTATCTCATGTGAAAATCTTATTTTTCTGCTCTAAATCTATACATTTTTTTTCTCTTGTCTTTTAGTTCTTTCTCTGACATATTAAAATTATGAAATGGTAAAAAAATCGTCCAATTTGAGATCTAAGGATTGTTAGTTGAAACGAAAACTACAAGAGGGGGTGAATTGTAGTTGAGTTTTTAGTGACTACTTTTGCAAAATATAAAACAGAATATAAAGGAACTTTTCAATGCACACATGATTTTACGAGAAAACCTTCCAGAACCCAACTGGAAGTAAAACCTCAACCCTTCTAAGGGATTTCCAGATAAAAACCAATCCATTATAATAGGGCAAACACCAAGTTACAAACCTATTATATGACAGACCTTTACTCATAAGTTTCAGATTGAACCTGCTACACAGTAGGACCCTATAGACACCCATTTGTGTCTCCCCAAAACTAAACCCAGTGATGAGTGCCTTTCACGTCGAATCATAATCGAATGAAGGGAAAGTGTAGAAAGTCTAGTGTTGCGGATAATTTTATTTTATTTTCTCTTCTCTCTGTTTTTGAAAACTTATTTTAAGAAAATAGTCAATCCAGTTTGGTTGGTCCATGATATGGGTCCAATAGTAGTGTAGTTGGATGGGGCTTGACAAGAGCTTTCCAACGATATATTATAAGCCCAATTCCGATGAATATTGAGGAAGTTATGGCCAATTTACTGAACTGGGCCCGTTTTAAGCCTTATATGCGGCCCAATGATCTGGAGAAGGGCCTAATATGATTTATCATTCCTAATGCAATTAGGAATGATTTTAGTCTTCTAGATTCTTCTAGAAGGTTCTTTTAATTCCTAATTCAATTAGCATTAATAAATTGACTTTTCAGAGTTTTAATTAAAATCAAAATGCATTTTTGAGGAAAAGATACGATTTTATCCTCCAGTACGGCAAACTTATCTGATTTTCGAAAACGCGTCAAAAACAGGCCTGGCGCCTGACTCCAGGCATTGGCGCCTGGCGCCAGCCATTGGCGCCTGGCGCCAGCCATTGGCGCGTGCCTGGCGCCAGCTCTGTTTTACGTGCGCTAAGTGCTCTGTTTTGTTAATTTATCTTTTGGCTGATTTTCTCTATAAATAACGTATTAAAAACTCCGTTTTCATTCATCAACAATCAGTTTTCATTCGCAATCATTAATTCTCTAATTCTCTCTTAATCATCAATAACCAATTCTCATTAACAATCAGTTTTAATTAATTCTCATCAACAATTAGTTTTAATTAATATTCACCTACAATCAGTTTTCATTCATCAATTCTCTCTCATTCTCTTCTATAATCATTCACCATCTCTCTCTCTCTTCTAAAAATTGCTTTTTAAATACAAAATTCCGCATTCGCAAGATCTAGAAACACCTAGCCATATTCGAAGTTGTCTTCGCCCTAGACGTGAAAGGTTTAATTTATGAGGGTTTGGTCCCAAATCTCTCTTTTAATTATTTAATTTAATTATTGTTTATTATTTTCCTTGAAGTTACTAACATGTTTATTTTGTTATTAGAAAGAGGTACGAGGCATCAAAGTAAGTACTTTAATTGGTTTTTAATTGATGTTATGATATAGAAATCATGTTTAAATTGTTATTATGATATTCCTAGTATCATGTTTAGGGAAAATGTTATAATATCAAATATGCTTATTATGATTCATGCGATGCTTCCTATACTCTTCCTAATACTCATGTTATTATCATGTTAGGGTTAAAGATTTGATTTTTATTGCTTAGTGACATGCTAGAGTTTGTTATTAATCTTGTTAGTATCATGCCTAGGATCTTGCTATTATTATGCTTTAATATTAACATGAACATGATTATGATTATAATTGTTATAATTTATAATGATTATGAATATTATTATTATTATTATTATTATTATTATTATTATTATTTTGATGATGATTATTTTATTTATGATGATATTATTATTATTATGCATGATTATTATGATGGTTGTTATTATAATTATTATTCATGATTATTATTTTGATGATTATAATTATTATCTTGATTTATTTATTATGTTGCTTGATACATTATTGTTATTGCTTGATCACATCTTTTATGCATGTTTAAAGAGAATTTGTACTTGTAATCACGCTTAATAAGATAATTAATAATCTTGTTAGGGTTAATTGTGATTATAATTTCAAGTGATCGCCAATAATAGATTTATTTGTGTATTAAATTCAACCAACATAGATAAAAAGGTTTAGGGTAAACATATTGATTGCATGTTAAGCGCATATGAATACGATCAGAATAAAGTAGAGACCTATTATTAGGGCAGGTTCAATCTCTTTTAGGTTGGATTTGTACCTTCATCCCCGAACCCTTATTTGGTTCAAGACCTTATGGAGTTGACGATCTCTTAGATCGTTAAGGGGTGTAACCTTCACCTCGTGAACGGTTTACAAGTTCCTAAAACTTGTTGGCGACTCTTTTGCTCTATCTTCTTTCCCTTTGGACGCCACCGTAGTTTAGTGTATGATCACAGTGGGGTTCAAACGAGGGGTTAACGCTTGAAATTTATTCCCTACAGACCCTATCCTACCCAACTCAAGCTCCAAACTTGAATTCACTCGTACTACCACAGTAATACCTCACAGCTTCTACACTCAAAGCTATCTTACCTGTATGCAATATAAAATTTCATACACATACACCCAATAACCCAACCAATTATAGAAAATATAACACCTAGAATATGTTAGGCAAACAATGCACGAAACCCAAAACAATTATGACAAGATTAAAACCTTGGCAAACTTACACAAATTAAGCTAAGAGATTTCTTCACGCAAAACTCACACCAACTTATGAAAATGTGATCTATACTATTTATACAAGATTAACTCTTATAGCAAGTAGGGTTTTTTAAAAGATAATTAAGTTAATTTAACTAAATCACAAAATAAAGTTTTATGTAAATCTTTTAAGAGAAAATCTTTTCGGAAAATAAGATAGGATGAGTTATAGCAAAAAGAATAATATATTTTGTTAAAACTAGATTTTAAGAAATAAATTATCTCGAAAATCTTTTCTTAAAATCTATCTTTTATCTTTTTTCGTTTAATTAAATTTTCCAATTATCTTGTCATGCTTCTAATAAGTTTCGTGCATATCAACTAAACATATTTAACAATAAATCTAGAAGATAAAATCTTAACTAAATTGATATTGCTGTGCCGCGTTTCTGTAATATTGAATTACTTGAGCTTTACGTAGACCAGGACCAAGTTCTTGCTGTCACTCTGCTCCAGGGAACTTCGCAGACTAAGTTCCTTCCAGAACTTACTGTCTTCAGCTTGCATCCTCCAAGTTCCTGTTAAGGAACTCAGTTCTTGTTAGAGAACTCTTCTTATATATTAAGGTCTCTTCATGTCTTCTTAGCTTAAGTTACTCTTCCACCTCCAAGATTAACTTCACCTGTACTAATCAAACACTTATAAACCTTTATGAGTTGAGTTTACTTTAGTTTAAGTTCATCATCATCAAAACCTTTAAGCTTCAAAAATGGTGTTGTAACGCCGTTATCCTGTTCCAGAACGAGAACGCCCCGCTTTTTCTGTGATTTTTAACTCGCCATTATATAACGGGATTTTGTGGAATAGTGTGTCTGAATCCCGTTACAAAGCGCTTGTTATATAAAGAAACAATCGAGTTTTAATTCCATGGTAGGTATATAGCTTGGAAAGAACACATGTGTATTTACAATCTCTTAAGTTTTTCTTCGATACAAATTTCTGCCTATTGTAGACACCTAAAAATGTCTCCCCAAAACCAAACCCGATGATGAACACCTTTCACTGCCATTATTGGTCGGGTTGAGTATTTAATATTTGGAGTGCTTAAATCCATGTTCTATCCAATATATTTCATAAATCAATCCATTTCCTAGCTCATTTCCCTAAGCAATAGCTTGTTATCCACTTTTCGTGTCCACATCGCAAAACCGAGAGAAACTGATTTTATGGATATATAATTTTGATCCAATTATTATTTTATTGGATAGGCCTTGAAATAATCTTTCCAACCATATATCATAAGCCTAATTCCGAGCTATAACGAAAAAGATAAGAGCAAAACACTAAACTCGGCCCAAAACCAACACCCTTCCACTAAAACGTCCATATATTAAAAACACTAAACGTACATTGTGTCACAGTGCCATTTTTGAAGCTTTTTCGCGTCAAATTCCACCGTGGCACGGTACCTGTTGCCGTGACACGGTACCAGCTGCCGTGACACGGTATTTCTCACCGTGTCACGGTGCTTTTTCCGTGTAATTGACGCGTTTTCCCATACCGTGACACGGAGTACTGTACCGTGCCACGGTGGAAAATTCTGTGTCTCGGTACGTGTGCAGTGTCACGGAATTTTCTCGTGTCTTTTCCGCGTAAACCCTTCACGCGTTTTCACTTCCCGTAGGCAAATATTTCCCGTGTCACTCCAGTTGTCCACCGCGTCACGGGATTTTCCCCCGTCTGACGGTGCCTGGCACCGTGTCACAGTGTTTTCTGCCGTGTCGCGGTGTTAATTTTTAGGGTTTTTATCTTTTTAGGGTTCCGCGTGTTCCCTCTACTCAATTTCCCTATAAATAGGACCCCCTTACTGCAGTTCGGGGCATCAAATCCTTCTCTCTTTCTCTCTTTTACACCAAAAAATATTCTCTTCTCTATCTCTCATATTCTAAGCCTCAAACCTATATTCCTAATTACATCATTCTTCCCTTAAGCACTCCAAGGAGTCTATACTTAACCCGAGGTTTCGTCCTTAAACCAAGGCGTGAAAGGTACAAATAACTGAGGGTTTGGAACAAATTAACTCTACTTTTTATTTAATTTAATTTAATTTTCATTTGCTTTTTATTTTTTTATTGAAGTTACTAACAATTTATTCATGATGTAGCCATTTAAAGAAACGTGTGGAATGTGAGTAATTAATTAATTTAATTACTCTTATTTTATTTTAATATTGCTAGTATCATGATTAGGTTATTTTTTATTTGATTTGACTAACGATATTATTGTTGAATTGCTTCCAATATTAATGTTAATTATATTATTATTTATTGATCACCATATTACATGTTTAAAGGGAATATGTAATTGAAAATTACGCTTAATAAAATAATTTGGACAACCAGTTTAGGTTTCCTTTTTAATCTTGTTGTTAAATCAAGTGATCACTAAAATTTTAGAATTATGTGTTGCATTAATATTTAACAAATTTAGCCTAATAATAGTTTGGAGCAAATTGAATATTTTGTTTTTATGCCTTTGAGATCGCAGGAATCACTTTTCACTATAAGAATCGAGTAGAGGCCAATACGGGCGAATGTGACTCCATGAATCACTTCATACCATCATCCCCGATCCTCCTTTCGTGGTTCCGAACCATATGGAGTTAGTAATATCATGGATTATGAATGGGGTGTAACCTTCACGGGTCAATCGTTGTTGCCTATCGTTTTCCCTTTATTCGTGGTTGCCTTAAATGATCCGTGAATGGTTTACAAGTTCCTTAAAAACTTGTTGGCAGCTCCCTACTTTCCTTGTCCCTAATCGTATTATGTCAATTCCCACTTCCTATGAGTGCTAAGCATATTCACAACATGCTTTTACGTAGGCGCACTTCGAACGATGCCTACACCTATTCTTCCCAATATCTCTTTTCCAATATATATTTACAATCTCCATCCCTAAGATGATTCCGTGATGGACTGATTTAGTGGCCCGAGGCAACCAGGTCAAACAACTATGTTGGTTTAGTTAAGGCGAGGAAAAGGAGAGAACAAGGGGGTTAGCCCAACTTGAGGAAGTGAGCAGCAAAGAGTAGAAACCAAGGAGCAAGAAGACAAGTTTAGTTAAAGAAGAACTCAGGAAAGAAGGCAGCTAGTTTCTTTTGTGTTTGCTTAATGTTTTTCTAAATCAAACTAAGTACGCACATTAATACTTAAGGTCACTATTGACCATCAGTATGCTTAGAGTGTAAGTAGTGTAGTAGTAGCAACAAAAAGATCATCCAGAAATTGAGTGTAAACATCTTGAGAGAGTGGTGGCCTCAAGCTACTTGTGAGAGTAATAGCCTCAAGCTATTAATTTTAACCTTTCTACCATTATTAATCAAGCTTAAGCCTTCCTTCCATTAATTCTTATAATTAATTGTTGCAATATCGGTTGCCGGAAGTCAGTCCATAACAAATTCTAGACTAGGTTTTTGTCTCATGTGCACATGTGGCATCTTTGGTTCAAATCCTATTTTCCCTAATTATGTACTACATTAGATGATTACTAAAATACTAAGTTAACTGTAATACCCTTCCCTAAGTCATTTCATTACACATTGGTAGATTTTTTTCCTACTATCCTTAGAGGGTTTACCATGTACATACTGATAGTGTTTTTTCATTATTATCTTTTGCCTCTTTGCTTTCCTCATGTTAACTTCTTTACTTATTGTGTTTTGCTTCTGTTATTTACATTGGAAATATTCTTTTACCATGATTGAAGTCAAATTCAAAATCAGGATGCAAAACATTTTAAATAATGAGTTATTCAAATACTATGGACAACCATTGAACCAAAATAAAAAAAGACACTCAACATATTTTCAACTCTTCTTATTGTATTAGTGCTAACTAATACAGAACACTAAGACTATTTCTATTAATAATACACTAAGCATCTTCGAAGCACATCAAATTATAACTTAAAATTAGCCTTCTTGCAATTTTTTCTTCATTTGTAATTAGTACAGAAAAAGAATCTAGCTAAATATGAGAAAAGCCTACATATTAGAGGATCACATGAGATCGAGTGCATTTGGTACCCACATAATCAAGAAAATAAGCAATCTACCAAACAAATAAGTTATCTAGAGAATCAGTATAAGGCCAGGTTAGAACTACCTACTCCGGTATAAGATACATGCCATGAACAAACCCTTTGCTGGCAGTTACATACTTCGTATATAGTTAAAAGTAACTAATGCTACCAGCTATTGATCTTCTGCTATGTTGGAATTACAAAATAATCATTGCAAGAGCCAGGGGACAAGTACAAGGGAGTGGAGGGAAAGTGCAGGGAAGGGGTCGGGTAGGTAAAGGGATCAGGAATGGTAGGCAGGTGCTAGGGAGGGGGGACGAAATGTGTGCAATTACCGAGTTTGGTGATGGCGTTTTTTTTGGTATGTGTAGCTAATGCTTGGAGTGGGGCTCAAGTGTGGGATGTTTGAAATATTACCTACAATAAATTATTCGTTAAAACTCAGATTTGGGCTTATAATATATCGTTGGAAAGCTCTTTTCAATAATTATCCAACTATTCTATCATTGGACCCATATTATGGACTAAAATAAATTGGTCTAAATTTTTTTTATAAAAGGACACGAAATGAATGATTTTAAGGGACACGAAATGAATTATTTTGGGTTTAAAGGCACGAAAAGAGGAAAATAAGTTATAGTTTGGGAAAATGGGCTAGGAATTGTGTTAGGAATCGAATTTAATATGGATTCAAGCACTCCAAACATTAAATATTCAACCCGACCAATAATGACGGTGAAAGGTTGTTCATCATCGGGTTTGATTTTGAGGAGACATTTTTAGGTGTCTACAGGAATGCAGTGAGGGAGAGGTGTCGAGTGCAGTGAAAGTAAGGGTACAGTGCAGAGAGGGGAGGAATGCAAGAAGCGAGGGCTATCCGGGAAGGCGGGCAGTGAGGGAGGGAATAAGTACACGGAGGGGGCAGTGTAGGGAGTAGGGTTCTTCACTTTGTTTTTTCAGAAAAGAATTAATAGCACAACCTTAATCGGGTGCACACTACATCACAAACTATTCAGTTTGGTGCAGAAAATGTCATAATACTTTTTTTTAACCAATTTTCACCATTTAAAAATTTTCCCTAACTTATTTAGTTACTTTATGATGCCTAGCTGTGGGGAATATTTTAAGAATCCCACACTTGAGCCCCACTGTTATCACACACTTAAGTATGGTGATGTTCAAAGGGAAGGAAGCTAGAGTAAAAGAGTCGCCAACAAGTTTTAGGAACTTGTAAACCGTTCACATGGTGAAGGTTACACCCCTTCACGAACCATGAGATCGCTAACTCTATAGTGGTCTGGAACCATGATTGGATATTCGGGGATGAAGGCACAAATTCAACCTAAAAGAGATTGAACCTGTCCTGAAATTAGGCCTCTACTTTATTCTTCTCATATTCATGTGCGCTTTCTGATTAACATACAATCAATATATTAATAATAAACCTCTTTATCTACGCTGGTTGAATATTAATGCACAAACAGAACTGTTATTGGCGATCACTTGAATTACAATCATATTATCGTAAACAAGATTATTAATTATCTTATTAAGCGTGATTACAAGTACAAATTCCCTTTAATCCTGCAAGAAAGGGCGTGATCAAGGAATAACAATACTAATATAATATCAACAACAATAATAATAACATATTGAAAACAATCATCATTATCGTCATAATATTCTCACTCTCAAAGCAAAATAATATTAGCAAGATACTAGGCATGATACTAATATGATTAATAAAAAAATCCTAGCATGTCCCTAAACAATAAGCTTTATCCCTAACATGATACTAACATGATAGAACAAATAGGAAGCAACATGATACTAGAAAGCAATAAAAGCATCCTAACATGATACTAGGACTTAAAATAATCTAAGCTTGATTCCTAAAGATATATAGCAATAAAACAACTTACTTTGTTGCCTCGTATCTCTTTCTAATAACAAAAGACACACGTTAATAACTTCAAGGAAAATATTAAATCAAACAATTAATTTAAATAATTGAAATAGGGATTTGGGACCAAACCCTCAGAAATTATCAACTTTTCATGTCTAGGGAGAAGGAAACTTCGAGCTTGGCTAGATGTGTATAGAACTCGTGAATGCGGTAATTTTACTTGAAAAGGGAAGGCTTAGAAAGAGGGAAAAGAATAAGCTTCTAGCTTGTATAGAGAAGAGAATAGAATTAGATGATTGTTGATGACTGTGAATGAATGAATACGGTAAAATACGACCCTATTTATAAGAAAAATAGCTCAGAAACGATAAGAAAAAGACCGAAGCCTAACTGGAATAAAACTACCTCTGTCGCGGTGCGACAGCTTTGTCGTGGCGGGCTAGTTCCTGTCGTTTTGCGATGGTTCACGCGTTTTCTAAAATTCGTACGGAATCCTTAATCTAATCAAGTTGGATTAATTTAATTTCGTACTTATCTTTAAAAATTAGATTTAATCTTTTTAAGAACACTTGTTTTCTAAAAACATAATTATTAATCCTAATTCCTCTAGAACTAAAAATAACCTTCTATATTATTCTAGAAGATTACAATAAATCCTAATAACTTTAGGAATATTAATTAATTAATAGGCCCTCCACTAGATCATTGGGCCATATGATACCATTTCAGGCCCAATTTAGTATTTTGGCAATAACTTTCTCATTATTCATCGAAATTGAGCTTATAATATATCATTGGAAAGCTCTTTTCAAGCTTAATATAACTACACCATTATTAGACCCTTATCATGGACCTAACTAAATTGGACTGGAAATTTTCATGAATAGAGTACATTTTTGAAAATAGAAAGAAAGTATTTTTATTAAAACAACCACATCACAAGACTTTTCACACTTTCACTTTGTCCGATAATCAAATGACGTAAAAGGTATTCATCACCGGGTTTGGTTTTTGGGGACACACAATTAGGTGTCTACAGAAGCCCCCACTTTGACTGAGTTTGGGAAAATGCATGTTTCGAAAACAAAAGTCAAAGTATTGTAGGGATGGAGAATGATTCAGAACGTTCGGCGATCCTTAATAATTCTTGTAACGCCGATACCTGCAAAATAGCGATAGTTAGACAGATAAAAGAGTTAAAAATGTGTATCTTGCACTGTCGAGCACACGTCTCTAAGTAACTGATTTTGTTGCTGCATTTTTGTTGTGACGACCTTCACAAACTAAGGAACGTCATCTCGCTGTTGTTGATGTTCACTCGTAGCTTATTTTTTAGGAATGTTCACTCGTCTCTTACACAATGGAGCTTTTTAGAATGTTCACTCGTCTCTGAACAAAGTGATAGGAATGGTGTCCTTTGAACAAGTGTATTATTCCGGTATAGGGTTCGGAATTATAAGAAAGCTAATTATTTATTGAGGTCAAGTGATCGAAATGTCTAGGTGGAGGCCGCTTTCTGATCAGTAATATTAATGAGTAATTAAATAATTACAGCTTAATCTTGACTGAACCCTTTGGGTCACACCCAAGCAACTAACAAACCGACACGACGAATTAACTCAGAAGGAATTAATGAGTCGCTCGAGTAATTAATATTTAGACGTCGGAAATTCGAGCTTAGACCGTCGGAAGTCGAGTCAAAATAATAAAAGACGAGACGGTAAAATCACTAATTAATCAATAATTTATCTAAATACCCCTAGGATCGGAATGCCCCGAGCAAATTGAAGTCTAGGGGCATTTGGTATAGCCAAGGTGGCTAGCAAGTGCACCATGCCGAGTCTTGGATGGCCGGTGCATGCTAGCGTACCAAGGCTAGCATGGTACGCTTATATCCACAGCTTCTATGGCAGGCCAAGCAAGCTAACAAGGCACGCACATATCATCAACATCTATAGCGCGCCATGGTGCTAGCTGTGTTGCGAGGAAGGTGCGGAGCAATTGCTAGTTGTGTGTGTTGGCAGGGGTACAACAGCACGCCGAGGCCAGCAGCCAGCACTTGTGTGCGTGGCTTGCTGGGCTGAGGCAGCAGTTGTGCGCCATGCCAAGGCCAGCAGCTAGCTGGGTTGAGGCAGCAACCCACCCCGGGTTGTTTTGGTGCCTAACTGGGGTTGCCACATGGCAGCACCTCATTAGTGCCTTGTTTGGTATAGGTGGCTGGTTATGGGGAGTGCTTGGGGATCAAGTTTGGTCCCCTCCCTTCCTTGTGGTCCTTACCTAACTTTTCCCCTAAATGTGCCACTTGTTGATTAATTAGTTTTTAGATATTTAATTTTATTTTTTATTTAAAAATAAAGAAAAAAATATTGATTTTACCAACTCTTCCACATTGATGGGAAAGAGGATTTCACCCATGAGTTTCTCTATAAATATCCAAGTTGGGGTATGGGAAAACTCACTTGGGTAAAGTGTAAGAAAAGGCATCTCCATTGAGGAAACCTTTAAACGCATAATTACTCGAGTAATTTTGTCGGGCTTAGCTAACCTCTAAGCAATAGACCTAGTCGGGGTCGAGTTGCGGGTGGATACCATAGGAGTTTTTCGCTCGTTGCGAGACTTAAGCTTACTGAAGTAAGAGCTCGGGGTACGAGAAAAGCACGCGTCAAAGGTAATTAAGTCTTTCCTTAATTCTTGTTAATTATGTTAATTATATTTTTTGATTATATTAATTGTTTGTTTGATCTTGGCTTGGGTTTTATTTTGCGATGAGTCAAAATCATCATAACCCAACACAAAGAGCTTGATAGGATGCCCATGCGTCTCTGAGCAAAAGAGCTTGAAAGGAATGTCAACGCTTCTTTGAACAAAGAGCTTTGAATGATATGCCCACGCGTCTCTGAGAAAAAGAGCTTTGAAAGAAATGACTACATGTCTTTGAACAAAGAGCTTTGAATGATATGCCCACGCGTCTTTGAGAAAAAGAGCTTTGAATGCTTAAATGTTCGTTGAGATTGTTCGGTTGGCTGCGAACAAGAGCTTTGCTGAATGGTTGTATCCTGTAAAATCAAAAGATTACCAAAAGACTTTGCTGGTGTTTTACTTAGGGTTGGCCTAAGGCTTGATGTTTTTCTTAGGGTTGACCTAAGACTTAGTGTGCTTGACATTGTAATTGCATTGACTTGAGGTTAACTTAAGGTGCTTTGACCGACTTAAGGTTGACTCAATGTGTTCTGATACGTGTGTGTAAACTCAACTCGATGTGATGTGACATGACATGACTTAGCGTACATGACTCGTGTGTGCATTGTAATGTGATTGTGTGACTCAAAAATGCAAAAATATTCCATCATTTTTGTGGAGGGTACCGACTTTCTCCTGAAAAAGAATCGAAGTGAGTGTTTGAGCGTTGTGGTGCATGTTGAATGAGCTTAGTCAAATGTATGCGTCGACATTGTATCACATAGTGCAAGGATTAGTTCATCCTAGGCTATGTTAATTGTTGATTCGATGATGAAAGTATTTAGGTAACTTAGGCACGGAGGAAAAGTACTTCATACTTTGTGATGCAATGATGATTATAAGTGATGAGTGATCTTAATATGACTAGGGGTGAAAGTTCGGTATTCGGTTTGGATTTTATACCAAACCGAATCCAAACCGAATTAATTCGGTTTTTGAAATTGAATCCAAACCGAACCGAAATTATATTGGGCCTGTCATTTTGGGCCTAAAAAGTTGGGCCTGATAATTTGACTTATTGTGTTAGCCTTGTGGCCTAAATTACCTAGAATTAAAAAGAAAAGGCTTTAAAATTGTCATGAATTACAACCCTACAGCAGCTAAATTACCTAGAAATTTAAAAGAAAAAGCTTTTGAATTATAGCATAACAACGGTCCATAATAAGATAATACATAAAAATTGTCCAACCATTAAAATATTAAAATCAACTTCAAGTCTTCAAGCCTTCAAGCAACATGGCAACAATTATTACGCCTACCAAAACAGCAAGTACTCCAAGCTCCTCAACAATCTGTACAACACCAAAAAAATCCAAAAAAAAATAATAATTAAATTAAAAATGAGCAGATCCACATAAATTGAAAAAAAAAAACCAGAAATATGAAATCAAATACAACATGAAAAATTTAACATCGAGGGAGCTTAAAAAAAACACAGAAAATCAATTACAAATTCCAATAACTAGACCCAATTCGAACATAACAGAACAAAACATCATTGTACGTAGTACATCAAATTCCCAAGTCGAACATAACAGAACATTAGGAACAAATGAATATCACCAAATCGAACATAATAGAACACCAAATTCCCAATTCAAACAGAATAAAACATCAAATTTACCAATATAATTCGAAGAGAAGCAGGAAAAGTGGAGTGACATAAGAATTCTTACCATTAAGTGACCAAGAGAGGTGGTGGCGACAGTAGGTGGTGGCGCGTCGCGGATTTCAGGGAGTACGAACACCGGATCTGAGGGAGTACCGGAATTGAAGGAGGGTGGTGGTGAGATACGAACACGAAACACCAAAACTGAAGGAAGGAGGTGGTGAGATACGAGGTACGGTGGCCGGAGTGAGGTGATGAGGGAGAATACGGGTTTTGGTGAGGAACTAAGGAATGAAGGTAGAGAGGTTGGGCGGAATGGGCGCAAGTTAGATTAAATGAAGAGGAATATTAGGGTTTTGCTATTTATATGTAGGGGAATTGGGCTGGAAATCTATGGGCTTAAACATTTCAATTTGGATTTCGGTTTTTGGTTTTTTGGGACCCCAAACCAAAATATTTTGGTTTCAGTTTTTTGGAACCGAATCCAAACCAAAAACCGAAAAAATCGAACTGAACTACTTTCACCCCTAAATATGACAAGGCGTGCTTCAACATCGTGTTAAGATTTCATGACAAAGGGTTACTAAAGGAAGGTTTATTTGTTCATGCATCTATTATGTGTGTGAAAGTGACACTAAAGTTAGGCCGCAAAGGCTAAGTGTGTGGAAAAATATTTTAGAACTTAGAAGAGTCAAATAGTGGTGACTCTTAGGCTGGGTAGGCTAATGATGTAGGGATCAAACCCCCAAGTTTAGAATCTAAGTGGATAGGGATGAGCATTGGAGATCCTTTGATATTATCATGTATGAATGTGAATGTGAATGAATGCATTTTTATTACGGTTGCACCCCAATGTAAGGTTGCCTACGTATCCATTAGGAATCAGGCTGAACGTAGCTCTAGCCGAACCTCGCACAAGTGTGTGTATGCCTCAAGGAGGTCTTTTAAGGGTTGTAACACGGTTAGGCTAAAGGTTGAATTGAAGAAGAAGGAACTAAAGGCTCAAGACCCTAAATAAGCCCCCAAGGTATGCAACCTTGCTGTTGAAATCTTTATATTTTTTATGTTTGAGGTTTCCTCACTTTTTAACTCTCTTTCTTTTGTTTATTTTTTTGCTCTCTCTTTTTGCTTTATTGTTTTTTATTTTGATAATTGTGGGCAATCCCAATCATGCGGTATATAACTCACTTGGCATTCATGTTTCTCAAGCACGGTACCGAGCACTCGATAAGAGAAGTAATTTGAGACGTGTTCATATCAAAAACATGTTTATGTCAAAGACATTGGAACACTTGCCCTTTTTCACACTTTTATATTGTTATTGCCTTTTGCTATTTTAATATTTTAAAATCACTCAAGATTTTGAAATTGCATAAGTTGCACACCATCCCATCCCAAGGTTAGGTAGATGTGGGTTGAAGAAAGAAAGGTCTATCATTAGACGAGGCTTACAGTGTTTTTTTATCAATAAAGGATTTTTATTTTTAAAAGAGGTAAAGGTGATGGCTACAAGGGGTGCCTCAAATCATAAGTATACCTTGTGCTTAGTTCGGCAAGGATTTTTTTTAAATGCAATGTGATGATCATATGCAAGAAAAGGAATGCTTATTTATTAAAATGGAAAAAGATAAAATCTATGGAATAAATCTAAGGAAAACAAAAGGTGCCTATGATAGACTTTATTGGGGAAAGGAGAAATAAAAAAGAAAAAAGAGGTCATGACATCTTGTCGTTGAAGCCCGCCTTGTGTCTTGTGCTTTATCATCACTCGGTCTTCTTGCCAACTGAAGGTATGAGAAGCATGTTATTATCAATCAAATATTGGATGGCCTCTTTTAGATTCCAACAGCTCTCAGTAGTATGACCTGTGTACCTTGATGGTACTTGTAGTGTGCGCCTGGGTTCCAATTAGGTAACCTCTTTTCATGTGCGGGATCTTGAATAGGTCTAATGGGAGTAATGAGTCCCTTGGCATGGAGTCGATCGAAAGCAGTATCATAGCTCATCCCAATAGGGGTGAACCCTTTCCTTAGTTTCTTTTTGGGTCCTTGATTATCCATGGCTAAGACTTCATTAAGGTCAAAGGTACTAACATTGTTACTAGAGTATGTGTTTTCGAAAGAAGAAGGGTTGTCGTTATTCTTTCCTTTCCAGCCATTGTTGTTACTATTGTTAGTAGTTTTTTGTTTTGCAAGGTCATCCTCGATTTCAATACCTATGTCATAGACAGCCTTGAAAGTATTCAAGTTGTGTTGGTATTTCAAATGCTTCAAATACTTCTCTTGGAGGTTCTTGATGAACATCCTAACAAACTCCTTTTTAGTAGGGACCTTGACTATCTTATTGTCTCAACATCTCGAGTTCTCTATGGTCAGTCTCAACTTGAATGTTGCACTTGTATCTATCAATGAAAGCGTTTATTATGGCATCCCAAGAAGAGGTCTTCTCTTTTTCAAGGGAAAAGAACCATTGTTGATAAACGGTTTCTAAAGATAATGAAAACAGTGAATGGAAAACCTTCCTATCAATCCCTTTAATATCCATTATTGTTTCAAAAGCTCTTAAGTGGAGGTAAGGATTGTTAGTTTGCTTGAATCTAGAGATGTCATTGGCATTGAATTTCTGTGGAATAAGTTCTTTGTCAACTGAGACCCCTTGTGAGCTAATCCCCTGGAACTTGTAGTCATTGGAGAGCTTGCTCAAGCTTTCCTCCATTCGCTCCATCTGTTGTTGTTTCGCAGGGTCATTGACTTGAATATCAATAGTCTTCATCATCTCAGTCAGATTGTTCATGTTTTGCCTTAGCTCATAAACTTCTTGTTGGGAAGCCATTAGTAAGAACTTTTTCCTGTGTCAGATGGGTTTTTCAAAGAGTAGAGCTTGAAC
This sequence comes from Chenopodium quinoa, assembly GCF_001683475.1. Taxonomy (NCBI): domain Eukaryota; kingdom Viridiplantae; phylum Streptophyta; class Magnoliopsida; order Caryophyllales; family Amaranthaceae; genus Chenopodium; species Chenopodium quinoa. The sequence goes on along the minus strand of NW_018742738.1, from coordinate 14,081,413 downwards.
GAAGGTGTTGTCCCTAATTAAGCGCCCTTCTCTTATTGACCAAGTACTGCGGAGAAGGAAGTTATGGATACTTTTTGTTAATTATTTGACTCAAACTCTATTCAACATGCATGGATGGGAAGAGATCATGGAAGAATGAAGGGAATAATATGTATAGAGAAAGCATGTGGAGAGTGGAAAGATGATGTAGATGGAGAGATGTGGAAGAATTCAGGAATAAAGTGCACCCCCAACTCAAATGATAGAAAGAGCGACTCATGCATGAACCTAAGACATGGTCATGGTGTGAAAGAGTATGTACATAGTGTGTGAATACTTGTGAGTGTAAGTGATATGTTCAAGACTCTTGTCATTTTCATGGGACTAGACTATGTGATTAGACTCGAACAAATACTAAGTTAAGACTTCATTATATACATTAAACTAGACAAGATGTGGTATTTTAGTCATAACTTTTGATATGTGACTTAGAATTGGGAGAAACCAACTCCAAATGAAAGACAAAACTCGGGGGTACAGATCCATAGGTTTAACGACTCGAAACTCTTCCTAGAACTCCGGCTATGACCAAAACAATTTGACGCTTGTGTAGTATACGGGAATTAAAAATCTGGGTTGACTCAAAGGAACTATGACTTGATTTTAGACATATTTATTAGCTCAAATTAATTAATAAATTAATTAAGCAAAGTCCTTTAGTCCTTGGTTAGTTTATTTAAGCATATTTATAATCACAAGTCAAACCAAACAGTTAGCTTAATCACATGTAAGTATGCACAAGCAAGTAATGCACAAGTAGTCAAATAGTCATAATATGATGCAATGAGTTTGCAACCTAACCATGGCTCTAGTTCTCTAAAGTTTTAGGATAAGGGTTAGTCAAAGAGGGTCCATAGTTATGAATATGAATGCATCACGCAGAAGCCTTACCTTTGGAAGGGTTGGCGCGTATGGATGTGACCCCCGCAAGTTAAACTTGCTTCCATGGTTTGGTGAATTCACAAACTCGGATGTACCCGTCGCTGCAATGAGCGAGCGTGAATTCCTAGAGGGTTATATCCACATGTAGAACACATATGGGTTCAAAAATGTGAAAAAAAAACTCAGTTAGGAAGTAAAATCGAGCAAATAGTACTAGAACTGGTCAAAGCAAGAAGGAAGATTTCTAGCTCAGTATTAGAAGAATTTAGCGCGAGACAACAGGGATCGTTGCGAGACGATGACCCTGTCTCTACGTGACATTGCTGTTGCATAGAGACAGAGTCATCGCACTGTGATGGGCACTATTTTCTCAGTGCCAGTTCCTACATGCCTCAACTGTTCTTAGAATTTTCCAGTTTTTCGTAGTGTTTTTTCGATTCTAGTTGTGAAAGATATTTCCTAAATTTCCTACATGTAAAAAATCCTATGTTTTTGACTCATTATAGATGGCCTATGCAATGCGGACCTTTTTATGCTTATGCCAATAATGTCAATCAAAATTACGCACATGAATACTTAGAACGTTTCGAGTCTCATCCACTCATTCTAAATTATTGCCTAAATAAATTTTAGGAATTAAAATAGAAATCCTCTCCAGTGGAGTCGCCAAAAAATGTAGGGAATATTTCAAGCATCCCACACTTGAGCTCCACTGTGATCATACACTTAAGTTTGGTGGCGTCCAAAGGGAAGAAAGCTAGAGCAAAAAAGTCACCAACAAGTTTTAGGAACTTGTAAACTATTCACAGGGTGAAGGTTACACCCCTTCACGATCCATGAGATTGCTAACTCCATAGTGGTCTGAAACCATGACTGGATATTTGAGGATGAAGGCACAAATCCAACCTAAAAGAGATTGAACATTCCCTAAAAATAGGCCTATACTTTATTCTTCTCATATTCATGTGCGCTTTCTGACTAACATACAATCAATATATTAATCCTAAACCTTTTTATCTATGTTTATTGAATATTAATGCATAAACATAACTATTATTGGCATCACTTAAATTACAATCATATTAGCCTAAACAAGATTATTAATTATCATATTAAGCGTGATTATAAATACAAATTCCCTTTGATCCAGCAAGAAAGGGCTTGGTCAAGCAATAACAATAATAATATAAAATAAAGCAACAACAATAATAACATATTAACAACAATCATCATCATAATATTCTAAATCTCAAAGCATAATAATATTAGCAAGATCCTAGGCATGATAGTAACATAGTTAATAACAAATCCTAGCATGTCAGTAAACAATAAAAATTAAAGCTTTATCCTTAATATGATACTAACATGATAGAAGAAATAATAAGTAACATGATACTAGAAAGCAATAAAAGCATCCTAACATGATACTAGGAATTAAAATAATCTAAGCATGATTCCTAAAGATTTATAGCAATAAAATAACTTACTTTGTTGTCTCGTATCTCTTTCTAATAACAAAAGACACATGTTAGTAAATTCAAGGAAAATATTAAATCAAACAATTAATTTAAATAATTGAAATAGGGATCTGGGACCAAACCCTCAGAAATTATCAACCTTTCATGTCTAGTGTTAAGGCAACTTCGAGCTTGGCTAGGTGTGTATAGAACTCGTGAATGCGGTATTTTTACTTGAAAATGAAAGGCTTAGAAAGAGGGAGAAAGAATAAGTTGCTAGCTTGTAGAGAGAAGAGAATAGAATTAGATGATTGTTGATGATTGTGAATGAATGAAAATGGGGAAATACGACCCTATCTATAAGAAAAATAGCCCGGAAACGATCAGAAAAACACTGAATCCCATCTGGAATAAAACTACCTCTGTTGCGGCGTGACAGGATCCAGTGCGACGCGAAAGCTTTGTCGTGGCGTGCTAGTTCCTGTCGTTTCGTGATGGTTCACGTGTTTTCTAAAATCCGTACGGACGCCTTAATCTAATCAAGTTAGATTAATTGAAGTCCGTACTTATCTTTGAAAATCAAATTTAATCTTTTCAAGAACACTTGTTTTAATCCAAATAGAATTCTTTATTTTGCTAAAAACATAATTACTAATCCTAATTCCACTAGAACTTAAAATAACCTTCAAGATTATTCTAGAAGATTACAATAAATCCTAATAACTTTAGGAGTATTAAATAATAGGCCCTCCACTAGATCATTGGGCCATATAAAACCATTTCAGGCCTAATTTAGTATTTTGGCCATAACTACCTCATTATTCATCATAATTGGGCTTATAATATCGTTGGAAATCTCTTTTCGAGCCCAATCCAACTACACCATTATTGGACCCTTATCATGGACCAAACTAAATTGGACTGGATATTTTCATAAATAGAGTACATTTTCGAAAATAGAAAGAAAGTACTCCCTCCGTTTCTTATTTCTTGCAACAAAGGGGGGTTACACGATTCCCAAGTCAAAAGTTTTTAAGCATAATTATTAAAAAGTAAGGGCGTGTAAATAATGTAATTAAGGAGGGAGGGTGAATAATTAATTAGACAACTAAAATTTTAGCACCACTGTCAATGAACAGGTACGCCACCCAAAACCACCAGCAACGAAAAGCTACCACCTAGAACCACCAACGAAACCACCCAGAACCACCTAAAAACCACCCGAAACCACCCAAAATCACCCAACGAAACCACATCTACCTAAAACCACCTAGATCTAGAACCCACGCCACCCCGACCTACCTCACCAAATCCACGAACCCACCAAAACCCCTCCTCCACCCCTACAAAACCACCAACACTACCATATCTAGACCCACCAACACCACCAAAAACGACTAGTTCAAGACCCCTGAAACCACCAGACCCACGCCACCAACCTTACACCTCTCCTCCACTCCTGCGAAACCAGAAACCACAAAACCCACCTTTACCATCGAAACCACAAAAACCTACCGACGACTCACCAGAACCACCCACGACACCACCAAAATCACTGATGAACCACCAAACTCACCAACAACCAGATCTGAAGCCCACTAAAAGGGTGGTTTGGAATTTGATTATGAGAGATAAAGATGATGAAATGATAGATGAAGGACGAGAGAGAAAGATAATGGGTTTGATTATTTGGGTGTGATTTCATAGATAATTAATTTAGATTAAGGTTATAATGGGTTGTAATTATGTGTAACATTATGTGTTAAAAATATAAGTAAGGGTATATTGGTCATTTTGACAGAAAAAAGTTTCCAAATAAGGAAAAAATAAGTTTGTTGCAAGAAATGTGAACCACCCCAAAATGGCAAATGTTGCAAGAAATAAGAAACGGAGGGGGTATTTTTATTAAAACAACCGCATCACAAGACTTTTAACACTTTTACTTCGTTCGATAATCAAATGACGTGAAAGGTATTCATCACTGGGTTTGGTTTTTTGGGAGACACAATTAGGTGTCTGTAGACACCCATTTGTGTCTCCCCAAAACCAAACCCATTGAAGAATACCTTTCGCGTCGAATCATAATCGAATGAAGTGAAAGTGTGAAAAGTCTAGTGTTGCAGTTAGTTTTTTTAAAAAATCTTTCTTTATGTTTTCGAAAACCTGATCTATTTTAAGAAAATAGCCAGTCCAGTTTAGTTTGGTCCATGACAAAGTTCCAATAATGGTGAAGTTGAATGGGACTCGAAAAGAGCTTTCCAACGATATATTATAAGCCCAATTATGATGAGTAATGAGGAAGTTATGGCCAAAATACTAAACTGGGCCCGGTTTGGTTCTTATATGCAGCCCAATGATCTAAAGAAGGGTCTATTATTAATTATTATTCTTAAAGATATTAGGATTGATTATAGTCTTCTAGAATTTTCTAGAAGGTTTTCTTAAATCCTAAAGGAATTAGGATTGATAATTATGTTTTAGAGTTTTACTTGGAACAGAATAAGTGTTTTTACAAAAATACAATTTACCCCTAACATGGATTTTACAACTTAATTATATTGGGAAATGGATTCCGTGTGGAAAACGTGTTGAAAATCTCTTGCATCGCCTGACGACAGGTTCGTCGCCTGGCGTTGCAGTGCAGCGCCTGGCGCCAAGTTCGTCACCTGGCGACGAGCTTTGTCATTGGCGACATTATGTTGTTTTATTCCTTTTCGAACTCTAACTCTTTTCTATCAATTCCAGACTATTTTCTTATAAATAGGGTCTTTGGACCTCCATTTTCAATAACCAGAATTCTCTAATTTTTTCCTCTCTCTAAAGTTTATTCTCTCTTCCTCTTTCTAGCCTAACCTTTTACAAACACAATTCCGCACTCATTAGAACTAGACACACCTAGCCAAGTTTGAAATTGCCTTCGCCCTAGACGTGAAAGTTGATATCTTCTGAGGGTTTGGTCCCAAGTCCAGCCTAAACTTTTTAACTCTTTCTTTCAATTATTTAATTTAATTCTTTAATTTTATATTTTATTGAAGTTTACTAACGCGTGTATTTTTTTATTAGAAAGAGGCACGAGGCATCAAAGTATGTAATCTTATTGCTCTATTCTTGTAGAAAGCATGTTTAGATTTGTTTAATTCCTAGCATCATGTTAGGATGTTATTATTGCTTTCTAGAATCATGTTTAGGGTGCCTTTTATGCTTTCTAATATCATGTTAGAGCTAAAGCTTTGATCTTTGATGTTTAGTGACATGCTAGGATTTATTATTAATCTTGTTAGTATCATGCCTAGGATCTTACTATTATTATAAAGCTTTAAGGATGATATTATTATGATGTTGATTGTTATGGTGATTATGCTTATGGTTATGTTTCTTGATTGTTATTATTGTTATTGCTTTATCACGCCTTTTATGCATGTTTAAAGGGAATTTGTACTTGTAATCACGCTTAATAAGATAATTAATAATCTTGTTTAGGGCTAATTTGATTATAATTCAAGTGATCTCCAATAATAGGTTTATTTGTGCATTAATATTCAACCAACATAGATAAACAGGTTTAGGGTTAACCTAATGATTGCATGTTAGTCAGAAAGCTCACATGAATACGAGTAGAATAAAGTAGAGGCCTATTTTATAGGGCGAGTTCTTTCTCTTTTAGATTGGATTCGTACCCTCATCCCCGAACACCAGTCATAGTTCCAGACCTATTGGAGTTGACGATCTCATGGTAACTAGACCTCGTTAAGGGGTGTAACCTTCACCCTGTGAACGGTTTACAAGTTCCTAAAACTTGTTAGCGATTCTTTTGCTCTAGCGTCCTTCCCTTTGGATACCACTATGCTTAAGTGTATGGTCACAATGGGGCTCAAGTGTAGGATGTCTTGAAATATTCCCTACAGTGTCTACACAAGCACGTGGTCCCTAAATACTTTTCTTTAACTTATTTTGTAATTTATGATGAATTGCAAGATTTGAAACAAATGAATTATGTTTGGCAACATAATAATGTTTTCTAGTGTCATAAATTGAATTCTCACGACACAAATTATACAAATTCATCAAAACAACATACAATTTCAACAAATCTTCATAACACCAAAGAATACCCTATTTTTTAAAAAATTATGAATAAAAAGATAATTAACCAAATGCATGTATTCACATAGAGGTAGAAATTGAGTTTCATATATAATTTACCAAAGTACAATCTAAAGAATGTCTTGTGCCATTTGATTGTCGAGGATTTTAGGATTGGGCTTCATCTTCTTCCTCATTTACCTTGGTGTTATTCAAGGAGTAGTGTTAATTTTTACTGAATGGGGGTGAAATGGGTGAATTATAATCAAGGGGGCATGTTCTTAGCATAGTAAATTAATTATATCATGGAGAGAAATTTTTTTAAAAAGGGTGAATTTGGAGTGCACTCAATTTAAATCAAGGGGTAGAATTTCTTATCTCTAATATCATTTTTGACATTCTCTGCACCAAACTTAATAGTTTATGATTTAGAGTGCACTCGATTAAATTGTGTTATTCTCTGCACCCAACCTATAATTGGTGCTATTGAGGCTACTTTTGCCATGAAAATATTGAATGTCTTTTTTCTTTATTTTTATTTTTTTATATTATTTTTTTTACAAGAAAAGATGTTGTATGTCAATTTGATTTGAAAGTTCTAATAATATATGAGCTTAACATAAATTGCATATATTTTGTGTCAATTTGAAATTTTCGTTTTACAATCTTATATATTGACTTGATTTTTTTAAAAAAAAAAAAATACATTGTAGGTAAAAAGGCATGGAGCACAAACATATTATCACGTTCTTTAATAGTTATTTAGCAAAAGGATTTGAGTTTTTTTTTTATACTTTTTTTAATTTTTTAAAGTAAGCAAGTGATGAGACAATTAGACAACTTGTTTTTAGTACGTTTGTATGTAAGGATAATGTAGGGAATATTTCAAGCATCCCACACTTGAGCCCCACTGTGATCATACACTTAAGGTGGCGTCCAAAGGGAAGGAAGCTAGAGTAAAAGTGTCGTCAACAAGTTTTAGGAACTTGTAAACTGTTCACGGGGTGAAGGTTACACCCCTTCACAACCCATGAGATCGTTAACTCCATAGTGGTATGGAACCATGACTAGATATTCAGGGACAAAGGTACAAATCCAACCTAAAAGAGATTGAACCTGCCCTAAAAATAAGCCTCTACTTTATTTTTCTCATATTCATGTGCGCTTTGCGAAAAACATACGATCAATATATTAACCCTAAACATGTTTATCTATGTTTTTTGAATATTAATGCACAAACAAATCTATTATTAACGATCATTTGAATTATAATCATATTAGCCTAAACAAGATTATTATTATCTTGTTAAGCGTGATTACAAGTACAAATTTCCTTTAATCCTGCAAGAGAGGGCGTGATCAAGCAATAACAACAATAATATAATATCAAGCAACATAAAAAGTTATCATCATAATATTCAATGAAGCATGATAATATTAGCAAGATCTTATGCATGATATTAACAAGATTAATAACAAATCCTAGCATGTCACTAAACAATAAAGATCAAATCTTTATTCCTAACATGATACTAACATGATATAAGAAAGAATAGCAAGCATCATAGAAACATGCATGATACTAGAAATATTAGTTATTACCCTAAACATGATACTATGAATTAATAAAACATCCTAACATGATACTAGAAATTAAAATAATCAAAGCATGATTTCTATATCAACATAATAATTAAAGTAATTACTTACTTGGATGCTTTGTATCTCTTTCTAATAACAAAATACACACGTTAGTAACTTCAAGGAAAATATTAAATCAAACAATTAAATTAAATAATTGAAATAAGGATTTGGGACCAAACCCTCATAAATTATCAACCTTTCACGTCTAGGGCGAAGACAACTTCGGACTTGGCTAGGTGTGTCTAGAGCTTGTGAATGTGGAATTTTGTAAGAGGGAAGGTTTAGAAAAAGAATAGAGAGAGAATAACCTTCTAGCTTTTAGAGAGAGAAAATTAGAGATTATTGATTGTTGGTGATTTGAAAACAGAGGCCAAGGACCCTATTTATAGAAAAAAATAGTCCGAAAATCGAAAGAAAAAATATCGAGTTCCATTCTGAATAAAAGACATCATGTTGCGAACAACAGAGTTAGCGCCAGACAACATGTATTAGCGCTAGACAACATGAGTTAGCGTTAGACGACAGGTATTAGCGTCAGGCGACAGGTATTAGCGCCAGGCGATAGGCACCAGCGCCAGGCAACAAACTCTGTCGTTTGGCGCTAATTAAAAGATAAAACGTTGTAGGGAATATTTCAAGCATTATCCCTAGTTTGAACCCCACTGTGATCATACACTAAAGTACGGTGGTGTCCAAAGGGAAAGAAGATAGAGCAAAAGAGTCGTCAACAAGTTTTAGGAACTTGTAAACCGTTCACGAGGTGAAGGTTACACCCCTTAACGACCCAAGAGATCGTCAACTCCAATAGGTCTGGAACCATGACGGGTAGTTCGGGGATGAAAGTACAAATTCAACCTAAAAGAGATTGAACCTGGCCTAATAATAGGCCTCTACTTTATTCTGATCGTATTCATGTGCGCTTTCTGAATAACATGCAATCAATAGGATTAACCCAAAACCTGTTTAATTTATGTTGGTTGAATATTAATGCACAAATAAACTATTATTGGCGATCACTTGAATAACTATCACATTAACCCTAAACAAGATTATTAATTATCTTATTAAGCGTGATTACAAGTACAAATTCCCTTTAAACATGCATAAAAGGCGTGATCAAGCAATAAATATAAATATAACCAAGCAACATAATAATCATGATAACAATCATAATAATAATAATCATAATCCATGTTAAAGCATAATAATAGCAAGATCCTAGGCATGATACTAACAAGATTAATAACTAACCCTAGCATGTCACTAAACAATAAAAATCAAAGCTTTAACCTAACATGATGCTAACATGAATATTAGGAAAGAAAATAGGAAGCATCATAGAAATCATAATTGTCATATTTGATATTAGAAATTATAGTTATTACCCTAAACATGATACTAGGAAGATCAAAACATCCTAACATGACACTAGGAATCATAATAACAACCTAGCATGATTTATATATCATAATATCAATAAAACAATTAAAGCACTTACTTGGATGCCTCGTACCTCTTTTTAATAAAAAAAATACACGCGTTAGTAACTTTAAGGAAAATATAAAATCAAACAATTAAATTAAATAATTGAAATAGAGATTTGGGACCAAACTCTCAGAAATTAAAACCTTTCACGTCTTGGGCTAAGACAACTTCAAACTTGGCCAGGTGTTTCTTGGTCTTGTGATTGCGGAATTTTGTATGCAAAAGGCTAGAGAGAGAAGAAATCTTGAAAACTAGAGAGAATAAGAAAAATAATTGTTGTTGATGATTCAAAACGGAGGTTTCAAGAGGCTATTTATAGAGAAAATCAGTCAGACGGATAGAAAAACAAATCAGAGTTTCGAAGAGAATAAAACACGATTAGTGCCAGACGCTGGACATTAGCGCCAGGCGCTAATCCCTGTCGTTAGGCGCTAGTCATTAATTTCACACGTTTTCTTAGTTTTAATAAAATTTAGCTGTACAGAGGGGCAAAATGGTATTTTCCTTAAAAACACTTCTTTTATTCTGATTAAAACTCTAAAAAGTCAACCAAAGTCAATTTATCAATGGTAATTGAATTAGGAATGAAAAGAACCTTCTAGAAGAATCTAAAAGACTAAAATAAATTCTAATTGCACTAGGAATGATAAATCAATATTAGGCCCTCCTCTAGATCATTGGGCCACATATATAGATCAAACCGAGCCTAGTTTAGTAATTTGGCCATAACTTCCTTATTATTCATCGAAATTGGGCTTATAATATATCGTTGGAAAGCTCTTTTCAAGCCCCATCCAACTACACCATTATTGGACCCTTGTCATGGACCAAACTAAACTCGACTGGCTGTTTTCTTAAAATAGGTTTTCAAAAACAAAGAGAAAGAAAAGAATTAAAAACTATCCCCAACACTAGACTTTCCACACTTTCACTTCATTCGATTATGATTCGACGTGAAAGGTACTCATCAACGGGTTTGGTTTAGGGGGGATTTTGGGGGGACACAAATGGGTGTCTACAAACGCGCTTTGTACGAAATCCTTTTCCTAAATAATTAAGTAATTGGAATCCGCGTTAAACAATTTTAAGATCAGATTTATCATAAAACACTTATTTTATTCCAAATAAAAATCACTACAACACTTATTTTAAATCCTTTGTGCCACGAGTAAAATCATGGCATAAGTTTAAAATTCCTATTGCTATGTAATTAAGCCACGGGAATTTTAAATTTAATTCCCGTGGCACAAGAGGCCGTGGCTAGAAATTTGCCATGGAAAAATTGATGTCGTGGAAAATTTTAATTTTTGTGCCACGGGAATCAACGTGGCAAACAAATTCACTTGCCACGAGTATTAATGTGGCTAACAAATTATTTACCACAAATTCAGCCGTGGCTAATAGTCATTATTGACACACAATTTTTTGTGGCTAATAAGCTTGTTTTCCACAAATATTACGGTTGCTAATAAGCTTATTTGTCACAAATACTATAGTGGCTAATATATTGTAATTTGCAATTTTTTTCACGGAATTTAATTCACAGATACAAAACATATATATACATAAAACTTAGATATTTTCATTAATAACCTGTAATTTTACACTTTTCAAGTTTTCATCCCAAAAAAATACAATTAGTCCATTGGAGTATACTATAATTGGAACACCAACAATCAGCAAAGCGGTAGCTGGAACAGCGTCTAACTACAAGAGTGTCAAGCTCTGGAGCGTCTAAAACACTAGGCTTTCTCCGACCAACACACTACATAGCACAAACTTCTTCAATTTCAGCCAGCAACCGCTTTCTTCTTTTTGAGAATATGTCGTTATGAGTCTAAAATTTAGCTTAATAAAATTTTAGAAGGAAATTTGCATATACGAAAATAAGTATGAGCCAATGTGAGAAAGTCCAAAGTAGATTGGTCGAACTAGCATTGACTACACAATTATAAGAGCCAAAACTAATGCTACATTTTGAAAAAAAATACACAAATCATGCATTTTAATCTGTATCCCTAAAATTTTGTTATTAAAAACAGATAGAACATTAGAGTATATTGAGCAATTTGAAACCGAGCACTTTGAAACCGAGCACAATTATGTTGCAGTACAGGATATTTCAGAGAAAAACACCAAGAAAATGCTAAGAAAAAAGCAGCCCTAAAAACATTAAAACCCTGAAAATTTAACAAAAAACCACCTAATTTCAGCTCAAAACTACATACAATATACACACATATATTAACCCAGAAAAATTACACCAAAACTCACAAATTTATCGAAACATAAGAAAAAATTAACAGCAAAAACACAACAAAAGGTAAAGCTAGTAAGCATGTAACTTTTCAAGCTATGAGGATGAAAGCATGTAACTTTTTATGATAACAAGACTAGCATACATGGAATGAGGGATACCACGTAAGCGGTTTTGTATTAGGTGGTTCACTAGTCTATGCCCAGTTTGTAATTTTAAATCTGAGAACCAAAGAAGAACAGATTCAGCATGCAAGCTTCCTAATTGTACAAGCAACTCAAGATAGTCAAAAGATTAATGAAAATATATTATATGAGAAACTAGGAGCTACTCTAGTGAGAAAAGATATGATGGAGATGGAATACAAAAAGAGTAACGTTGTAGGTCCAGTTAAACATTATCAGATTCACAACTTCTTTGATGATACCTATGATTTCAACACTTGTAAGGCCTGCTACAATCAATTTGTATTTCGGCCCTGTAGTGTGGAGGTAAAATACACTTAGAAACCTAGAGGGGAGTAGAAATTAATAAAGACAATCATACTAACAGCTCATATGCAATACTCTTGAGAGTTAAAGCTTCAAAACTTCTAGATAATAATGAAACAAATGTGGATCTGGAGCTACAGCTTCCGAGCTTACTCTCCGTTGATAGTGTTCAGAAAATTCACTCAGCAAGTGAGATGGACTCAAAGCTAGTTTGTCTAAGAAGAAATTAGATCCCCCCCCCCCCCCCCAAAAAAAAAAAAAAAAAAAAAAAAAACCAGTAGCAGAATTAATATTAGTAAATAAAACTTTAAATAGAGAAGCAGAACACCATTTAGATATGATTAGGCCTCACAATCTCACATATCTTATTTGGAGAAATTCAAATATTTCAATAGGTACAAAAACAAAATGACAAAAGGTTGACCATGCATAGATGTATATGATTGTCTACAATGGGCATCTCCCGATTTTGATCAAATGGCTTTTGTATAAACTGCTAAAATCAGTTAATAACTTAGTATTATACAACCTATCAATCATAAATAATATAATTAATGACATTTGATTAAACTCCCACATTCAATAGAATAATTATTTAAGATACTCATAGGAAGAAGGAATTTTCATATATAATAGATTTGATCAAACTTTAAGATACTCATAGGAAGTAGTAAGTATGGCACCTAAGCTTCTAATTCTCAAAATAATAGAATCATAATATCATCCCTAAACAGAAAAAGCTTCATAAGTTTATTGTGAGATTGTGAGGCCGTATCATTTAGATATCTTTAAATAGAGAAGCAGAACATCATTTAGATATGGACTGCACTCTCGGCAAACAATTGAATAATAAAATTATAAGTTGATGTTCAATAAAGTAGACCTGATCATGACTCAAGGATAACTAATGCTTTTAAGTACTTCTCACCAGCAGCTACATATCTGAAATTTCAGCAAACCAACTACATAAGCACATATAAAGGCAATGACCAAAATACATACAAGTAAATTACACAATGCAACCAATAGCCAGGGTAAGTACAAAATATGACTTCAGAGAGCTGTAGCATAGATCTTGTTTGTTCTAAGATGATGAGGATTCTGTCCTATTTCAATTCATTATTAATAACTAGATTTTACATTCTCTGCTTTTCCTTTTGCAATCGATTCATGTTATCAAATTTTAGACGAAAGCTTTTGAATTTTTGAATCAGCCCACTATAACAAAGTTGATTCCAAGTAATTGACAAAAGTGCTGCAACAAATTTCAACTTAATATTGCCCAATTGTCTAATTTAAATAAAAAATCCTAAATCTAGCAAGATAACTACTATAATAACAACAATTAGAATTTAAACCTAATTTTACACCACTACCTAATTTGAGTCAAAAAACCATTTCAGTTAAACTACAATAACAACAACAATCAAAGTAGAGTAAAAAAGAAAGCCTCTTCTTCCTTGCTCCACAATAATCGTCATCAATATTAATAAAAATTAAATAAATATATTTTTTTTAAAATTGTATAAAAATCAGAGAGAAAGTGGAAGATATAATAACCGTGAATGAGGGCCGAAATTCCCTTCAGTGAGACAGTGACGCTAGTCGCCCAAACCCTCAAAGGAGGAGCAAACCCTTGGAGCAGTGGCCTACCCCCTGACTTGTGGCCAGAAGGATAAAGGAGGAGTGATGAAGGAAGGGGACTCGTCGCCTTTAAGGGTGATCACGGATGATCTATTAATTGCTTATATACAGCCCTAAGAGCTGCATATAACATTACCTTTTATTAAAAACGGAACCTTTTCTTAAGAGTTTTTTTTTTTTTTGGTCTAAAAGATGTGTTTTGTATAGAGTACCAAACTACTAATGTTTGGTGATAGCTGGGTCCGTAGGGTTATGGAGTGCTTGTCAAGTGTGAATTTTTCTTTTAAGATAAATGGAAGAATTTCTGGCTCGGTTATTCCTTTCAGAGGATTGAGACAAGGCGACCCTATTTCTCCCTATTTATTTCTCATTGTTGCTGACGCTTTCTCTACTTTGATCTCAAAAGCTGCAAATGAGAAGCTTATTCATGGGGTGAAGGTGTGCAATGGTGCTCCTAGGATTTCACACCTATTCTTTGTTGATGATAGCATTTTATCTGCTAAGGCTACAGTGAGAGAATGCTCAAAGATAGCTGAAATAATCAGCAAATATGAAAGAGCATCCGGGCAAAGTGTCAATCTTGATAAAATTGATTTTGACTTTAACAAAAGTGTGAATGCAGAGAGAAAACAGAAAATTGTGAACATTTTGGGAATGAACGAGGTGGAACGACATGAGAAGTATCTAGGTCTTCCTACAATCATTGGTAGATCAAAGAAGGTGATTTTTGCAAGTTTGAAGGAGAGCATTTGGAGAAAATTGCAAGGGTGGAAAGAGAAACTGTTATCTTGACCCAGAAAGGAGATTATGATCAAAGCAGTAGCCCAGGCAATCCCGACATATATGATGAGTATTTTCAAGATTCCGGAAAACTTAATAGATGAAATTCATTCTTTACTTGCTCGATTTTGGTGGGGTTCGATGGATTCCAAGAGGAAAATGCACTGTCATAGTTGGGAAAATCTTTGTTTGCCGAAGTCTCTTGGGGGCATGGAATTTAGAGACTTAAAAGTCTTCCATCAAGCCCTTTTAGCAAAACAGATTTGGAGGCTCTATTCTAGACATAATACGCTCACTCATGCTATTCTTAAGGCTAAATAGTAAATACTTTAAGAATAGCTCGGTGTTAGAAGCTTATCGTGGTTATGACCCTAGTTATTCGTGGAGAAGCCTTTGGGGGTCAAAATCGCTGCTTCTAGATGGTCTCAAGTGGCATGTTGGAAATGGAACAAATATTCGTGTGTGGCTTGATTCGTGGCTTCCTGGAAAACCATCTGCTGCTGTCCCAACGCATGACACTCATTTTGATCAGGAGTTGAGAGTGTCTGAGCTAATTAATGCTGAGTGTAAAGAATGGAGGGCGGAGGTGTTGCAGTCTCTATTTTTTGAGCAAGACTGTAATGCTATTTTACAACTTCCGATTTCATATGGACTGCCAGAAGATGCTCTATTCTGGTGGCCATCGAAGGATGGAGAGTACATAGTGAAATCTGGGTACTGGTTTGGTAGAATGGGGCATGTCAAGGGATTCGAAAATAATTTCTCTGATGGTGACAGGGAGTTGTGGAAATTAGTCTAGAATTTGAGTGGCCCACCCAAGCTTCGACACTTCGTTTGGCAGGCATGTAAGGGTAGTATGGCGGTGAAGGCAGAATTATTTCGTAGGCATATTGCAAGTGATGAGGTATGTTGCTGCTGTGGTGTTAATTTTGAATTTATTATACATGTTTTGTTTGATTGTGATATTGCAAAAGAAGTGTGGGAACATAGTGGGTTCACCCAATTAATTGAGGATGCCCCTACTGCATCCTTTGCTACAAGATTGCTGTGGGTGGCACAGAAAATCGACCAGCAACAGCTCAATCATTTCCTTGCATTGGCGTGGGCTATATGGTTTTGCAGGAACAAGCTTGTACGTGAGAATGTTACACTCAATGCTGTGTTTACAGCTGCGGGCTTCTTGAAACTTGTTCAGGAGTATGGCTGTTACGCTAAGAAAGTATTTAGCAGGCCTACGAGGAGTCCAAAAATTTATTTCAGCATCGAATTGGAGCTGCCCCCCTGCTGGGTTAATAAAATTCAATGTTAACGCTCATATTGTAGAAAGCTTGTATATTAGTCTGGGTGTAGTTGCAAGGGACGAGGCTGGAAGGATCTTACTTGCTGCTGTTCGAAGGTATGATGGGGAATGGGAGGTGGAAATGGCTGAAGCAGCAGCTGTGAGGTTCGGGATGAATGTGGCTCGCAGATTCAATTACAGGAATGTATGGATGGAAAGTGATGTTGCGACTGTGGTCATTAAGGTGGATAATCACTCTACGTGTTTCTCTCCAACTTGGCTTATTTATGATGATATTAGGATGCTTGCTAATGATTTCAATGTATTTGTTATCTCTCATGTCAAACGAGTAGGCAACTCGGTAGCTCATCTAGTAGCACGATGGGATACCAATGGTAGCTCCGAACTAGTACGTATGAATTGTTTACCTCAAAGCCTTATAACTTTGACGGAACTTGATTTGCAATAATAAGCCTACTAACTCATTTTTCCTCAAAAAAAAAATGTTTACTGCTCTCCTTCAACAGGCAAGTCTCTAATAAATCTTTTATTGATGCCTTTCTAACAAGTAACTACTTGAGCCACAACAAAACAGATATTTATGCAAATGGGGAGCTGTTAATGGATTTTGTGTTTACCAGTTATAAAAAGAAATTGGACAAGATATAAAAACTACTGTATCAGTATAATTCACAAAGAGCGATCAAATTTTGTGAAAGCAAACTAATCTGAATTATTATTAAAATGTGTGTTTTGAAATTTTCAATTGCTGACTAGTGTTATACATACACTTGTTTGCGATAGTAACTTAGTACGTAGGGAAAAAAACAAAGCATATCTATAAAGAAATTTTAAGCATGTATTAAAAATATTTTATGTATATAAATATATTCGATTCAACCTCTAATTTGTATTATATTTAATATTCTACGTTGTATCAATTAGTGCTTATGGTATTTCAAATATCTTTTTTTTTTTTTTTTTTTTTTTTTTTTTGTTAAAAAAAAATCAAGTTTAAAAGTAACGAAAACGGAAGAAACATGGCTAATTAATGGTATCTAATTTAATTGTCATGCATGTATATATATAATTCCCCTCAAAAAAATGTATATATATAATTAGAAAAGTTATAATATGCTATAATTTACTCCTTTTCTGTTACATGAGCAAATCCGGATACAAAATTTTTTTTGGATAGCAAATCCCGTGGCATAAATGTATATTTGTCACTGGAAAATTATTACCTATTGCACTACTGTATTGTTTGTCACATGAAAATACTACTCGTCACACAATTGTAAAGTTTTCCACGGGAAAAGAGCTATTCGTGGCATAAATGTAAACTTTGCCACGGGAAAAAGTGCTACTCATGGCACAAGTGGTATGTTTGCCACGGGAAAATTAGTACCCGTGGCATAAATAATTCTGCTTATTTAGGTTTTGTATCTTATTTTGTTTTTCCCGTGGCTACATGAAATTATGCCACGAATATTTAATTCCCGTAGCATAATTTGTGGCACAAGTGATGATTTGTTATAATGAATCTTTAAAATAATAATTATTAATCCTAATTCTATTAGAATTTAAAAAAAAAAACTTTCTAGATTATTTTAGAAGATTAAAATCAATCCTAATAACTTTAGGAATAATAATTAATAGGCCCTCCTCTAGATCATTGGACCACATATAAAATTCATTTCGGGCCCAATTTAGTATTTTAGTCATAACTTCCTCATTATTCATCGGAATTGGGCTTATAATATATTGTTGAAAATCTCTTTTCGAATCCAGTCTAACTACACTATTATTGGACCCTTATTATGGACCAAACTAAATTGAAATGGTTATTTATAGAGTATAAAAAGAAATATTTTCAAAAATAGAAAGAGATATATTTTAATAAAAACAACCGCATCACTAGACTTTCACACTTTCACTTCGTTCGATAATCAAATGACGTGAAAGATATTTATCACCGGATTTAGTTTTGGGGAGACATATTTGGGAGTCTATAGATACTAATTTCCAATATAGTTGTATGTATGGGATATTAGACATCAATTTGATTTTTTTTGTTTGTGTTATATAACTATTTGAACAACCACAAATGTGATGTATTTTTTTTTTTTTAAAAAAAAAAAAAAGTCATCTTGAATATATAGTCACTCGTATACTTTATATGCTTCAACAAAGCGTATGCCTAATGAATTCGGTAGCCATGGTAAGATTTATGGCGGCAAACACGATAGAATTTCTGGCAAAGAAGCATAGTGGCCACGGTAATGTTCGTGGCAACAAAGTTAATTAGCCATAATAAAATATGTGGCAAATAATTTTTTAGCCATGTTAATATTCATGGCAAGTGTTTTTTTTTCTCCCATGTAAATGCTCGTGGCATAAATCTCAAAATTTGTCACAACATTAATTTTCTCGTGGCAAATTTCTAGCCACGCCTTCTTGTCCACTAGAGAAAGTTTTAAATTCCCGTGGCAAATTTGCATTGCCATAGGAATTTTAAACTTGTGCTAAGTTTTTTCACATGGCACAAAGGTCAATTTGTTGTAGTTAGTATATATGTTTATGTATATGTTCATTTATGTATCCACAATTTCTATTGTTTACATATGAAGTATGCATTTTACTTAGGAAAAATTGTCAAGAATAATAAAATGACCTTTTAACGGTTTTCAAAAAATAAAATGACCTTTTAAGTATTCTGGAATAAAATGACCTTTGACATGCGTCTTCTATAAATAGGATATAAAAAAAAAGGTTACCTACTTTAAAGGTTAACCAAGACACGTGTCACATAGTGATTGCTTAGGATTTATTATTTTAATTTTTCAAATTTTCTTTTAAGTTAAATGTTTTAATTAAAAAAATTAATTTAACAAAAAAAACCCCCTTTATGCCAAAAACCGTCAATTCCGCTCAACCCCTTCCCCAATTTCAACTGCCTCCCTCTACTCCTTCATGCAACGCCACCGGCATCGATCCCCTCCCCTTCTCTTCCTGGCAACGCCACACATCCCCCTCCTCTTTTCGCATCCCGTAGCGCCCCAAACCCTCACGCTTTGCCTGAATTTTCTATCTTTGTAAAGTCGTAAGGTCTTAACCCATGGTCAAAAGTTTTCCTTCACCAATTTTGTTCTGGACCTTCCTCATTTAAGGCAATGTAATTAGGGGTGTATATTATTCGGATAAAAACCAAAATCTAATCTAATCTAAACCGAATTATCAATTCATATCGGATCCAAAGTTTAAATCGGATAATTCGGATTGTATTTTTTTTAAATTTCGGATTTTCAAATTGGCTCGGATTGACCTTGTTCGGATCCAAAAAACCGAAATAACCGAATTATGAAACTGTTATTTTACAAAAAAATATTGTTAATATTAATCATGTTAAACTATGTTTATGATTATAATAATATTAATCATGCAAACTATGTTTTCAATACTTATATAAATCATGTACTACTATACTTTCAAGAATTGAAATTTTATTATTGCAATTATATTTTTATAGTCGCATTAGACCCAAAAAAATTAGCAACGTATTTTACTTCGTATTTTCGGATTGGATCTAAATAACTGAATTATAATTCGGATTGGATTTGGTAAGTAATTTGAATCGGATTGGATTTAAAAATTAAAAACCGAAATTTATTTTGGATCGGATTGGATTTGGGCTAAATCAAAACTGAAAAACGAATGGACACCCTAAATGTAATCTGGTATAAGTGTATTACTGTAAACCAAATTTACTTTGAAATGTCTATTGTGAGCCAATTTCTACTGCCATTTACAATTTCCATTATAACCAATTAATAAAAGCTGGTGAAAATAGTTTACCAATTAATATGCAACAATTAATATGATTAGATACTTCTTTAAAAAACATGATTAGATACATTAATTTGACCCTTATTTGATCATCTACTCCGAAATCGAACTTTTTTCTTTTGCAAGTGAATCTGCTTTCACTGAGAAACAAGTACTTGCTTGCATCAATTCGGCCGGGATGGTGGACGCAAGGGTGGGATTCACTTGGGCTGTCGGGGGTGTGGGGGCTGGTGTTGGATTTTGGTGAAGATGGTGGGGGGTGGTCGATGAGGGATGGGGTTTTGGCTGGGCTTGTTGGTGGGGAGGGAGGTTCTGGTTGGTGGTGGCTGGAAATGATGGGTTGGGGATGACTATTTGTTTATTAAAAAGAAAATGTTTTTCTAAAAAAAAAAACTTGTAAAAAAAATTGAACGATCACATGAAGACACGTGTCCCAATTACCTATTAAATAAGTCACCAACCAGTTACATTCTATTTATATAGAAGATGCATGTCAAAGGTCGTTTTATTGCGCAATAATCAAAAGGTCGTTATTTTTGGAAGCCGCAAAAAGGTAGTTTGTGTTTTTAAAATTTTAATTTACTTCATATATGTCCTATTATTTAGACAAAGAAAATTCTGTTTAAAGACATTTTTTTCGTCAATTAAGTATTAGTGACAATTTAATTACTTATAATAACTATTTATTAGGCTATCATATTAAAAAAAAAAAAAAAACCCTTATTTGGAGTATCAATTGTTCAATATCTTATATTGATAATTAAACAATTTATATATGTCTAACATTTTTAGAACTATGGTATTGGATTTTGGAGCGATATATATATATCATATATTTCCTATAGGAAAGCCATATATTTCTCGCTCGCTCGTTGTCACTGATGTTACCCGCGACATGACAACATTTACAACCAACTCACTATCGATGGTATTTGAGTACCATGGTTCTTCAAATGGGCAAGATTGCGACTCCTGAGGAATGGGATGGTGGAGGTGAAAATGTGATATATTGATACATGATTAGAAAGGTTCAACAATAATACAACCTTGGCAAAGTTGATGAAGGTGCGACGATCTAATTTTCATGAAGAGTAAGGATATTCTTGCCCCTGATTCTTATTATGTTAGGTGACTCACGATGAGTCCAAGTCACACAATATTAAAGTCAATTATCTTGCCAAAAATCTCACGTTGGTCAAATCGATGCAACTAGTTCGTGATAATCAAAGTTATGGGATATTTGGTTCACACGGGGTAAATGAAATGGAATGAACAAATGGAAAAAGAAAAGAATGGAATGAAAATTCCTAATATTTTCTGTTTTTTTCTTTAGAAATAAAGGGAATCAATCTCACTAATCCCACCACTACCACACAACACCCTAATTCCATCACTTTCCACCTTTTCCGGCCACCACCCAACCACCAAACCACTCTCCGCACCTCCCCACCATTCGCCGCCCTTCTCCGGCCCTCCCCGTCCCTTGTCGTCCCCCGCGAACCTCTCCCCTCCCTCGAAAAACCTCCCTCGCCCCTGAAAACCCTATAAACTAGTCTCACTCCTCGCGAAATCCGTTGACTGATCGTTTTACACTGAGGGAGAAAGGTTTTTTTTAGGTTTTTACGAGGATGGGAAAGGATTCGGAAGTGCGGATGGTCGGCACGGGAAGGAAAGGTGTGGTGAGAGGTGGGGGGAGGGGGAGAGGAGACGAGAGGTGACGTGGCAAGCCGTGGTGAAGTGGTGCGAGTTTTCGGTGATTTGGGTAGGTATAAGGATGATAATTTAATCCAGATTCGATCCTTAGGAAAAAGTTCGATTCGAATCCAAAATAGAAAAACTCCGAGTTTGGAATGGAAATAGGAATGGTGGTGTAGTAGTATGGTAGTGTAGTGGTGGCGAAGGAATGTGAATAAAAATACCTAGGGGGTGGGGAATCAATTTCGAAAGGTTTGAGAGAATAAAGAGAGAAATGAGAATGAAAAGATAAAAAAGAAATTATATACCTATATATCAGTAACCCTTATAAAAGTAGGAAGTTGGGGATCATTGTTGCTTAACAACAGTGCCCCTTAGGAACAGTAATTTCTGGTGTGTTTACACTTCCACCCTCAACATTAATGTATGGCCAAAACTACCCTTTCTGCATTAACTGAGTTTACTTGCAGGAGTAGTTTTCCCTCAATATTATATTGCTTCCTTAAGCTGGTTGCTTTTTCTTGCATTCGTGGGTTTCTATTGGCATGTGTGGGCCACTAAGTTGACCAAGGGTCCAGTTGTATGACTTCGTACTTCATGGGTTATAATAATTATTAAAAGAAGAGGTGTAATGAGGGTATTTAACCAACTGTGTCAGTGAGAGAAGAAGAGGTTGTAATTTGCCAGAATTATGGTATCTAATTGCGTAATAATGTGAGTGTAGTTGCTGTTAATTGCTCTGTTTTGGGTTTAGCTTCTTAATTGAAGTATAGTAATTTGGTTTCAGTGATTTTGGTTAACCTTTGTGTATTGTTGTTCTCAAAACTGTCCAAATAGTAATCTGATTATGCTAATTTGAGTGTGGATGTACAATGATTTTGGTTAACCTTTGTGTGTTGTTATTCTCAAAACTGTCCAAATAGTAATCTGATTATGCTAATTTGAGTGTGGATGTACGTGCTGGTACTGTTCAACTGCCTATAGTTGTTAGGTCGGTGATATATATATATATATATATATATATATATATATATATATATATATATATATATATATATATATATATATATATATATATATATATATATATGTAGACACCTAAAATGTCTCCCCAAAACCAAACCCGATGATAAATAACCTTTCACCGCCTCTATTGGTCGGGTTTAGTATTTAATCCCGAGAGTGCTTAAAAAATCGTATTTATACTTTTAAAAGGTCCATGGATTAGTCTTGATGTTTGGTAAAAGCATAGTTTTAATTTTAGCCCAAGCTTATTAATTAATTTTAAGCCCAAACCTTTTTATTTTATTATTTTATTATTTATTTTTGGCCCAAACATTTATTTATTTTTATTTTATTATTTTCTTATTTTAGCCCGAATAATAAAAGTCAGAAAAAATCCCGAAATTATCGGCACTTAAAAAGCCGAAAGAAATTAGGGTTAAAAATGAATTTAGACGGAAAAATGGACTGGAACCGACCGTGTCACGGTACAGCCTGACCGTGTCACGGGAACCCTTCCCGTCTGACGGTGGGACTTCCCGTGACACGGGAGGTCTGCCGTGACACGGGATGTTCCGTGTCGTTTCCGCGTAAACCCTTAACGCATTTTTCATTCCGTTTTCTTAAAATTTCCCGCGTCACTCCAAAGCTGTACCGTGTCACGGGAAAGTATACCGTTTGACGATACAGTCTGACCGTGTCACGGTAAAGTCTGACCGTGTCACGGGATACTTTTTAGGGTTTTTATCATTTTAGGGTTCCGTGTGCTCCCTCAGCACATTTCCCTATAAATACCCCCTCATTTCTGATGTACGGGGCAACCAGAATTCTATGATTCTTATTTTCTCTCTTCTATGATATTAACCTAAACACTAGCCTACCCTTTTCACTTCAAAATTCCTTCTTCAAGCACTCAAAGGAGTCCATATTTTACTCAAGTTCTGTCCTTAAGCCAAGGCGTGAAAGGTAGAATCGTTTGAGGGTTTGGCCCCAAAATCAACTTTATTTTATTTTATTTAATTTAGTTATTTTTTTATTATTTCCTTGAAGTTACTAACTCGTTTATTATTTTGTAGTTGCAAACAAACAGATTCAAAGTAAGGATCATGCTCTTTTTATTATTATTATTTTTCTAACGATTTTTTTTTATGTTGTTGGAATTATGATTAAATTGGTATTAATATTAATGTTTATTCTATTATTTATTTTGATCACCATATTGCATGTTTAAGGGAATATGTAATTGAAAATCACGACTAATGAGATAATTTGGACAACCGGTTTAGGTTCCCTTTTAATCTTATTGTTAATTCAAGTGATCACCAATTTTTTAGAATTATGTGTGCATTAATCTTAAACCAATTTAGTTAAATAATAGTTTGGAGCGAATTGAATTATTGTTTGTATGCCTTTGAGATCACATGAATGGTTTTCCATATAAGAATCGAGTAGAGGCCAATACGGGCGAATGTGACTCCATGACTCACTTCGTACCATCATCCCCGATCCTCCTTTCGTGGTTCCGAACCATATGGAGTTAGTAATCTAATGGATTATGAATGGGGTGTAACCTTCACGGGTCAATCGTTGTTGCCTTCGTTGTCCCTTTATCGTGGTTGCCTTTTATGATCCGTGAACGGTTTACAAGTTCCTAAAAAACTTGTTGGCGGCGCCCTACTTTATTTGTCCCTAATCGTAATGTCAATTCCCACTTCCTATGAGTGCCAAGCATATTCACACATGCTTTTAACGTAGGCGCACTTCGAGCGACGCCTACAATATATATATACACACACACACACACACACACATACCCATCCATTTATGGTGTTTGTGGATCCTTTCTGTGTTACTGTGGGTTGTAATCGTCTCTTTAATTTGTAAGTGCATTTAATTTTGGGTTTGTTTTTTAAAAAAAAATTTTGGGGATTTTTTTTTTTTTTAAAAAAAAAAGGCCTGGCTGTTTTTATATATATATATATATATAATTATTGTTGCTATTTAAAATTAAATTTTGGGAAATTGATCTTGTAATTGCTTATGGTGTTCTTAGTTGCTTGTTTAAAGCATTAGCATCATAGCATATTATTCTTGTGGTCTTGTTCTATTGCATGTCTGTTATTTTGGTGTCTGATTGTTGTTGATTCTTTTTTTTTAACGATTCATTTTAATTTTAATTTTAATTTTAATTGTTTTTTGGTGGTCTCAATGCTTTTGAATGATACCATTATATGTTTATTGTCATGATCATTGTGAATGAAATTGATCCTGTAATTGTTTTGCTGTATAGCTTTTTGTGACAATGTTTTACTGCCTGTTTGTTTTTCTGTTTGGCTGATGGTTCAAATTGTTATTGCCAGTTCATCAGCGCAATGCTTATACTGTTTGTTTTGTTTTTTTTTTTTTCCCTTTTTTATTTCCTCCATGGATGAATACAGGTATGGTAGAAGAGTTGAGGGTACTTTTAATATTGCTGCTTGGAAGTTACTTTCGAATTGTCCTGATCTTATATGGTAATGGTGTTAGATTTCTATTTAAATCAGTGAGTTATGTTTTGCCGAGTTTTATTATGGTTTATAAATGGTGCGTTATGTTTGTTTCAAGTGTTTTGTTTCAGCTGCTTTATGCTTTTACTTGTTGATTGGAGGGTATTATGATTTCCTTAACTGGTATAATTTGGTTGTATACTTATTTGTTTGAGGTGATGGGTGATTATATGTGTTTTTGAGTGGAAGGAAAGGAGCAGTATTTGTATAAAAAAGGAAGGAATACTGACATTTCTTGATTCTGTCACATTATTTGGTTAGTGTGGTGTTCTTTGCACGGTATTTCGTTCTTTGAGTTATTGGTGTTTCTATGTGTCTGCTAGCTGCTAATAGTTAGTTCTTGTGTATTTTATACTGTCTGTTATAACCCTTTGGGTATGGTGTCGAGTTGCTTGGGAGAATGGCAAGTGTTTTGTTTTCGTCAGAAATTTAAGTCTGAGGAAAGTGTCAATCTATGTGGGGGAATGACAGCTCTTATCTTTTAGTTAGGAATTTAAGTGTTGATGTGGTTGTTACCATTACAGGTTATGGCTGCAAAATCTAACAAAGTATTCATTCCTTTTGAGCCCCTTTTGCACAAGATCACAGCTTGCTTGCAATTCCCAGCTCCAGTTTATGGGTTCATGGACAGCACTCGTAATAATGTCTGGGTGCAAATTTTTCAACCAAACAGTCGAGCACGCCTATTGTTCTTTGGTGGCGATGCAAGCACGGTCCAGGAATCTCGTGAGAGGGCAGCTCAGAAGGCTGTAAAAAAACTAATATTCTTGTATGGTGTTAAGGTGGATGATTTTACTTATGATCAGGTTAGGCTGCATGAACTGTGCATGAAGCTATTTAGGAACAAATGTGCTGAGCTTCTGCAAGAGAAAAACAGAAACTATAAGCCACCTACAGGGAATAGTTCTGTGAGTAGCTTTACTGCTGAAGGTGTTCATGTGTCTATTGACTATGCACAAGTATTAGTCATTGTTGTGCGGAAAACTGGTGCATCTGTAACAGTTATTGAAACTACTTGGGTTGAAGGTCATGGCTTTATCTCTTGGGTTATGATTACTAGCCCGCGTAGTAGTAATGGGATGGAATGTATTTTCAGCGATCCTTGTAATACGGCAAGTGTTGCTGAACAGAGGGTTGCAAAGAAGGCTGTCTTTTACCTGGCTTGTAAGTACAATCTGGAAATTGTTGATGTTAACTATGGGGCTACAGCAAAGATGAGTAGAGAGTGTTTCCTGTTAAGGGAAAAGTACTTACTTTTAAAGGGGCATTTGGAACACTTAGAGAAAACTTCTCAGGAGCCTGCTGCCATGAACCCTGGAGTTTGTGAGGATAATGTGGTTTCAGCTGGTGAAGGGTCAGAAGTTCCTAACAGTTGCAGCTTGCCTGCTGTTCCGGCAAAGTGTAAAAAGCTCTTGTAGTTAGCCTATGAAAAGGATCTAGATGTAGGGAGCTCAGACCAGGCTGTATCTGGGTTGCTGGAACTGGGGCGCATGTTTGATAGTTCTAAGCCTAATTAGTTATTGTATGTCACCAGTAGCAGATGTATGGGTTTCTTTTTGGTTGCATTATGTAGGGCTACAAGCAATTGACGGTTACTTTTGGATTGTATGATATTGTATGCAGAAAGTGTTGTTCTGCTGTTGGGTTGACTGCTGTTTTATTTTGATGTACTTTTGTTAGATATGTAAGAAAGTAGTGTTTGGTTTGAATGCACGTGCTGATCTGTTGGTGGGGTAGAAAAGAAATAGAATATGTACTTATCTCTTTACCTTAGGGTAATGTAAGTGGCTTGTGTAATACTGCTACTTCTTTTGGTGTAAAGATACTTTTGTTATCAATATCTATGAAAAATCTGGCTTCTTGTAGTGAATTATTGGAGGTTTACTTACTCTGCTATTCGTTTGAGTTATGTGTTTTGTTTGTAAAAGCTTATTATTGTTAGGATCTAATTAGCATCGTTATGTATCTATAAAGTTAAACACTATGGGATTGCTAGGGCTCTGTATGTATTGCACATTTTTGGATCTATAACATTTAGTGTTTCGTGTTTTCTTTGGAATGCAGACTCGTAGTATAATTATTGCAGTACAAAGTGCAAGTGTTCTGTTGTTATATACGACATTTAACAACAACTGCCTGTAGCTACATTTATGGGTACTCTTGCTCTTGAAATCATCTAATTGTTTTATATGCCCTTTGTAATGTGGTTAAGCTCCATTCATTTGACGGCTAATACGTACTTGTTACTGAGAACTACTATTTTACAATTGGTTAGACTGTCAATATGGAATTCCTCGGCTGTCACGCAAGAGTTGTAGCAGAATTTCTCGAGCCAATCAACGCTTATCCCAAATAGTTTACCACATGTAAGTGATAGGGTGTAGTTGATTGAGTATATATACATATAGGTTTAGTTGAATGGTTGAACTGCCCTTTGAACTGGAACTGGGTTTTTGGCAATTTATATGCATTGATTTGTTGGCAATTAATAGGGAACAAGTAGGTGGGCAGCTTTCTCAAGTCCGAGTGTCAAAAAGAAGGCGTTGTGTTAATGAAATGGCTGAGGTGCATGTTAATAGGTATACATGTTTGTTGTTAAGAATTTCCTTGTATGCAGTTTACACATTCTGTAATGTGTGTATGTGTATTTGCAGAGCTGAAACACCGTGTGCACCTTTTACATGTGACACTGGTACCAGTCAGGCTTCCCAAAGGTAACATGTGCTGAATGTAGTGTAGATATGTTTGTGTTATGTATGTAATTCATGCGATTGACATTGGTTGTGTTTTGTTTGTTTGATATTATTTGGTGTACTTAATGATCATCTTGCAAGTAAAAAAAAATGTCGTACACGTATATCTAAGAAAGAGCGTTGTATTGATAGAATAGCTCAGCCACAGGCAAAGAGGTACATGGTCTATTTATCAAATTTGCAGCTTATTTATAGAAAACAGGTAATAATGATATTGTTCATATATGCAGTAAGATAAAACACAAGAAAAGGAAGACTCGTCCAATGCCTAACCCATTATGTACGTTTTAAAGTAGTTAATGTTAATGTGAGTGTTAAGACTTGTTTGTTATGATACATAGATGGTTTTATTAATACATCTGTAACTATACCAGTTATTCCTGCTGTTGTAATAGGTCAGCCATTGCCGGCAGAGCGGCAGAAGCTACCTTCCCCTACATGTTGTATGAAATGTGATGCTAGAAAGTTTGCATTTGAGACTTTGGAGTTTTGTTGTGGTGACGGGGAAATAAGAATTGCAAAAAATGAGTATCCTTTTGAGCTTAAGCGTCTGTTACTTCTACGGATGAAGATGCAGAACACTTTCAAACTTATGCTAGGTTTTACAGTAACATATTTGCTTTCAGTTCTATAGGAGGGAATTTTGATGCAAGTACATACAAGGGCATATATGTTTTTAAGATGCACAGGCACATGTACCATTTTGTTCCAGATTTATTGCCTGATAAAGGTGGTCCAAAGTATTTGCAGTTGTATTTCTATGACGGGCAGCATGAAGCTCGTAATAGACTTGGGTGTTTTCCAGAGGTTAGGCAAGATGTGATTGAAATTCTAATGCGCATATCACAGCAGAATCCATATGCAGTGTTATTTCGATCCCTGAGAGAAAGAAGAGTTAGTGTAGACACAAAAATTGTCCTCAATTTGAGTACAGTGTTAGATCAGCGTGTTTATAATGCACCTGCTGTGGATGATTTTGTTGTTATATGGCCAGAAAATGCTTCGTCCAGTCAGAGTTTGAGCCCTCACATCATAGTTACTGGTAAATCTGATGAGCCTCATAAAATTTATCATAACTATGGTTGTTATGATCCATTGCAGTATCCGTTATTATTTCCTCATGGGGAATGTGGGTGGACACAAGGATTAAAGAAGGAGTCTCATGGTGGTACAATACAAGCTGTTTCGTTGCCAGATCCTATTGTTTCTTGTGCTGTGCACAGTTCTGAAGACTTGCTTAATGAAGAAGA
The DNA here is from genome assembly GCF_001683475.1 of Chenopodium quinoa. Lineage (NCBI taxonomy): Eukaryota > Viridiplantae > Streptophyta > Magnoliopsida > Caryophyllales > Amaranthaceae > Chenopodium > Chenopodium quinoa. The sequence goes on along the minus strand of NW_018742738.1, from coordinate 14,052,280 downwards.
CAAACGTATGTTTCCAGAACTTGCTAGGTTGTAATGAGTGTAGCAAACTGTTCTTTGCTATCAGATAAATGTTCTGTAAATAACTATTGTTGTTCTTGCTATGCAGGAGCATGTAAGAAGCACACTAGAGCAGATAAGTTTATCTCTCCTAGGGAATATTATGCTTATAAGCTGCAAACCGGCCTGAAAATTGGTTGTTGCGAGCTGGCAGGATTTTCCAGCAGTACATAGTCGACATGTATGTTAAAATTGAGAACACTCGCCTTGATTACTTTCGCAATAATCAGGAGGGTAAACGGGCTGAACTATATCAAGGTATTCTGGATTCACTACACTCTGGAGAAACTGTTGCTTCGGATGTAGGGCGTAGGGTGATTTTACCTCCAACATTTATTGGAGGACCTCGAGATAAGAAGAGACGTTATCTCAATGCTATGGCTTTGGTTCAACGATACAGAAAACCTGATTTGTTTGTTACTATAACTTGCAATGCTAACTGGCCTGGGATAAAGGTTGAGTTATTACTCGGTGAGACAGCACAAGATAGGCCTGATTTAGTGGCCAGGATTTTTAGAGCCAAATTACTTGTATTGAAGAAAGAGATAATGGAAAAAAAATATATTCGGTGAGGTAGCTGCTATGGTGTATGTCGTAGAGTTCCAGAAAAGAGGATTACCCCCATGCTCATTTCCTAATTATTTTGAAATCAGAATGGAAAATGAAGTGTCCTGCTGATTATGACAAATTTGTGTGTGCTGAAATACCACCTGTTGCCAATAGTAAGTTGCGTAAAACTGTGCTTGCACATATGATGCATGTTCCTTGTGGTAGTTTGAACCCAGAATGTCCATGTATGCGTACAAGACATGGTGTTCAAACCTATAAAAACAAGTATCCTAAACAATTTGCAGATGAAACAACTAACAATAAAGATGGTTATCCTATCTACAAAAGACGTGATACTGGTGAAAGGGTGAAAATACGTAATACATATCTTGATAATCAGTGGGTTATTCCTTACAATCCTTATCTTTCTTCATTGTTTGATTGCCATCTGAATGTTGAGGTTTGTTCAACTATAAAAGCAGTAAAGTATTTGTATAAGTATGTGTACATGGGTCATGATAGGGTTTCATTTAATATAGTACCTGGTAATCAAAACACACTTGATGAAATTAAGCAATTCCAGTCAGGTAGGTGGGTTTCTCCTTGTGACGCTGCGTGGAGAATCTTCAGTTTTGATTTATTTGAAATGTATCCTTTAGTACTCCCTCTGCAAGTTCATCTTCCTAATGCACAGACTGTTCAATCTGCATCCTCATGAGAGATTGCGTGTTGTTGTTTCTAATTCTAAACGTACTCGCACTCAGTTGACATAATTCTTTGCAATTAATGCAGCGGTTGAAGGTGGAATAGGGCACCTATATCGTGAATTTTGTGAGCATTACACATGGGAAGCAAGTAAAAAAGAATGGAAAGAAAGGGTTCAAGATAAATTTTGTGTTGGGCGTTTGGCATTTGTATATCCTATGGAAGGAGAACGCTTTTTCTTAAGATTATTGTTGCTCCATGTAAGAAGCCCAACTTCGTTTGAAGACCTTTGAATTGTGAACGGGCATGTATATTCAACTTTCCAGGATGCAGCTTTGAAGCTAGGATTAGTAGAACGTGATGATGCTACAGACTTGACATTGTCCGAAGCTTCTGAAGTCCAAATGTCTGCTGCTTTTCGACGCTTATTTGCAGCAGTATTAATGTTTTGTCAGTCATCAGATCCTTATTCTCTATGGCTAAAGTTTTACCCTTTTCTGTCTGAAGATTTCAACTACAAGTATGGTAACAATGCCCATAGGATTCATCAGCTTACTGTGCGGTCTATTGAGAGGGATCTAGAAGCTATGGGAAAATCGCTTTCATCATTTAGTTTAGAGCATTTAAATGCTCAAGTTGCTGTTGAACTGAAATGGACGAAAGATATTGTGGACGCTCTTGATGCTCCTATACCAGAGGAATGTCTTACATGTCGTTCTAGGCTTAACAATGAACAAAATATTGCTTTCTCATGTATTATGCAATATGTTATGGAAGGGAAACCAGGCGCCTTTTTTTATAAATGGCCCAGGAGGGACTGGAAAAACATATTTGTATAATGCTTTGTATGCAGAGATACGACTTATGAACAAGATTGTATATCCTACAGCTACATCAGGCATTGCTGCATCAAATATACCTTCAGGTCGCATAGCCTATTCAAGGTTTAAGATCCCACTTGATAGTGATGCTTCTTTGGCTTGTGATGTGCCTAAACAAGGTAGCTTGGTGGCACTACTTAGGGAGACTACATTAATAATCTGGGATGAAGCTTCAATGGCTAAGAAACAGAATATTGAATCAATAGATCTACTTCTGCAGGATGTACGCGGAAACAAAATAATGTTTTGAGGTAAAATCGTTGTGTTCGGAGGTGATTTCAGGCAGGTTCTGCCAGTTGTTCCTCATAAATCAATGAAAGAATCTGTGGACAGCAGTATTGTTACTTCATATTTATGGCAGAAATTTATAAAATTCAGATTAATAGAGAATATTAGAGCACGAGATGATTTACCGTATTCTAAATTCTTACTTGCTTTGGGTAATGGTGAGCTGCAAGAATCAGAGTCTTCTTATGTTAAGTTGCCAGTTAATATTGCATAGTTTAGTGAAAGTGAAGAAGATTTAGTGTATGATCTAATGAGAATGACATTCCCTGAAATGATTCAAGGTAATCTATGTACTGACACTTTTATCAATCAGGCAATTTTGACACCATTAAATGATGAAGTGGATTCTATTAATGCATTCATGATAGAACAATTTAGAGTAGAATCTGTTACATACAGAAGCTTTGATGCCATACTAAACGATTCATGTAATGTATACCCTACATAGTTCATAAATAGCCTATGTCCTGGTGGAATGAGCCCTCATGAGCTTGTGCTCAAAGAAAATTGTCCTGTTATCTTGCTAAGGAATCTCTTACCTTCATCTGGTTTATGCAATGGCACTTGCCTTACTTGTAAACGTTTCTTCCCAAATGTTATTCAATGTGTGATTGCTACAGGGAAATACAAAGGAGATCATGTCTTCATACACAGGATCAACTTACGCCCATCTGGATCTGTAAACTATCCTTTCCACTTTGAAAGGAAACAGTTCCCTATCAAGTTAAGCTTTGCTATGACGATTAATAAATCTCAAGGACAAACACTTAACCAGGTGGCTATTCATCTTCCGCGCCCATGTTTTTCTCATGGACAATTATATGTTGCTCTGTCTCGGGCTAAAAAAGCAAAGGATGTAACTGTCTACTACGCTAAGCCACCAGATCAGTTTCCATGGAACTCTGTGAAAAATGTAGTGGCATATGAAGTTCTAAAATTAGCAGGAATTATTAAGACAGGTATGGAGCAACATAACTGAGTCTGTTATGTAACCACAATATGGATGAAAGGTATGTTCTCAATTTTTTTGCAGTTTAGCATAATATGTTGTGTGTTGTTTGGGACAATTTAAATAATTCCTGTTTTGTGTGCTTCTGTTATATTTGAATTTACTTATTCATGGTCATTAAGAAATTAGACTGCTCAATGTGATTCAATTGTAGTATTGCTGAATCATATAATCATAATCTTATTAGTTACACGAGTTCACTGTTGTTCTATCACTTTTGTATGTAACTCGATTGTGTTGTAAGACTATATGACATATTTTTTGTTATCGACTTTTTACACAAGTTATCATATGGACAAAGTGATATGGCCCCCATGAAACTGATAATTGAAATTCTATAAGGGGTTAGCATTCTCAATTATCAGTTATCAAACACTCTGATTTCAAGGTAGATAATGGCTAAGTGGATCATTCAAGATATTTAGGTGTATGGTTTAGATGTTGTTATTATAATAATGACCAACTGATGATAATACAGAGATTACACTTACATTAACTCAGTAAGCAAAGTCATACTCACTGGTTTTAAAAACGACACAATCTTGCTTACTAATCTAACTAGCTTACAGTACACAAGTGAAGCTTAAATAGAGAAACACATGGGCTAGCTTATTTGTGCAGCTAAAATGACTAGCATTAGCTTGGATAACTAGAATTTCAATTGTTATGATCGTCATCTGCGATAGTTGCCACTTGAATAGAGAATGTCCCATGACCTACATAGCGTACACTCAGAATATCACCTTCTTCTACTTGATTATCAGTGACAAAATTCTCCCATCCGGTGTACAGGAACATACGATGACTTTCATTGATATTAGCACCCAACAATTCAACGTGCCATACTGGCCCTCCGGTGTCACGTTGTAGACATACAGGACCTGTAAATGTCGACAGGAAAGACTTCCAGCTACCTGGGAGAGGCTACATACAAAAGGAAAGGACATATATCAAAAAATATGGTGGTATCATATATGCACACAGTCACTCATACACTTGCAAACACAGAATATAAATATAGATGTGTATACTTTGAAAGATGAATGTTTATATGAATACTTTAATGAGAAAGTTATATATACAAATCAATCATACTATAGTGAATAAATAGGTAAAAAATCTAGCTCCTAATGTCGAGCTTCATTGAAGTGAATTTAACATACCATGGCATTTCTATGGCAGTTATGGAATTGCATAATATAACTTGGAGGGTTTCTACTCATTTTGCACTTCTCAGAAAAGCTGTGTATCAGGCTCTATTCTTAAAATTCAATGTTAGCTATTGATATATTCAGCTCTATATGAAAAATATAACTGCCACTTCCATTTCTTATAAATGAATCCTATAGATTGATACTGTATGCTTTTTTCATTTTGTGGGGACTCCTTTCATGACAAGATCTATAGGTTCCTTTCTCATTGAGATAGTCCTGACAGTTATGCATGCGTGAAACAGGTCTATATACAAGCACAATATGTCTTGTTATATCAGCATGCTCATAGAACTTGCATCAAGTTAGAGATATGCACTTACCAAAGTGATAACCCTACTGATTGAATTTTGACTATAACTGTATACAGACTGCAAAGCTTCATGTGTTATGAAAGATTCTTTAATATTGTAAAGATTCCAAATAGCATACAACACACAGACAACAATATCAATTATTGAACAAATGACCAGTTTGTATACTTTACCTTTTATACCAAATTTTATAAAAAAAGTACAAGTAAAAACTAAGAAAAATGAAATTATTCTAGAATCTTCAGACAATAATGAAGCTAATACAGCAATTATTTTATGAGTTATTGCAAGATTAACCACTGTAACTGTCTGTGTTATAATTCATGTAGTTAGCAAACCATTATGCTTGGTGATGGGTCTCCTTAGGTTACTTATGGTCATTCAAAACCTGAAGAAACCAAATTTATACATTGTTTTTAATAAAGAATGGTATATTCAAGGTGTTCATATAAAATGCTTATTATGATGAAATAGTCACCCGGTAATGGAACAAAAAAATCAACGGAAATTTCACCATATACCACTGAGTTTGAGCTTAATTCACCGTATACCACCAAAAACTTTCTAATACACCAAATTCCACTTAATTATTGTACATTAACATGAAATGCCTTTTTGGGTAACTGCCGTTAATGATCCGTTTGGGGTAATTTACCATTTCACCATATACCATTTTATGTAAAAGTTTTTTCACCATATATCATGTTTTAAAAGTTATTTCACCATTTACCCATTTTTTGGAAATGGTAATATTTTCAAAAAAACTAGCCGTTGAACACTAATAACGACTAGTTTGTTTATTATATAAATGGAGTGTTTGAGGGATTCACATAGTACTTCACACTTCCAAAAGCATTTCTAAAATATGTCCACACAATCGAGATCATCATCTTCCTCTTTCGATTTTTCGTATGTAAAAGTGCTCTTTTACCAAAATAGAGCTAAGAATGCTAATGCATATTACTTTTAGCAATGATACTTTGTTTACAATGATCATTTTAACGCTACAAATAGAATAACAAAAAACATAAGTACTCCTATTTTAATTGCTATGTATACTATCTTTTGTTGTCTTGCTACTCTTCTCTTGAGGTTCTTCAATTCTTGCTTCAACAAGCTCTCACCTCCATACAATTGCGTGTTTATCCCTCCCCTATTTTGATTATCGTAACCCGATACGACATTTTACTCCACATAACTCTTGCACCATCTGAATGTCTCACATACATCACACTTATAGTACAACCGTTGTGGATTTCTTGCCGAATCTGAGCTCCTTATTGCAAACTTCCTACCACAACAACAAGCTTTGTTAGATACTTTTACATACGAAAAATCGAAAGAGGAAGATGATGATCTCGAGTGTGTGGACATCTTTTAGAAATGATTTTGGAAGTGTTAAGTACTACGTGAATCCCTCAAACACTCCATTTATATATCAAACAAACTAGCCGTTATTAGTGTTCAACTGCTAGTTTTTTGAAAATAATACCGTTTCCAAAAAATGGGTAAATGGTGAAATAACTTTTAAAACATGGTATATGGTGAAAACGTTTTTTACATAAAATGGTACATGGTGAAATGGTAAATTACCCCAAACGGCTCACTAACGACAGTTAGCCAAAAAGGCATTTCATGTTAATGTATAATAATTGAGTGGTATTTGGTGTATTAGAAAGTTTTTGGTGGTATACGGTGAATTAAGCTTAAACTCAGTGGTATATGGTGAAATTTCCGAAAAATCAAATTGTGATAAAGATAGTTGAGCCTATGGTTTTAATGATTTAAGCATAGCAAAAAAAGTACAAACCAAGTAATCTCTTTGAAAGCATGCCAATGTAATCACCCAAGGGAACCAAGACTTGTCTCCAATGCCAAAACACTCATTTAAATCAAAACTAAAAGTATCAATTCTGCTACTTGAGACACTGCTCTGCATAGATTCAAGAGAGCCTAGCCTTTCAACCATTGAGTTGGAGAATATTTGTACATAAAAGATTCGATTGCCATTATAATAAATTATAAGAAGTTCACCATTACTCTGTATCTCTTAACCTTCTAATTGACCAGGATTATTATCCCTTTACATGATAATTACCACAATTGATATGTATTTGACTAAAATGCTATGTATAGTATTTAACTGCCTAATATTTAGAAAATGCTTATACGATATTCTACTTAATTGATAATTCCAGCAAATTAACATAGGAAAAAAAAAAACAGCTCTGATTTGCAAATGACATTATTACTCCTTTTGTTCCTTTTTAATGTATTGGTTCAAACAATCACTTCAATATTAATTATATTGTTTTGTATTTCAATACTTGATCCTTCAAAAGACGTACTTGCTCTTGTGATCCTTCCAGTTATATAACCTATTGTGCTTTCTACATGTAGCTATTGCAATTAACTTGGGTTGTCAAACTATTACAATAGCCTTCACAATAAGTAAATGCTTTTATTATATGAATTAATTGATATGATATCTAAAGTGGACAAAATATATTATAGACTTGGTTAGTGCATTTTTGATGTTTTAAATTTAATATTACAGAGCAATTCAATGGAATTCACAGCCAAATTTTGAATTTCATTTCTACTTCGTACACAAATTAAAATCTTACATTATACTTTGATTACACAAATATAATAGCAAACTGATTACCAAGCATAAGGAACTAACATTACTTAACTAAGCCTACATCCCTGATATTGATTAGTATATAGTGCACTTACTAACGACACATTAACCTATTAAACTACTACGCTTAGATACTACCGCAAAAGGTATACAGATAGGCTTTAAAGCAAGTTCCAGGAATAATTAAGCTGAGCCAAGCAACAGCTCAAATAGTAGAGGATATCCTTGTCGATATATGACTAAGGCACCTAGACCAGCAACAACACATGCATGTTCATAGAACATGTTCACACCATTACTAAGTTTGCATGATGTGATCATGTTCTGTTCTCGAACAATTTGTAGCTCAGCACACCATTGCTTACTTCTATGGCGAAGGAGAACGACTGTGCATTGACCTGCTTCAGAAAAATGCATCCTAGAAAATGGCACAGGTACAACCTGAAAAACACAGATCATCCATCAACTTTTTACAAATAGCTCTATCATATATAACCATGATACACATAAACTACTAAACAGAAAACCTACAATACTCCCTTGATGAATACAACGAACATCAAAGATATAGGTAAATGAAGGCTCAGGACGTTCTGCTTGCATTTGCCTTAAATGGAGTTCCAATTCTGCAGCATTTAGTGGAAGCCTCCTTCGAGTAACTATGGTTTGAGTTACTGGTATATCTACATAAGTCTTATCATGACCATGATAGGAGAATATTTGAGTGTGGAATATACCTCTACCTTTGTAATACATTACTAGAGTATCTCCAACTTCAATATCATTATCCAAAATAAATTCTTTCCAGCCTCCTTCGATATACATTCCTCTAATCATATTCCCAACTTTTGTTCTTCTGATAACAATATCCCATGCTGGTCCACCGCAGCCTTTGAAAATTTGTGCAGCTCCACATTGTGTAGACAGAATATGATAAAAAGAAACAGGAATTTCCTGAAACGTAACAAACGAACAGGAAATTAACAAAAGGAATGCATATATGTGGCACAACACATTTAAAACTATAAAAATAAATACATACTGCAATATCTTTATGCTCTTCTTCTATTCTTAGTGTCCATTTCATTAGACTATTATTTTCAACCTAACAGTACAAAAGATGGAGGGGTAAGTAAGACATAAATAGCAATGCTTTTGTATGCACATATAAGAGATCAAATTAGCATATTAAATATAAACTGTGCATATCATCTTTTTTAGAACAAGATGGCTACTAAGGATTTAAGAACTTATGGATTTCCAAGCATATTTCCATTTCATTATATAATACATGCCAGGGATTAAGACTTTAAAGTCAGGAAGCACTTTATGTCCTTGTATAGAATCTCCATATTAACTATAGGCATGTGAACCTTTTTTAAAAAAACATATCTTACACTGGTTACAATATAAAAAGCTACCATTCATTGACAGTAAAACAATGAATATGCTTAGTAAGTAGACAAAGAGGAAAGAGAACACTAGCAAAAATGTTACTAATTAATGTGCTATCTAATTACCATACACAAGTTATGGTTATTGGCCAATCAATACATCTTTGAAAGTAATTATCTGTACAAGCGGATTATTAATAATGACCAAGTATAAAGATACATAATTAAAGTGACAAATGCAAATCAAAAAAACTTATACATGTAGTCTGACATGTACGTCACACTTACATTGCTTCTAAATTCAAAACTTCTAAATAAGGAAAATTTTGAACTTTGCATTTATAGTTTAATTTTTAAATTTAAAGTTCACGTAGCAAATTTGCTAGATTGAATTGCCGGTTGGTAAAACTTAGTACAGTAAAGTCCCGTCTTCAATGCAACTATAGGTTTCGATCACGTGTCCAAAGGTTTTTCGACGCTTTGCAATTTTGCCACATTAAGTCCAATGCTGTCAATACCCATCCTTAGAGTAAGTAATTCTTTTATAACAATTGTTCTTAATATATGGATATTTTAAAATTTTAAACCAAACAATTCAAATAGACTTGATATATCACCTTTTTTTGTAATAATTAAAAAAAAACCACACGCACAAAAAAAAATAACACAGGAAAAACTAGGAAAAAACAACAAACAAACATGTTTTAGAGTAAACAAAAACAAAAAAGTAAAGGAGTTATGGTCAAGCAAATTGATTTTGCGGTTTAATAAATTACAGTATACTATGATTGAAAAAGTAATCATGTTTATCCCGTTATATAGCATGTAACAAACATACAAATATTTTCAGATTATGGATATTACTTATTGGGCTACACTTTATAAAGTTATAGTAATTCTTTATAATAACACGAGCCCAGTCCATATTTGAATTCACACAAGTAAGCTTAGATAATTTAGTCATTCTTCTCAGTTTTTAAAATAATACTTTGCTTAATATACAAGCATAAAGTACAACAGGTCTGACTTACTGTTATGGTAACTTGTTTAGAAAAGATTTCATGTATTAGGATTTTAGAAAGGACAGATCTATTAAGAAAGCAAAAAAAATTATTACTATGTCATTACTCTGATAAAAATATCCACATTATCTTTTATTGCTAATTCTTAAGTTTTTACAATTGTTTTATGTTTCTACGGTTTAATTCCGTCAAACGTTGAACAAGAAAGACATCTACCCCTAGACAACGATATTCGTAGAACACGAAAGACAAAATCTTGTACAAATAAGTTATAAAAGTATATATTGAATTTCTAAGATAGTATCTAATGTGTATTCCTAAACAACGGTTTATTTTAATTTTTTTAAAATAAGGGGAAAAAATAACCAAAAAAAAAAGTATAACCTCATTATTATTACGCAAATTAACAACCTTATGCATTACCTGATTAGTATTAACATTGTCTATCACCTAAGTGGAAATTAAATAATAACAGAAATAATTTAATTTGGACAATAAATCCAATGCCAAAATTATTGGTTTATAACCAACACTTATTGGGCTAGACTCTATAAAGTTGTAGCTGTTTCTAATCATCAATATAGGCCCAATCCATATATTGAATTTACATAAGTAACATTTGTTTAAGATAACAAAAAAGCTGTCTTAGTTAATACCTTTTTTAAAAAAAAAAAAAAAATTGTACAGCTGGTCAATACAAGAAAAATAGAACAGTTGGTCAATACTACTATTAAGGTAAATGGTTGTACTTGTTCAAATCATTGAGATTCACGAAAAAAATTAAGATTTAAAATACAGAAAAAAAGGCAACCCAGAAAAAGCAAAAAAATAGAAAAAAAAAAATCTAAACATGAACATAAATAAACAAGTAAGATCTAGAACTTGGAATCCACCAACCAGGATAATACTTACCCATAAATGAAAATAGTCAAAAAAAGAGGGGAAAAAAAAAGCATAGCAAAGAGAGATAATTATTTTTCACTTTCTTAGTATATTAATTCTTCCTTAAACTTCAAAGAACAAGTTCTTTTCTTATTATACATATTACTGCTTGATTGATATCAAAATGTCTCTAAAAGTGATTTTTTGTTTTTTTTTTTATTATTCTTCCCTTAAAAAACACGACAAGATTTTGGTTTTAAAATTTTTCCCCTTTTTTTGTTAAAATAAAAAATACAAAATTTTGCAAAAGAAAAAGAAAAAAGGACAACAGAAGGAAAAAAAAAAAGGAGAGCTAATAAAAGATAAATATTTTAAAAAGTGCTTATTTGCTTATTTTCCCTATTCTTCCCTAAATATTAGCAAACACAATTTCTCCACACTATACAAATCATTACTTGATTGACAGTAAAATGTTTGTAGAAGTGATTTTTGGTTTTAAATTCTTTCTCCAAAAAACATTACTAGAAAAAATATTGACCCAAAGAAAGATTTCAACTTACTTATATTATTATATTTGTAAAATGCTCAATTGTACTGCAACACTTTAGAAGCCAATACTGGGTATGGGATGCTTACTGTTGTTATCAGATTTTCTGTATACTTTACTTGACTACTTGCTAAATTGTTGTCTCTCAATTTTTACTATAAATAGCACAATTCCTTCAACAACTAAATCACCAGTTTTAGCTCTGCAACTATACAACTCGATTAAGGTACTTCTATTTTTATAGCCTTTCATTCATAATATAATGAATTTTATGCAAGCCTATTGTTTACATGATAATGTTAAATACATATTCATCTTCATATATGTGTATAATATAATTCAAACTCACTGCATATTATATTAGTGTATGAAATAGAATTTAATGAATGATTGTAATATAAATCCAGTTCACGTCTCCGAATATTCTCTACTATTATACTATGACATTACATATTGCATATAATGAATAGCATTTACTCTCAAATTATATTTGTTGCTTATTTATTATATAGTAGAAATTCCTTTTGTAAGATTCCCTATGAATTAATTATGCAATCTGAATTCTGTTATGGTAGCTTGCATGATATTTAAGACCGAGTGTGATATATGTAAAGTGATACATGTATTAATATTCTTGAATCCAACACAAATCTTTCACTAGCAACATTTCGTGTTATTTATAGCGCTCCCAAACTTATTTGATTAGCAATATCATGCCTTTTTAACATTGAAATAGCTGCTTATATAAACTATTTACATATGTAGGCATGTGTAGTTAGTCCCCATAAACATATAGATGAAGATTTATTATATTTGTTCTGTTATTTGGCTCTTTTATGAGTACTACTATGTCTTAAATTCCTTTCTTACAAATAAATTAGTTATGCTTATGGATATATGACTTGAATTATTGTATGTACTCTTCATAGGCTACAAATAATCTGCAATATGAAGCTTGAACCAGTATACTTAGACGAACTTAATACAAAAAGTAAAGATTACAAGGTAAAAGTCACGGTTGCTGAAAAGGGTCGCCCATGAGAGTCTCCCAAAAAACCTGGATTGTTGTATCAGACTCTCATTATACAGGATGAAAAGGTTAGTGAATTTTTACCACAGACTTTGATCCTTATCAGTTGTTCATGCATGCTGTATTAATAAATCCCCTTAATTGCTGTGAAAAGCTTATAAATGGTGAAAAAAAAGAAAAGGGCAAAAGAAGATGAAATTGTGAAAATTTAGCTTCTCAAAGGAGATGTCACAGACCACTTTATATTACTCGTGTATGAATTTAACATCTGCATAACCAACTTATATAAGGTGTAATTGTTAGATAATACTTCTAAAGTAATTGATCATGAAAAATGGCTAATTTTTTGCTAATACTTAATTTAAATCACATCTCATTCTTTTATGCCAAAATATGCCAACTTTGACACATATTTTCGAATTGCTCTTTGAAATAATGTGTATAACACAGAGAAACAAAATGTGATGTGCCTATTTTGGAGAGAAAATCCGAGCCTACGACGATGTTCTAAAGCCCACTGGAAAATATGAGATTTCTAGAGCACCTATAGGCATTGTTGATGAGCAATACAAATTCAACATCGAGGAACTTCCATATCAAATGACTATTGGACAGCAGACTGTTATTCAAAGTTTAAACCCAGAAGCAGGGCTAATTGTTCCGAATTATCAGCCTCTATCAACTATCCCACGGACAGCTGAACCAGACCACAGATTTGGTATAATGTCATTACACCTTATTGAATAAGATATATTATAACCTGTTATATCATTTAATGCTCTTATATTGTTCTTTTAAATTCGGATGTGGTTGTAGTGGTGTAGACACCCATTTGTGTCTCCCCAAAACCAAGCCCAATGATGAGTACCTTTCACGTCGAATCATAATCGAATGAAGTGAAAGTGTGGAAAGTCTAGTGTTGCGGATAGTTTTAATTCTTTTCTCTTCTCTTTGTTTTTGAAAACTTATTTTAAGAAAAAAGCCAATCCAGTATGGTTGGTCCATGATATGGGTCCAATAGTAGTGTAGTTGGATGGGTCTTGACAAAAGCTTTCCAACGATATATTATAAGCCCAATTCCGATGAATATTGAGGAAGTTATGGTCAATTTACCGAACTGGGCCGGTTTCGAGCCTTATATGCGGCCCAATGATCTAGGGGAGGGCCTAATATAGATTCATCATTCCTAATGCAATAAGGAATGGTGTTAGTCTTCTAGAAGGTTATTTTCATTCCTAATTCAATTAGCATTGATAAATTGACTTTTGTTGCCTTTTCAAAGTTTTAATTAAAATCAAAGAGCATTTTTGAAGGAAATACAATTCTCCTGTACGGCAATTTTTATCTGATTTTAGGAAAATACGTGAATTTCCAAGTAAGCGCCAAACGCCAGCTGTAGCGCCTGGCGCTAGCCTTGGCGCCTGGCGCCAGGGTCAGCGTCTGGCGCCAACCTTGTTTCATGTGCGCTAGACTCTGTTTTTGATATTTTATCTTTTTGGCTGATTTTCTTTATAAATAACGTCGTAAAAACTCCGTTTTGATTCACCTACAACCAGTTTTCATCTACAATTTATTCTCTCTTTCTCTTTTACTAGCTATTCTCAAATACAAAATTCCGCATTCATTAGATCTAGAAACACCTAGCCATATTCGAAGTTGCCTTCGCCCAAGACGTGAAAGGTTTAATTTCTGAGGGTTTGGTCCCAAATCTCTATTTCCATTATTTAATTTAATTGTTTGTTTATTATTTTCCTTGAAGTTACTAACGTGTGTATTTTATTATTAGAAAGAGGTACGAGGCATCAAAGTAAGTACTTTAATGGTTTTTATTGATGTTGCGATATAGAGTTCATGCTTAGATTGTTATTTTGATTCCTAGTATCATGTCTAGGGTAACTTTAATATCAAATATGATTAAAAGTATGATTCTTCCTATGTTCTTCCTAATATTTATGATTGTTAGTATCATGTTAGGGTTAAAGATTTGATCTTTATTTTCTAGTGACATGCTAGGGTTTGTTATTAATCTTGTTAGTATCATGCCTAGGATCTTGCTATGCTTTAACATGATTATTATTAATTATGATTGTTATTATTATGATTATACTTTATGATTTATGATTATAATTGTTATAATTATTGCTATGATGGTTATACTTTATGATCGTTATGATTATAATTGTTATTATTATAATTATTATGTTGCTTGATATTTATTGTTATTGCTTGATCACACCTTTTATGCATGTTTAAAGGGAATTGGTACTTGTAATCACGCTTAATAAGATAATTAATAATCTTGTTAGGGTTAATTTGATTATAATTCAAGTGGTCGCCAATAATAGATTTATTTGTGCATTAAACTCAACCAACATAGATAAACAGGTTTAGGGTTAATCCTATTGCTTGCATGTTAGTCAGAAAGCGTACATGAATATGATCAGAATAAAGTAGAGGCCTATTATTAGGGCAGGTTCAATCTCTTTTAGGTTGGATTTGTACTTTCATCCCTGAACCCTTATTTGGTTCAAGACCTTATGGATTTGATGATCTCTTGGATCATTAAGGGGTGTAACCTTCACCCTATGAACGGTTTACAAGTTCCTAAAACTTGTTGGCGACTCTTTTGCTATATCTTCTTCCCTTTTGGACGCCACCGTACTTTAGTGTATGATCACAGTGGGGTTCAAGCTAGGGGGTTAACGCTTGAAAATATTCCCCACAGTTTTTTGGCGACTCCACAAGGGAGGATTTCTATTTTAATTCCTTAAATTTATTTCGGCAATGATTTAGAATGAGTGGATGAGACTCAAAACGTTCTAAGTATATCATGTGCGTAATTTTGATTAACATTATTGTCATATGCATAAAAAAGATCTCATTGGAAAGACCATCCGTAATGAGTTGAAAACATAGGATTTTACACATAGGAAATTTGAGAAATATCTTTCACAACTAGGACCGAAATAACACTGCGCAAAACTGGAAAATTTTATCGAACACAGAAAGCTGCTGAGGCATGTAGGAATTAGCGCCAGAGGCCAGAGCATTGGCGCCAGAATTTTAACTGTAGCGTTAAACGTCAGCATTGGCGTCAGGCGCTACAGCTAAAATTTGGCACCAACCTCTGTTTGCTGGCGCCAAATTTTTCCAATACCGAGCCAGAAATATGCGTTCTAATTTCGACCAGTTTTTCGTATTGTTTGCTCGATCCTACTTCCTGATTGAGTTTTTCTCACTTTTCTGAAACCCATATGTGTTTTACATATGGACATAACCCTCTGGGAATTCATGCTCCATCTACCTGATTGAACGCTTCGAGCAACAAAGGGTACATCTGAGATTGTTGAATTCACCAAACCATGGAAGCGAGTTTTTTCTAAAACTCGCGGTGTCCCATCCACTTGCGCCAACCCTTCACGGTTAGGCTTCCGCGCGGTGCATCCAGACAATTAACCATGGACCCTCTATTGACTAAACCATATCCCGAACTTTAGAGAACTAGAGCCATGGTTAGGTTGTGAACTCATTGCATCATATTGTGCCTACTTGACTAATTGTGCATTATTTGTTGTGTATATATTCTATGTTTTCTTAACCGTTTGTTTGACTTGTGTTGAGATTAAGTAAATTAATGACTTAAAGAACTTTGCCTAATTAATTAATTGATTAATTAATTTGAGTCAATAAAGTCTAATATTTTAATCAGAATTGACCTAGTACGACTTTAGGCATACCCCTGTTGATTAATAACACCGAAAACAGTCCCAGATTGAAGCTCCAGTATTGGCGCCAAAGTCTAGACTGTAGCGCCACTCTGTGGAGTGTGGCACCTAGCGACAGCTCTGTCGTCTGGCGCTACACTACACAGTGCGACGCCAGTCCTGTCATTTTGCCGACAGTTCGGATTATTGGTCGAGTCATCACCTAGTGTATAATTAACCAGTTTTTCCAATTAATTTGGTTAATTTTCGCTGTCAATAGTACTTTGTTAAGTCATTAATTGAGTCTAGTCACATAGTCTAGCCACATGGTCTTACACAAGAGTCCAAACATGTCACCTACACTCACTAGTCTTAGCACACACTTTGAGTATATGTCACCATGACCATGTCTTAGGTTCATGCATGAGCCGGTTTTTCCGTCATTTAAGTTGGGGGTACATTCTACTCTTAGTTCTTCATATCCCTCCATCTATATCATTCTTCTTCACATTCTATTCCAATCTTTCTTCACTTCCTCCAATCCATTGCATGTTGAATAAAGTTTAAGTCAAATAATTAACAATAAATATCCCCAATTTCCTTTTCCACAGTACTTGGTCGAGGAGAGAAGGGCGATTAATCAAGGACAACCTCTTTATTCAAGTCTCACTTTTCGATATACCAATTCGTCAAAAGAGGAAGGCTAAAAAGATAATGGCAACTCAAGAGGAAGTTAATGAACTTAGGAATCAGTTGAATGACGTGACTGGGGTGTTTAAGGCTTTAACCCTCAAAATTGATGACCCTGTGAAGCAACAACAAATGAACCTCATGCAAGAAAGTTTGAGCAAGCTATCTAGTGACTATAAATTTCAGGGCATGAGTTCACAAGGGGTCTCGTTGGACAAGGAACTTCTTCCGCATAAGTTCAACGCCACTGACATCCCAAAATTCAAGGCAACAGATAACCCTTACTTTCATCTAAGAGCTTTCGAAACCATAATGAGTATTAAGGGTATCGATAAGAAGATTTTCCCCTCTTTTCTCACTATCTCTTGAGACCATTTGCCAACAATGGTTCTTCTCCCTTGACAAAGAAAAAACCTCTACCTGGGAATCGATAGTAAATGCTTTCACTGATAGATACAAGTGTAATATTCAAGTTGAAACCGACTATACACAACTTGAGATGTTAAGACAAAAAGAGAATGAAGGCTTTACTTCTTTCTTTAATAAATGGAGGGAAACTTCCGCTAAGATGATTGAGGCACCCACTAAAAAAGAATCTGTGAGGATGTTTATCAAGAATCTCCAAGTGAAGTATTTGAAACATTTAAAGTATCAACACAATCTGAATACTTTCAAGGCTGTTTATGACATTGGAATTGAAATCGAAGATGACCTCGCAAAACAAAAAGCTACTACAATAGCAACCACAGTGGCTGGAAAGGAAAGAAGAACGACAATCCTTCTTCTTTCGAAAATGCCCACTCTAGTAATAATGTTAGTACCTTTGACCATGATGGTGTCTTAGCCATGGACAATCAAGGATCTAAAAGGAAACCCAGGAGTGAGTTTACACCCATTGGAATGACCTATGATGCTGCTTTCGACCGTCTCTACGATCGAGGATTAATCAAACCTATTGGCCCTACCGAGGATCCAACGCCAGAAAATCGATCTTCGAGATGGAATCCCAACTCTTATTGCAAGTACCATCGAGGAAACGATCATACCACTGATGAATGCTACAGGTTTCAAAATCTCATTCAAGACCTCACAGAAGCAAACAAGATCCCATTGCCTCTAGCTAGCGAGAAGACTGGGTGATGATGAAGCGAATCACACAAGACAAGAGGCGAGCTTCAACGACAAGATTTCGTGACCTTTTTTTTTCTATTTCTTTTTCATTTTTTCCTTTCCCCAATAAGTTTAGCATAAGCACCTTTCTTTTCCCTTAGATTATTTTTGTAGATTCTTTATTTATTTCCCTGTAATAAAATGAGCATTTATTTTCTTGCATATGATCATTTCATTATATTGCAAAAAAAATAAAATAAAATAAAATAAATAAATAAAAATTATCCATGTCAAACTAAGCACAAGGTATACCAATGATTTAAGGCACCCTTTGTAGCCACATCATATTACCTTTTACCCTTCAAATATGCAATCTTTTTTTGATAAACCACTTTGAGCCTCGTCTAACGATAGACCGTTCATTTTTCAACCCACATCTACCTAACCTTGGGATGGGATGGTGTGTAACTTATGCAATCTCAAAAGCTTGAGTGACTTCAAAAGATTAAAATGGCAAAAAATAAGCAAAAAAAAAAAGATAATAAAAGTGTACAAAAGGGTAAGTGTTCCAATGTCTTTGACATGAACATGTCTTTGATAAGAACACATCTCAGATTGCGTCTCTTATCGAGTGCTCGGTACCGTGCCTGAGAAACATGAATGCCAAGTGAGTGATAGACCGCATGATCAGGATTGCCCACACTTATCAAAATAAAATAAATAAAGAGCTAAAAAAGAGTAGAAACTCAAGCATAAAAATATAAAGATTCAAAAGCAAGGTTGCACACCTTGGGGGCTTATCGAGGGTCTTGAGCCTTTACCCCCTTCTTCTATAACGTCGAGCCTAACCACGTTACAACCCTTAAAAAACCCTTTTTGAGGTATACACATACTTGTGCGAGGTTTGGCTAGAGCTACATTCGGCCTAATTCCTAACGGATACGTAGGCAACCTCACATCGAGGTGCGGCCGTAATAAAAATGCATTCACATTCACACACTCGCACCATGATCATATCAAGGGATCTCCTATGCTCATCCCTATTCACTTAGAGCTAGACTTGGGGGCTTGATCCCTACATCATTAGCTTACCTAGCCTAAAGAGTCACCATCATTTGACTCTTCTCAATATATCTTTTTCCACACACTTAGCCCTCGCGTCCTAACTTTAGTATCACTATCACACACATCACAGATACATGACCAAATATACTTTCCCTTAGGAACCCTTTGTCATGAAATCTTAACTTAACGCTGAAGCATGTATTGTCATGTCGAAATTGCTTATCAATCATAATCATCGTTGCATCACGAAGTATGAAGTGCTTAGCCTCCGTGCCTAAGTTACCCAAATACTATTATTATTGAGTCAACCATTGAGATAGCCTAGGACGGATCAATCCTTGCACCTTGAGAGATAGTATCAAATGACATTTGGCTAAGCTCATTCAACATGCACCTTCAAACACTTCACTTCTTTCTTTTTTGCGTCTTTCTTTTTTGGGAGAAATTCGGTACCCTCCACAAAAATGACGGAAAATTTTTGCTTTTTTTTTTGCATTTCCGAGTCGCACGATCACATTACAATGCACACACGAGTCATGTACACATTGAGTCATGTCGTGTCATATCACCTTGATTTGAGTCTAACACATGTATCAAACACTTTGAGTCGAGCCAATCTCGAGTCAATCACAGCAAGTCAAGTTTATACCTTGAGTCATTTCAAGTCAATGAGTCAAGCAACACCAAGTCTTAGGTCAACCCTAAGGAAAGATTAGCAAATTTCTATAGTCAAAAATAAATATAGGTGCAGCAGAATAGGGAAGACCCTACTTCAGCGCTTGGCGCCAGAGCCCTACTCCAGCACCAGAGATACTTCAGCAGCGACAGAGCTCAAAGCCTCTCAGAATGGTTCAACCTCATACAGCAATTTCGGGTTCCTTGGTACGCCAGTTAGCCCCTATAAGAAATTTGACATGATTAGTAGTCGGCTCGATTACAATCGTAGTAAATGATTGACCTGTCAAAAAAAAAAATCGTCTCACTTAGCTTAAGCGCCTAAGACACTGGCTCATTACAATCGGTTTAAAAACAAGCACTTAAAAGACAATTTTTCCAAAAATTGGATTGTCATCCCTGGCAAAGTTTCCAACCGTGGATTTTCATGCTCCTTCTTTGTTTGGCAAGTTTTTCCAAGTTCGGATTGTCATACATTCATCGACTCATTGACAAGTTTTCCGAGATTGGATTGTCATACACCCAGTTCCCTATGGCAAAGTTTCCCAAAGGATTGTCGTAGGTCTCTACTCATCATAAATTTCGGCAAAGGTTCCTCAACGTGGATTGTCATTCATTTCAGTAAGTGGAAAATTTTCCCAAAGTGGATTGTCGGTCGACTCTTTTTTGCAAATATTCCAAGACGCGGATTGTCAATTGTGGCAATATTTTCCTAAAAGGATTGTCGTATATCATTGGCAAATTTCCAAGGTGGATTGCTTTCAAGATTTATATTCCAAGATGTGGATTGTCGATCGTAGCAAAATTCTTATGACAGATTGTTACGAAGCATTGGCAACTTTTCCCAAAATTGGATTTTGGCAAATTTTTCGAGATACGGATTGTCGCTTCATCGTGGCAACATTTCCAATGATGGATTGTTACAAGACAACTTTCCCTAAATCGGATTGTCATACATCATACAAGAGTGGTGTTGGCAACTATACCCAAGTAAAAAAGGATTGTCATCACAGCAAAAGGCACTGACATACAGGTTCAAAAGCAACAAAAGCGCCGACGTACAGGCATAGCGGAAGCAAAGTTCAAGAGAGATCGACAAGCGGAGATCTTCGGTAATTTTCTTTGGAAAATTATCGCAACAAATATAGATAGCTTCAAGTGAGGATATCTTCGGCAGCATTCCCTGGCTTGTGGAGAGTTGTCACAAACAACTGAAGGTGATTTCAAGCGAAGTTGTCTTCGATCATGTTCCCTTAGACGTGGAAGATGGTCATAAAGCGGAAGAAGATTGTTTCAAGCGAGGCAATCTTCGATAGTATTCCCTTGGACGTGGAATATTATCAATGCGGATGGGGATTGTTTCAAGCGAAGCAATCTTTGATGGTGTTCCCTTGGACGTGGAATATTATCAATGCGGAAGAGGATCGTTTCAAGCAAAGCAGTCTTCTATATCGGAAGCAGTTACAAGCGTAGCAGTTTTCAAGCGGGGTGGCATTCTCTTGGCAGGAGGTCATCAAAATAACTGTAATGCGGCAGCAAATCGGTTACTTTCAGAGACGTGTGCTCGACGGTGCAAGATACGCGTTTCTTAACTCTCTTATCTGTTTAACTAACGCTAGTTTGCAGGTATCGGCGTTACAAGAGTGGTTTAGAATCGCAAAACGTTCTGAATCATTCTCCGTCCCTATCGATACTTTGACTTTTGTTTTCAAAAGTTGCGTTTCTCCAAACTTAGTCAAAGTGGAGGCTTCTGTAGACAACCATTTGTGTCTCCCCAAAACCAAGCCCAGTGATGAGTACCTTTCACGTCAAATCATAATCGAATGAAGTGAAAGTGTGGAAAGTCTAGTGTTGCGGATAGTTTTAATTCTTTTCTCTTCTCTCTGTTTTTGAAAACTTATTTTAAGAAAAATAGTCAATCCAGTTTGGTTGATCCATGATATGGGTCCAACAGTAAAGTAGTTGAATGGGGCTTGACAAGAGATTTCCAACGATATATTATAAGCCCAATTCCGATAAATATTGAGGAAGTTATGGTCAATTTACCGAACTGGACCCGTTTCGAGCCTTATATGCGGCCCAATGATCTAGGGGAGGGCCTAATATAGATTTATCATTCCTAATGGAATTAGGAATGGTTTTATTCTTCTAGATTCTTCTAGAAGGTTCTTTTCATTCCTAATTCAATTAGCATTGATAAATTGACTTTTGCTGACTTTTTAGAGTTTTAATTAAAATCAAAGAGCATTTTGAGGGAAATACGATTTTATCCTCCTGTACGGAAATTTTTATCTGATTTTAGGAAAACGCGTGAATTTCCAAGTCAGCGCCAAACGCCAGCTGTAGCGCCTAGCGCCAGGGTCAGCGTCTGGCGCCAATAGCCAGCGTTGGCGCCAACCTTGTTTCATGTGCGCTAGACTCTGTTTTTGATATTTTATCTTTTTGGCTGATTTTCTTTATAAATAACGTCGTAAAAACTCCGTGTTGATTCACCTACAACCAGTTTTCATCTACAATTTATTCTCTCTTTCTCTTTTACTAGCTATTCTCAAATACAAAATTCCGCATTCATTAGATCTAGAAACACCTAGCCATATTCGAAGTTGCCTTCGCCCTAGACGCGAAAGGTTTAATTTCTGAGGGTTTGGTCCCAAATCTCTATTTCCATTATTTAATTTAATTGTTTGTTTATTATTTTCCTTGAAGTTACTAACGTGTGTATTTTATTATTAGAAAGAGGTACGAGGCATCAAAGTAAGTACTTTAATGGTTTTTATTGATGTTGCGATATAGAGTTCATGCTTAGATTGTTATTTTGATTCCTAGTATCATGTCTAGGGTAACTTTAATATCAAATATGATTAAAAGTATGATTCTTCCTATGTTCTTCCTAATATTTATGATTGTTAGTATCATGTTAGGGTTAAAGATTTGATCTTTATTTCCTAGTGACATGCTAGGGTTTGTTATTAATCTTGTTAGTATCATGCCTAGGATCTTGCTATGCTTTAACATGATTATTATTAATTATGATTGTTATTATTATGATTATACTTTATGATTTATGATTATAATTGTTATAATTATTGTTATGATGGTTATACTTTATGATCGTTATGATTATAATTGTTATTATTATAATTATTATGTTGCTTGATATTTATTGTTATTGCTTAATCACACCTTTTATGCATGTTTAAAGGGAATTGGTACTTGTAATCACGCTTAATAAGATAATTAATAATCTTGTTATGGTTAATTTGATTATAATTCAAGTGATCGCCAATAATAGATTTATTTGTGCATTAAACTCAACCAACATAGATAAACAGGTTTAGGGTTAATCCTATTGCTTGCATGTTAGTCAGAAAGCGTACATGAATATGATCAGAATAAAGTAGAGGCCTATTATTAGGGCAGGTTCAATCTCTTTTAGGTTGGATTTGTACCTTCATCCCCGAACCCTTATTTGGTTCAAGACCTTATGGAGTTGACGATCTCTTGGGTCGTTAAGGGGTGTAACCTTCACCCTGTGAACGGTTTACAAGTTCCTAAAACTTGTTGGCGACTCTTTTGCTATATCTTCTTCCCTTTTGGACGCCACCGTACTTTAGTGTATGATCACAGTGGGGTTTAAGCTAGGGGGGTTAACGCTTGAAAATATTCCCCACAAGTGGTCTTGTATGTTGAAGAACAGCCACGCATGATTCCTAATTCACATGGACGTGAGAGCCCAGTTCGTGATATAGTTGTGACTGACACAAGGTTACTCTCCTTTATAAACATATATCTATTCGGCTATTGTAAGATGATCATTTACCATTTAACTAATAATATCCTTATATGTGTTTTAAACATGTGTAATAGCCATGACCAATCTATCACCATTTCTGCATGGAATGACCTTGCTCTGAACGACTGTAATGCACTCAGCAACTGGGCTGATAGGTTTATTGTAGTAGGCATTACTGCTTTGAGAGCTCAGAGTACCGCAAGAGGTTACTCACTTTCTAAACATACTATACAATAATGAATAACCAGGAACATATTAAATTTTAATAATATGTTGCATGTACAGGATTTATTCTAAGTACTACCATGTCCACTCGAATCATTCATGATCCTCAAGGAGATAGAGCAGTTGTGCTCTGTGAATGGTACAATCACTTCCTAACCAGTTATCAATATACATTCACTCTTGACCTGTAAACTAACCATCAGTACATTAATATTACAGGGCAAGGGTATACCCATAGGTTTTACTCGATCGACAAGCAAGATTGCTTACTGTCAGATACCCTACTGAAGAAAAGAGGATCTACACAATTGCAGATCTTAGGAACGAAAAGGTATTGCCATGCATAACATATCTACGAGTCTTGCTCAGCATTTAATATCTAGCTATCTTACAATTATTACTAATACAATGCTTTTGGTGTACATTTAGCCATCTAATACCATACAGGAAGAAATAGCATGGATACAAGTCACAATACCAAATGCCGAGCTAAGCAAGATTTATGCATATGTTGGCTGCATTGAATGCTCAAAGCGCACAAAACTTCCTGTGGGAGCTCGCTTTCGATGCACAACTTGCAAAAAATGGAGACACTACCTCTGCTCACAAGTAATTCACACATACACCTAGCCATAGTCTTAAACATATATACTTACAAGCAGTAATAATTAAATAGGATTCATGTTTAACAGAATCACATTCAAGTTCGAAGTAGTGGATAACACTGGTACTATGTCATTTACCACATTCAATGACGACACAGAGAAACTTTTCAGAAAATCAGCAGCTGAGATCTGTAGCATCAAGAATACTGTAAGAGATCCTTAACTTAGTGTTACATTCTATGGTGAATATTGCTTGTTTTGATCTTTGTTCTGTTTCGAAACACCCTTTTCATATTCACTCATTTTTAAGATGGCTTCAATTTCAATCCTCTGAATTAATGTAAAGTAGATTCTGTTATTGTATGCATGTCTAACCCTATCACAATACATCATTACTTGCACTTAAATTATGTATGCAATTCTTAATACATATGAAATATGTAACATAATAATACTGTAAGAAATTATTAACTAAGTATAACATCCCATGATGCATATTACTTGTTTCAACCTTTATTCTTAGCCTAAATGCCCTTTTTATGTTCATTTATTTTTTGAATAACTTCCATTACAATCCTTTAAGTTAGTGTAATGTACAATTTGTTATCGTAAGCATTACCAAACCTGCTATAATGCACATTACATGCAAATAACTTCTTTATACAATTCTAATTA
Organism: Chenopodium quinoa; assembly: GCF_001683475.1. Taxonomy (NCBI): domain Eukaryota; kingdom Viridiplantae; phylum Streptophyta; class Magnoliopsida; order Caryophyllales; family Amaranthaceae; genus Chenopodium; species Chenopodium quinoa. Next base: position 14,027,205 of record NW_018742738.1, on the reverse strand, counting down.
TTAATTTCCATGATATGTACATAATGTGGTTTGAATCAGTCTTACACTCATATTAAATATGTATCGTATATATGTTCCAGGTGAATCTTGAAGCATTTGCAGCTATACAGGAGATACTTTCCACCAAGCCATTCTTGATCAAGGTGGGACCCACAAAAGAGTTGTCAATGAACAATGTCCTCATATGGACTCTGAAATCTGTTGAGGTTGAAGATGAAGCACCATAGACCACTGTCGTATCATCGCCATCTGAAATGGTTACAGATCTAATAGAACCTCACTCATCTGAACAACAAAGGAAAATGCAAAAAGAGCTAATGCTTGAAAAAATAGCACATGGTAAGAAGCCTTTGGTCATTGAGTTTGACAAAGTCTCTGCTGAATCTAAAATTCCTGCAACAAACAATGATGCAAAATTGGTTAAACTAACTCAATTGCATGAAATGGAGTTAGCCTCCCAGGATTTGACACTGACATGTTTCTGATGTCTGAGCCACCTGTGGAACCTCTCAAGCTTCCTGAGTTACATACTCCTCCAAAGGAAGCACTTCCAACTTGGTTTCAGCTTTCTCGCAAACGAAACCCACCAAAGAGCAAGGAAGCCATTGCGTTTGCTATTCAACCAGACAACACTGCTAATGACACCCCTGCTAAGAAGAAGGTGAAAACAACTCTTTTTCAAGACATGCATGAGAAGGAAACTACTTCTGAATCTGACTCCCCTATGAATCCACTTGACAAGACATAAATCTATTTAGATAGTATGATATGTAGTCACCTTCTTTTGCTTATGCCAATGGTGTTACTTAGATTAAACCAAGTGTTACTTGAATGCTACAACATAGTCTGCCTTAGTTATAAGAAGGCATAAATCTTTTGGGTGTTTAAAAGGAACAGATGCAGCAGAAACTATTCCCTATAAACACCAGTAATGTAAATAGAAGTACAATAAGGTATCTAGGAACACTATGCTAGGCTTAAATGATAATATTAGTATTTTGGAGCAAAGAAGGCACTTAGCATACTTTAGTAAGCATGCATTGTAAAAAGTAATGCCTGTGTATTTTGCTTATGATGTAAGTCTAATCTATGTACCAGTATCCTTAAATCAGGATATTTATTTTATATATAATATAACTAAGTTTTAGTAATTCTTTTCTTAAGTTTGTTTAGAATCCTTTGAAACTCTCCCAGTTACTAATTTGCAGACTTATAAAACTACCTAGCAAATCTAACTACTTTTTTGGTATTATTAGATCAACCAAATTATATAAGGCAATACATATTTACTTAATTTAATAATTGAAAATATATTTTTTCTAGATTAATATGTATAGTATCATTCTTAATTATTTGATCTTAAAATCCCTTTTATTCTTTTATAACTAGAACGAACAATGGAAATAGCTACTTTCACATAAAAACTGCTACTTCAATTAGGTACTACTAGCATAAATTAGGTATCTACATATCAAGAGCTCCAAAAGCACATAACTACATAGTATTTTACTCTACTGCTGCTACGAGCACATAACAAAACCCCATTTTTAAAGCTACTACAATTACAATGTAGAAGCAGTACATACTCAGAAACTAAGTTACTAAGACTGATAAACATAATTAACCTTGCAATGACATAGTTCAATTGAATACATTTATTCAAAAACATGTCCCAATCAAACTAAATTCACATCAAATATTATAGGATGACCTTCTCTATACTTGAAAAGCCCAGCATCATCCACTTAGCTTGAACATTATAATGTTCAATGAATTTCCTAGCTCCATTCTTCAAAGCACATTGAATGATTATGTTCTTCTTTGCCACAATCTTCAACTGAATAGGAAACTGTGAATTAAAACACTGCAGGATTACATCTGTTGGAGGAAACCCCACAAAGTGTTATTTTGCAAATGACAAAGGAACGTTCTGCCAAACACATAAACAAAGCATTATGAGCAACATAGCTCCAACAAATAAAATCACAAAAAATATAAATAAAACAGCAAGTAGTTGATCACAATACTTACAATAACCGCTTGATCAAAATACTTCTTAGTAAAAGGAGCCTTGAAACACGCCTTACCACAGGCATCTGCAATTTGATCAAGCATAGCATTTTTTACAACCATTTTATCTAAGCCGCCTTCAAGAATTGGCTTACGACCACGCTTCTTGCCAAGTTCTCTATCGTGATTTAATTGTCCTAATCCAATACCCTGTGGACATCCAGTGCAGTAAAAAATCCTCACATTGAACAAATTAGAACCTTTGTAACCAAACATTAGAATATCACCAATGTTCAATGAATTATCATCCACAAAATCTGACCACCCAAAATCAAGACACATCTTCCAACCACTGTCAGATTCTTCATGCAGCAAAGTAACAAACCAGGAATCATCACTACCATCTAGCAACAATTCAACATTTAGAAATCCATCTGCTAACACTTCTTCCAAACGGTCAGGGACACGCTGTGACATATACACACATAAACAGTCTCAGATTAAAACAAGTGCACAAATTACAAATATACATGCAACAACATTAGAAATCTATGCATTGTAATAAATCCCAACAAACCTCTTACAAAGCAATCAGATCCTATTCTCATCACCAAATAACATACCCTAAGGAACAGTAAGAACACGGTTTATGCCAATTCTATATTTAATGAGATCAATAACAGTCATCTGAAATCTCTTTTATATACCAACTTGTATCGAAACAGAACATAAAACCATTTTTAAACCAACCCAATTCAAATTGTCAAAATTTCTTATATTATAAAGAATCTGCAAAGCAGTACAAATTGCAATAGTTAAAATTCAAATGAAAAATATGATCCTACGCTTCAAATAATTTTTTAAAAAGGCTTACCAGTTTATCCTTATTTTTGTCTTTAAATCGGATGGTAAATGTTAATGCAGACATAGCCATAACAATTGAATAGATATCGGATCAGGTAACCACAAACGCATACGATGGTTTTGGAGAAAACGTATTGCATTCACAATGAACATGTTATATATCCACCATAAAATACGAAAAGACTAAGTATATAATAGCATTAAATGAGTAACCGTACACCCCCAATAGTAAACGCACACATTAACACCTATCCTGTAAGAGCTGGCTCATATTACAATACATGTGTTACATATTTACGATTCTTTTCCCCACTTTTCAACATAAAATAACATTAATATCCATCTTCAACATTGATTTGGAGTAATATAAGACAATTCCCAGTAGAATCTTTGCGCTTACCAATAATGTAATCCTTGTATACTTTGAAATCTTCCAAACTGAAACATATCTATAAATTGAATAATCTCTATATCATCATGTCATGTCGATGATTGCTATACCCAATGTAATCTTGTACACACATGAATCATATCACTATACTTTAAAATAGGTACAACTGTTCAACACGACTAGGATATACTACTGCATTTAAAAAATCAAATTGATTGGTAACTACTTTGCCCTCCTTCGGACTCCATAAAGATATCACCGAACTACATTATATTGCTCTCTCCACAACCCTTATGTTCAACACGACTAGGATATACTACTACATTTTTAAAATCAAAATGGTAGCTACTTTGCCCTCCTTCGAACTCCATAAAGATATCACCAAACTACAATATATTGCTCTCTCCACAACCCTTATCGATATCACCACTCCGCAGGTTAACAACATTCGGACACATGCACCATCATTCATAGCATGACGTTGGGGGGGGGGGCAACGCGCGCACCAACAACTAGTATATATATATATATATATATATATATATATATATATATATATATATATATATATATATATATATATATATAACAACATTTGGTGAATACCCCATTAAACAACCCTTTATAATAATATATACAAGGAGTATAGATGGAATGGTGTGAATATAGTCCCAAGTTGAATTTGAAACTTTGAAATGTAAGGGTGAATTTTGATTAATCACCCTAATTTTCAAACCTAAATAATCCAACTTAATTTAGTTGTTGATTACCAAATTGAGTATCATACACACTCTATAGGACAAAACAATGTAAGAACACAACCAACAAACCCTTATTACCATTTTCTTACATCATCTCTTTTACTCTAAAACATCTCATTTAAAAATCCCCATTTTTTCTCTCTCCTCCCCAAAATTCCCCCAATTTTCCTCCTTGTCTGAACAAAAACACCAATTCATTTGAAAACCCTAACAATGGCGACGACGGTTGAGGGAGAAGATAGGGTTCTTGCAACAGCTCAACACATAGTCAAGAGTCTTCGAACCTCCAAAGATGTCACTGACGATATGCTTCTCATCCTCTCCACCTTCGACAATCGTCTCTCCAACATCTCCGACCTCATCGGCGGCGGCGGCTGCGGAGATGGTGGTGGTGCCGCCGGAAGTTCTTCAGCCGTGAATTCCAATTCCATCTCACCCGAGATCTCTCGCCTTGATTGCGCTGAAAAAGTCATTCTTCGCCATGAAAACCCCTTCAACGATTCCCCAGATGATTGCTGCGAATTTCTCGCTGCTGTTGACGAAGTATTGGATTTGTTTGCAGATCTTACGGTTCAGGAAAACCCTAATTTCATGGATCGCGCTGAATCGGCAGTTCAATCGGCGATGTCGAAGCTTGAAGACGAGCTTCGGAGGGTTCTATCGAGGAGCGCGGTTCCTTTGGATGCTGATAGGCTATACGGTTCGATTCATCGTCGGGTTACGCTGTCGTTCGCTTCGCACGACGGCGATATAATCGACGAGGAATTTGGTAATTTCAATCACCCTTTTCATGAAAGAGGGGGTAGTTTGGCGGGTGATGTTTCGGTCGATTTGATTCATCCAGACGTGATTTCGGACCTTCGTGAGATCGCTGATCGTATGATTCGAGCAGGGTATGAGAAGGAATGTTATCAGGTTTATAGCAGTGTAAGAAGGGATGCATTAGAAGAACATTTAGGGGTTTTAGGGGTTGAGAGATTGAGTATTGAAGAAGTTCAGAGGATTGAGTGGAGTGCTTTGGATGAGAAGATGAAGAAATGGGTTCAATCTGTTAAGATCTTTGTTAGGGTTCTTCTTACTGGGGAGAAGCATCTTTGTGAGTTGATATTCGACGGGGCCGATTCGGATTTGATTAAGGAGGTTTGTTTTGTTGAGACTGCGAAAGGGTGTGTGTTGCAGTTGTTGAATTTTGGGGAGGCTGTTGCGATTGGGAAGAGATCCCCTGAGAAGTTGTTTCGAATTCTCGATATGTATGAAGCTTTGGATGATACATTGCGTTACTTGAGGGCGTTGTTTTGTGATGAATCCGGGGAGTTTGTTTGCGCCGAGGCTAGAGGGGTTTTGGATGGGTTGGGTGAGGCAGCTAGGGGAACGTTTATTGAGTTTGAGAGTGCTGTTAAGGGTGAAGTTTCGAGGAAGCTTGTTCAGGGAGGTGAGATTCATCCGCTTGCTCGATATGTAATGAATTATGTTAAATTGCTTGTTGATTATAGTGCTACCTTGAATAAGCTTTTGGAACATGATGTAAATGAGGAAGAAGCAAGTCAATCACAGAATAGGTCCGATGGGGATGAAGTTAGGGAAATGTCGCCTCTTGGGCATCGTTTGACATCGTTGATAAGTTCATTGGAATCGAACCTTGAGGAGAAGGCAAAGTTTTATGATGATAGTGCGATGCAGTATATATTTCTTTTGAATAATAAACTCTACATATTACAGAAGGTGAAAGACTCTGAGCTTGGCAAGCTTTTAGGAGACGATTGGGTGAAGAGGCGTCGTGGGATCATTCGAAAATATGCTACTAATTACCTTAGAGCTTCTTGGAGCAAGGTCTTGGCTTGTTTGAGGGATGAAGGAATCGGGAGTGGATCAAGCAGTGCCTTCAAAATGGCTTTAAAGGAAAGGTTTAAAAACTTCAATGCTTGTTTTGAAGATATATATAGGACTCAGACTGCTTGGAAGGTCCCTGATCCCCAACTTAGGACTGAGCTTCGAATATCTATTTCCGAGAAGGTTATACCTGCATACCGTTCGTTTTTGGGGAGGTTTGGTCCCCAATTAGAGAATACAAGACATGCTTGGAAGTACATTAAATACACAGCTGAGGATTTAGATGGCTATTTGTCTGATTTGTTTGAAGGAACACCTGGTGTTCTCAACCATATGAGACGCAAAAGTTCATAGAGCTCTCACCTGTATAGTAGGTAATGCCCTTTTCTCTCACAAAAGGGCTTGTTCGATCCCCTTTGTACCTGTTGGGTCAGGCTTGATACCATGCTTTTTTTTTTTTTCTTTTCTTTTTCTTTACTTTTTTTTGCCTTTTTGCTGTATCTGTTAATGTTAAAAAAAAAAAAAACTATGATCACAGGTTTTTTCCAGTGAAATATGGCTGTTGCACGACATAATGTAATCATATTGTAAATTACATATATAATTCTCATGTTTGCTTTGTCATACTTCATGTTTTCATCACTAAAATGCTCAAACACCCTAAGTTTAAGGTTAGCGTTCTGTTATTTTATATCTTGTCCTAGGCTAAATGTGTAGCGTAACTTGAATAGCAGCTGCTGTTTATCAGAAGTTATTTAGTTTCTTTTGTAGTTTTTGCTAAGCTCTTGGTAGAAAGCTTTTGAGTTTTTAGCTGTAATTGTTTCTTGCTGTTGGTCTTGCTGATTATTCTGTGCTTATTTGGCTCTGTATTTACACTGTCTTGCTTATTTTGTCAAAACAACAATACCTAGTGGCTGCAGAAACTTGGACTATGTACTTGAATTTGAAGTGCTGAGAATCTGTCGGGTTTTAACTTTATTAGTGAGCTTAGATAGAGTTATTTGGAGGGAATGGGAAGGGAGAGAAAGTGAGGGGTGCATCCTTTCTTGTTTGGATATGATTTGGGGAGGGGAAAAGGAATGGACTTGAGGAATCCACTTTTCTTCTTTTAATATACCAAATCTTACCAATACATTTGAACGATTTGGAAGGAAATTGCAAGCTCACGTTTTCCTACCCTTCATTTCCTCCCCCTTCCCTTTCCTTCCTCCCCCTCCCTTCCCACTAAGATTGCTATCCAAACAAAGTGTTCAAGTCTTTAGAAATCAAGTCAAAATTTAGATTTGTTCTGTTCACTAAGGTTATAATACAAGTGATTTTCTTGTGATTTTGAGGATTTATTACGTGTGTGTAAACATGGTGGAATTAGTGGTAGTGACCAAAATACAGAGCTTGGTATGAGATTAATGTATTGTCACTGTTTTCCTGAGATTTTGAAGTTTTGGAACGCGTTGCAATGCAGTGTTAGGTTAGAACCCTTGTTTCTTGCCTGGTTAGTTGAGAAAATTGTCAACAATCATAAGTAACATGCTTTCTTATATATGTGGGAGAGGAATTTATGCCTTGGAATCCATTTACTTGTTGGTTTGGCTTAGTACTTTTTTCTTGCACTGGACAATTCTTGCCAATTTTCTTCAGAAATGTTTTAAATTGAGCCAAGTTTTACTCCTGGGAATGTCTAACCCTTCTCTGTGGTTGTATTTCGCTTGCCCCTTTTTCTGAATTAAAGCTGAATTGAACTTCTGTAATTGATACCTGTTTGGATTTTCTTGACATTCTGTATTAACCCTATTTTTGGTTGCTATTCATCTAAAGATGTGTATTTTCGATGTATTCAGTGATGATAGGCACCCAAAAACCTTGTGTTGTTGGTCTAGTAAACACGTTACTATATTTGAAAACTTATGCATGATTTTTTGGTAATAAACTAACAATCTACCCGTGTTTTAAATAACCTTATCTGTAATTTAATTATTACAAAATTCTGTGCTTTAGATCTGCGTTTGCTGGAATTGAACTAATCAACTGGAAGTCCGTTCCATCTTTGTTTGGGACATAATCTTTCACTTCGACTAGGGAGAGTGCTGGAGTAAATTAAATTTAGCTATCGCTTTAGGAAAAATTCTTCACTCTTCAGGCTAGAGAAATCATGTTGCTGAAGTCTGGAACTTATCTGTGGTATATGCTGAATTCAAATCTCAGAGGCTGTTGCTTGTTGTTAACGTTTGGAGCATTAGAATCTAGATATATGCTTGATTACACGGTAAAGTAGGTGTAATATTACTAGATTAACTCCGTTACATGTTATCTGTAACGATTTGACGCAGGTGTAATATTTCTTTTTGAAGCTCCTAGTGTGTAAGATTAACTCTGTCGACGCAGCTTAGCCGCTTAGGTGTTGGTACGTTTGTATTGTGATGATGTAGGGTTGGCTTGCTTACACTCTCCAGTTTGATGGTTCTTCTGATGTGTAATCTGCTTATTGACTTTGCTGCTTTATTTAGTAAAGTACGGACTAGTATCATAAATAACAATACTTTAAGAGGGGTTAATAAAAAACAGCCTGCCTTCTTTAACACTTGGGTATAAGTTAAGGTGTTACATTTTGACTTCTGACATAGGCTGGCATTGTTTTATGCTGTACACATCTAGCTATTGATGCTGCTTTAAATCATGAGAGAATTACGGAGTAGCTATTAGCGTCATGTCTTTGTCCGCAATTTCTTTGGGACTCATGGAGTACCATAACTCCAGGTTATGTACATATGTTATTTTGATGTGACTTATTATATCATTATGTAAATATGTTATTTTAACAATAATTACTACCTTGGTTACATGTTATGTGTAACGATTTGACATAAAGCAGAGAGACAATGTCTAATCATTGCACATAAAATGTAACAGAGGTAGTATATATTTTTTCATATGGGCATGCATGCTATTTAAAATCATGATTGCTAAACGCAACCTCTAGTTACTACTATACACCCCTCCTAAATACCATAAATACCCTTCTAAGCTAAAATCATCTTCACGACATTTTGCATCATTTTTTAAAATATTTTGCATCATTTTTCTTTCAAAAAAAAAATAAAAAAAAATAAAAAATTAAACGCTGTAACTAAAAAACTCCACCAAGTATGGTGTTAGGTGCGACGCGTGCCTTAAATGAAAATTTTTAGCCAATTATTTCATCGAAGGAGGTGAATTCACGTGTGTTAAGTTGATGGAAGACTACATAATTGTTCTAGAGACTGAAAATTCACCTCCTCTCGCTGAAATAAGTTGCTAACTTACGGATAATTCTTAATTGGGTGGGAAAGAGAAAAGGTGGGCCCCATTAACATCTAATTGGATGGAAAACATTATTGGGCAGTGATATACAAACGTTTGTTAACTTACGGGTAATTCTAATCAAATTAAAAAAAAAAAAAAAACGGGTAGTTGTGCATAAATTAGCCTATCTTCAGGGCAGTTTTACACAAAATTTCCAATTCTTATTAAGCTATCTAGTAATGGTAAAATTTGTTATGGCTTTGTAATGTTGTTTGGAGATTAGAACAGTAAAATTTATTTTAAATACTACATAGAAAAAATTTAGAGAAGAGCATGTGATTGCACAATATCTCAAGGTTGTCTAGGTTGAATTTGACTTAAGTTGAATATGGTTGGGTAAGTGACAAGACAATTGAATTTTGGTCTAGTTGAATTGAATTTAAATCGCGATCACAAATAGTGATATAGTAATAAGTCGAGTTGAATTTAAATCGGGTAGTTTTAATTTAATGGAAAAAATTGATATTTATAATCCCAACTTTACCCCATTTATTTTAATAATCTCAATTTTGAGAGTTGTTTACTTTCTTCAATCCCAAACCGATCAATAAAAGTTAAGGAAAATTTGCCAATTACTACCACAAGTTAATACTACTTTGTAAATTACTACCGCAAATTAAAAAAGTTTTGAATTAATACCGCAAATTTTTTTAAGATGTTGCGATTACTACCAAAATCCCATTAAACCCAACTATGACGCCATTATATCACTTTAACCCATGTTTAAAACTCTTAACCATGGTCAAACATGGGTTAAAGCCCTTAACCATGACGTCATTATATCCATAACCCATTTTCTTTTTTTTGGGGGGCTGGTTAAAGCCCTTAACCATGACGTCATTATATCCATAACCCATTTTCTTTTTTTTGGGGGGCTGGTTAAAGCCCTTAACCATGGTCAAACACGGGTTAAAGGGATATAATGACGTCATAGCTGGGTTTAATGAGAGTTTGGTAGTAATCGCAACATCTTAAAAAATTTTGTGGTAGTAATTCACAACTTTTTTAATTTGCGGTAGTAATTTACAAAGTGGTATTAAATTGCGGTAGTAATTGACAAATTATCCAAAAGTTAATGACCTATTATATCAGGTTATTTAAAAAGTGTTAAGACCTGATTGATCCAAAAAAAAAAAAAAATAATAATAATAACAAAACCCAAAAATAAAAACACTCGCCCCCCTCCCCTTTCCCCACCATCTCACCTTAACACCAGTTGGCTGCCCATCCAGCACCGCCAGTGTCGCCGATTTTCCCCACTCGGCCCCTCCCCGAAACACCGAACACTCTTGCTTAAACGAAGCAGCTTCATCTACTACCTTTATTATCTGGTTGGTCAATTGAATTAGCCTTTTAAAGATCTATTTAACCAAATCCTCTATTTTTGTACCTCAAATTCTTCTCTTTTCAATTGGGGTTTCTATATCTTCAATAAACTGCTTTCTTTAATGGCCAAATCATTAATTTTAGAAGATACCATGTGTCGTACATTCCCTACCAGATTTGTTTTAATACTACAAGACTGTGGGTTAGGGTTTTTGGCTTGCCTTTATAGAAGGGCTACCTGACAGATATAGGTACATGAACTCGGCAGTGAATCTAAGGATGAAGAACCGGAGGACATACCACTGTGGGAGCAGAGACAGATGTGGGAAAGAGACAGAGGCTATGTTATGTCATTTGAGAGTGAAAGTGACTCTGAGCAATTCGTCTCAGGATCAGAGGAACTCATGGATGAAGATGTTAGTGGAATGAGTGAGGAACAAACCCACATTAGCAATTATGTTCCAGTTCTCAGGCTGTCTCCTGGAAGATGGTTGGGACTACAAGGAGATCTATATGATGAGTTTTACCCACCAAGAAGGAGAAGATCAAAAAGCCCAATGGATGAGGAGATGGAAGAAGTAACCCAACCAATGAATACAAATCCAATCTCGGGGGTTAATAATGCTGTATTAAACAATCAAGGTATGCAACCAAACCCGCATAATTTAAGTTTTAATCCTGCTGGCAGGGATTGATTTGGGGTTATTGGCTGCATGCTGGGTGCTAGAACAGGAACAATGACTAGAGAAACAGGCAACATTATCTCTAGTCATCGTTTCACCCATATGAGTACTGATAGAACTACTATATCGCTGGGGCTCATTGTACAAAACTCATCCTATGAAGTTGGTGAATCCTCTCGAGGAGCAAGAGAAACACCAACTACTCTATTTGAGTCACTAGGTATTGTTGAATGGGCAGCCACACCATTCCAAGAACTAATGGATGTGAATCAAGTAGGGTCTGGCCAGTTGCAAGATGTAACCAATCAAGCAGTTAATCTATGGGGTAAACACCAAGACAGGGGAGATGCTCTGTTTTCTTCAACAACTGATCTAAGTGTGCATCGCTTGGATAGTGATATGCAGCCTACAGACAGATATACAATGGAAGCTCATAGAAGAATGGTGAGATCTGTTGCCCTCTTAAGGGAATTCAAAGCATCACTAGGTGATCCTAGTCAGGATACCCAAAGAAGACCAGATTTAATAGGGTTTGTACCAAACCTATTCGATCTGGAACTAAGAAATTTCGCACTCACTGAGTGCGCACTACCAAATTCACCAATCACACCGTTGGGATCAATTGACCTGCAAGACTTTTCAAACTCAAATGTGCAACAATGGGGGCATAAGAAGAAGAGAAGTAGCACTGGAAGGAAAACACGCTCTGAAAACGAGTGCAATATAAGAGAAACAGGTTCAGACGCTACTTGGATGGGCTGCAAAAGATTGAAGACCTTGAATGGCTGGGCTGAGAAAGGGGGTTTCAGCTTATGGTACAAAGATAAGAATGGAGCAAAAAGATTTAAGTCGAAGGCAATCTCTGATGTTGATATGGCAAGAAATTGGGGTGTTTGTGTGGGTGAAGATATAATCAAAACGAGAGGAGAAGCAGACCAACTCAGAAACTCGTGACAACAAAAGACTTAAGAGTGAGGAAATCAACTCGGCAATGCTGGAAGCTATGGTTGATATGGATTGGGACGTCCAAACTGGTATTCTAAACTCAATCTCAGATGGAAAAAAAGATGTGGTAGATGAACCAGATCAGCTCCCAAAACCCAAACGAAGTTATTTCCTGGAATTCTCGTGGTTTAAACGATCCACACGCCCCGAAAATCCCCTATCTAGTGTGGTTAATTAAGAATAAATTTCCTTCTTTTCTTTTTCTTTCAGAAACTAAGATGTGTAGGAACGATCTTTTCTCTAAATTAAGATCTTGTAACCCCTCCTTTTGTTGCGGAGTAGATGCAGATGGGGCTAGAGGGGGCCTACTAGTGCTACGTTGGGTTAGTGCTAGTGTTACCTGTGTCTTTTCCTGAAAAAATATCATTGTTTGTAAAATTGTTGAATTAAATGATGATATGAAGTATGTCTTTTTCTTTTACGGGGAGCCTAGAATTGAGAATAGAGTAGAAGTTTGGAACACTTTACTCCACTTACAACTTAGTTTTCCAAATCACTTGATTATTGGTGATTATAACCAAGTAGAAAACTTAGATGATAAGTTGGGAGGTAGCTCCTGTATAAGAGGAGCTGATGAGTTCTTGGATTGGAGATTACAGGGAAATGTGTTACAAGTTCCCTTCTCCGGACCCAGAGTCACTTGGAGTAATAAAAGAGATGGCAATGAGCTAGTAATGGAAAGATTGGATCGAGCATATGTAATGGTTTGACAGCTTCCTAGAAGGAAGAGTTACAAATGAACCATTAACAATTTCTGACCATGCTGCCATTACTCACAACACTATGGCAGATTTTAAAGTCTCAAATAGACCATACCAAATCAAGAAATGGTGCCTTCAAATTCCAGAAATAGTTGAGATTATTGAACAATGCTGGGAACAAACTATACAAGGCTTTACAAATTACATCCTTTCTTATAAACTAAGGCTGGTAAGAACAAGACTGCAGAAATGGTGTCTTTTACACAAGAAAGTTTGGGGAATAAACTGGAAGAAAATCACAAACAAGCTGCAGGTTTTAGGGGCGTCTGTGATTACTAGTGAAGATGGGAATGTTTACATGGATAGACTAAAGGGAGCCATAACGGATTGTGAACTACAATTTGGCTATTGGCAACAACGAATGAAGCAAAATTGGATCAAATTTGGTGACTGCCCTACTAAATTGATGTACAACAAGGTTAAACAAAGGCAGAAGAAAAATGAGATAACTATGATCAATAATAATGAAAATGTTTGGGTGGAGGGACATGAAAAGGTTTCTGAGCAAATTATTCTTTCTTTGAAAGAAATTTTGCAGCCTACCCACTCTGAGCTAAGGGGCAGTAAGGTAGAAGCTATTTTAAACCAATTAGCACTTCCCACCTTGTCAGCAACTGAGAAACAGGAGCTTGACGCACCACTGTCTTCTGAATAAATAAAGTCAGCCATGTTCTCCCTTCATGCAGCTAAATCACCAGATGGTATAATTGCAGAGTTCTTTCAAGTAAATTGGCAACTGGTGGGAGATGAAGTGGTAAGAAGCACCAAGGACTTCTTTAACTTGGGCTTCCTACACAAAAAATGGAACCAATCCTTGTTAGTCATGATCCCAAAGACTGCAGCTCCAGAATATGCCAATCAATTCCGGCCTATAAGCTTGTGTAACACAATGTACAAGTGTATCTCGAAGTGTCTAGTGAATAGAATGAAGGGCCTACTTCCCAACTTAATTTCGGATTTTCATAATGCTTTCATCCCGGGGAGGCATATGGAAGACAATATCCTTCTCAACCATGAGCTCTTACACACCATCAATACTAGACACACTTCAAAGCTAGCAGCTCCAAAGATAGATATGTCAAAGGCGTACGACAGGGTGGATTGGACTTTTCTCTTAAAGGTACTTGAGGCATATGGTTTTACTGCAAAGTGGTTACAGTTGATCTCACAGTGTGTTACCACAGTTTCTTATAAAGCTCTGGTAAATGGACAAACAACAGAGGTTTTCAACCCACATTGTGGCCTTAGGCAAGGAGATCCCTTATCTCCCTACCTTTTTCTTTTTTGTATGGATATCCTTTCTCGTATGCTCACTCTAGCTCAATCAAGACATAAACTGCCTTAAGGGCATTAAGGTATCAAGAAGAGAACCTTCAATCACTCATCTCTTTTTTGCGGATGATGCAATGATTTTCTTTGAAGCCTCTGAACTTTCAACTAAGTCAGTCAAGGACATACTAGAGAGATTCGGAGAAGCCTCAGGCAAGCAGTTAAATCTGCAAAAATCTTTTGTCAAGCTCTCACCGCATATAAGAAACGATATTGCGGATAATGTGAAGAACATTTTAACAGTCTCGGGGACACAGTTTTGACAAGCACTTGGGAGTGCCCGTAGACATGCAGGGAAGGAAATGTATGATTTTTTCTTACCTAGGTATACTATCTGTAAGAAAGTAAAATCTTGGAATGCTTTGAAACTGACCCAAGGAGCAAAGCTTGTGCTTATAAATACTGTTCTACTGAGCATAGCAACTCATGTGATGAGATGTCTTAAGCTCCCCATTTCTATCACCAACAAAATTGACTCCATCATAACAAGGTTTTGGTGAGGGAATGGTGAAGACAGAGGAATGCACTGGGTTAAGAGATCAACTGTTCAAGCACCGCGTTTAGAGGGGGGGTTAGGAATTAAAGGAGCCGATGATCTAAACACCACACTACTTTTTAAACAAGCCATCAGAATTCAGTAAACCTGCAGCTGGTACTTGCAAAAATCTACAAAGCATAAGGCACAGACTTTTCAAATTTATTCGAACCAAGACTTTTAGGCACTGGTGCTATTTCGTGGGGTAAAAGAGGCTTACTCAAAGCAGCTTCGAGCTTCAGGAAAGGCTTTGCGTGGAAAGTTGGGACGGGTAACAGATGTAACACCCCAATATTTCTCTCTTAAAAACCTGTGAGAAACCTGTATATAACTTGAACAATTTCAAGAGAATTACTGGTGTGCTACCGACACGTGTTCAAACGTTAAGACTATCTTAGAAATTAGCAGCGGAAAACCAAAACAGTTTTGAATAAACCTCAAAACAAAGGAATTAAATCAAAATAAGTATTACAAGTTGGAACCATTAAGACCCTTATTCAAAACCCAAAAAAAAAGTAGTAAGTGATTAAATTCAGTGCTCAAATAAATTCAAACCCAAAAGAATTAGTGTCAACTAAAATCAAATTAAAATAAATTCAAACTTGCAAAAGAAATAATATGCAAACAACCAACTCTCTACTCAAGATCCCACAACCCTGATGAATGCTGCATGTGTAAGAACCTGTGGTTATTCTGCTCCCCAATATTACAAGTGTAAAAATTGGATCGTCACAGGGTCATTGAAAGGCGAAGGCCATGACCAAAGAAAGACACACACAAAAGCACGCAGTCAGCAAAGCTGAGTACATACAAACTACTAAATAAATTAAGAAAATACCTAACATGGTACTAATAATCAAGCACAAGCATCATTAAATACAGACTCAATTCATGACTCGATTATCAAATTTATTAAGACCTCACTAATTAATATTAACTGACTCATTTATTTATTTCATTGGATTTAGCAATAGACAAGGTTGTCCAACCCATGTCCCATTTGGAACATCAATAAAGAAAAACCCCATGCCTCCTTTCGGAAACATCAATAAATATCCAACGACCACGGGCGCGACTCCGTGACCGTAGTTAGTATGAGATCTCACCTAATTCCTAGTTTTAGAAAAATAATATTTGAAATAGGAGACTCGTAGATCAGACGGCCTCGATAAAAGTACACGGCTAATACCCCTTGTCAACCCCTGATTGTCATTACTCCAGATGTGCACCATTCCAGAGTTTTATTGCTCATCCATCTTGCACTTTACGTGATTTACAGGTTTAGACTTGGTGATGACGCATATACATATCAATACAAACATCACAAAAGCAATTCAATCAAACATGGAAAATTCTCAATTTAGATTCTTGATTTATTAGTGACAAACAACATTTATTAATTATTCCAATACTACCTCGGTGTATAAACACCTTGAGTGCATAAGGCACCCCAAAACCTTAACCTCGTCTTACAAGACTTGAATTTCTCCTTTACTCATCTTGTTTACATAATCATGAACGAGTAATAATTTGATCTTTACACCAATCACATACCTTTGCCTTTAAGCGCACCTTGCATAATTAAAGCACAAATAATACTTGCATTATAAATTAGTGCACATCATTTGAAATTCACAATGTATAACCAGACAATTTAACCCAGTCAATCCTATACATGATACTAAGTTCTCGATCCGTCCTTAAACATGCACCTGCAAGCAAGGTTTCGTAACTTGTACGTACCTTGTGTAAACAATCCGGTTGGCCACTTTAAAACTAGAAGTCGCCTTCTACAAAGTCCTCTCCTAAACCAAACAATTAGAAATAAATCAATACCAAAGCAATTAAAATTACAGCAATACTAAACTACTTTGAAACCTCTTAAATCATCAAAATAAAGCCTTTAAATTGTCCCCAAAGATCAAAGTTATAAATATAACATCCCAACTTTAAGTTTATATGTTAGAATTATAAAAATATAGTGTTTTATATCAAATTACAGCAACTTTAAAGTGAGTAAATAAATCTGGAAATTTGTTTTAAGTATATAAAATAACCCCATAATCATAATTACTTGAAATAGTCATTATATAGCAAGTTAGTGTGTTAAAAACCCAAGAATATAACAATTCAATGCAATTAGAGGCTTCAAAATAAAAGGTATGAAATCTGAAAATTATTTTTTAAGTTAGAATATAAAGTTCAAAGCTTTTTCAATCACAAAATACTCACAATAATTATTTTATAGGTTTAGAAGCATAAAACATGAAATTAACACTACTTGTTCATAAAAATTGAAACTTTAATAAATCTGAAAATTTATTTATGATTAAGATAATTATACTTTAATGTAATTTAAACATAGTATGATTAGATGACTTGATTAACACGTTATCAAGCCCTAAAACATGAAAAATCAATACTTTAAACCCTAAATTCATACATATACCAAATCTGTAATTTTATTTAATAGTTTAGACATACAAAACCCATAATTTATAATATTTTGTAATTTATACATACTATTAAAGCCTAATAACAATAATTTTATAATTGAAATCAAATAAAAATTGAATCTTTAATCAAAATAACAAGAAATAAAGAAAAGAGAAATAAGAGGAAGGAGAAGAGAGGAGAGGCGAACTGCAGTGGTCGGCTGTGTTGGGCGGCGCGACGGTCAGACGGGCGCGGCGGCAGCAGCAGTTTCGGGTTTTTTTTTTTTTTTTTGTGGTGTTGTACGTGAGAGCAGGGGAAAGGAGGAGAAGAATGAAAGCTGTTCTCTTTTTTTTTTTTTTTTTTTTTTTTTTTTTTTTTTTTTTTTACGTGAGAAGGAGGAGAAGGGTAAGGGTTTTTGAGGGTTTTATTTGGGCTTTTGGGTTTCCTAATTAGATTAGGAGTAATATTTGGGTTTTGGGCTATAATGTTAAAATAGTTTGTAAATTAGTAAAAATATGTTAGTTTACTTAAATCTTTTCATAAAAAATAATTTATTTAATGAAACTGACATAAAAATATTTGTAAGAATAATATATAAATAAATTATAATTAAGTTAAAAATATGGGGGATTACAATCTACCCCTCTTAAAAGAAGTTTCGCCCTCGAAACTTTAACCAAAATCCATAGTTCCTCAAAAGTATTCAAACTTATGCGTTTTGTATTGCTGTAAATTGCTTGCTTCTTAACGATTTATACTCAATGAACTCATATTTGGCCAAAGTTTACATACTTTTATTGTATGTAAACGCAATAATGATGCATAATGATAACCAAAACATGCAAAAACGTGCAAAATCAAGCAATAAATGGTATAATTGAGGTAAAAGCGCGAAATTACATCGCATTATTCCCCCCTAAAAAGAAAAGAGTTACGCCCTCGTAACTCACCTGGTCAAACAACTCGGGATATTTGTTTTTAATCTCTTCCTCGACCTCCCAAGTAGCCTCTTCGTACTCTTGGTTTGACTAAAGGACTTTCACTATCTTCACATCTTTGTTTCTAGTACTACGCACCTTGTGATCTAGTATCTTGACTGGTCTTTCTTCATAAGTTAGAGACTCATCTAGTTGAATAGTCTCCGGCTGCAAAACATGGGTTTCACTAGGCACATACTTTTTCAGTTGGGAAATGTAGAATACATCATGCATTTTCTCGAACTCCATTGGCAAGACCAATTTGTAAGCCACTTTCCCCACACGTTGGAGAATTTCATATGGACCCACATATTTTGCACTAAGCTTCCCTTTCTTGCCGAATCGCATCACACCTTTTGTTGGAGAAACCTTTAGAAATACTTTGTTTCCAACATTAAACTCATCATCTCTCCTCTTCAAGTCAGCATAATGAGCGCGGGGAAATTATGTCGTTGACTAACCTCCTCACGGCCAAACAAAATTTATTATAATTCTAAACTAACCCCTAAACAAGTCTAGTGGTAAGTTCGGAGTCAAACCACAAGGAACGGTAATGTTGGATTGTTCTCGATCTAATGCTTAAGCTACGCCGAAGTCGGTTTATGGATAGTGGACACTACAACTACACTAACACACATATAAAGATCAAGATATTACAAAGTCTACTAGGGGCAAAAATCCGCTTTGAACAATTAACAAGTTAATGGGAATCGATTTGATAATCAATCATGCAAAGAAAGAATTAAAATGGGAATTAATTACCATTAAGAGCAATCTCTCAAATTCCTAGTCTAGATCCCTCATTCACTAGGTGCATAGAAGAAATTTACCCAAAATGCAATCAAATATATAAATTCTAATTCACAATCCCTTGTCAAACTAGAACTAACATGCAATTAAGTTTGCTATCTTGGGAGATCAATCCAATCTATAACAAACAACATGCCACCATCAATTCAATCAATTTAATCACACAATTATCATCAAATTTATCTCAAATAACTCAATTAACCATAACAAAGCTTCACTCAACACCTAGTAGAAGGAAATCTACTCAAACATTATTAACAAAGCAATTAATAAAGCATAAAGAGAGGAGACTAAGAAATGCTCATTGATATAAAATGGAGATCTTCAAATCATCAAATTCCTCCTTTGATTATCCAAAATCCATGAAAACCATTGTTTCTCTCACTTTCTCTCTCCAAAATTTGAGAGTTTCTCTCTCTAAAAACCTAAAACTAACCTAAAACTACTGAAAATATGAATTCACACTCTAAAATGAGCAAAAAAAAAATCTATTTATAGCCCTTACTAAATTGCCTAGGAAGCTCCGCAAAAAGTCGAGCAGCGCGCAGAGGAGCGGGCGCTCCAATTTCGTGCACGGGCGCTCCTAGCTGCAGCAAAATATGGCAGAATCGTTCCAGAAAGTTTGGAGCGGGCGCTCCTCATAGGATGCGCGCCCGCTCCTATCGGACTGGGCAAACCGCTCAGCTTCAAATGAGCATATCTCCCACGTTTTACAACGGAATTGGGCATATGACCTGTCTTTGGAAAGCTCTCAAGATAAGCTTTCATCTCCAATTGGAATTGCCCCAAAGTGTTTTGTAGATCAAAAGATATAGGCGTTTGAAGTTCGATCATTGCAAATCAAGTGCACATTTCTTCATTACTTGTTCTTTTATGTTTTATATTTCTTCAATCTTGAGCAATGAACTTATCCAAGTGTTCCCAAACATAAGAATAAAACAATAAAGTTTAATCTAATGCCATAAGCAACCAAAATATGCAAGAAAAGCCAAAATTTAAGCAATAACGACATTTCACACACAAACATGACAAATGTAGTAAAACGCTATTAAAACCAAGTAAAAAGATAGAAAAACTATGAAAAACTAACTACAAAACTCCTAAAAATAGCGACATAAATGACACTTATCACATAACTCTTCTGTCTATCTTGTGCTGCCTTGATACGCGACTGGATTAGTCTCACCTTTCCCACCATATCCTCAATGAAATCTGTACCCAAAGTAACCCGTTCACTGTAATCATTCCAGCAAACTGGGCTTCTGCACTTCCTTCCAATACAATGCTTCAAAAGGTGCCATCTTGATGCTTGCATGGTAACTGTTATTGTAGGAGAATTCGATTAAAGGTAGGTGATCCTCCCAATTTCCTTGGAAATCTAAAGCACAAGCTCGCAACATGTCCTCCATGGTTTGGTTTGTTCTCTCAGTCTGACCATCTGTTGCAGGGTGAAAGGCAGTATTCATCTTCAATGCTGTCCCAAGGTTCTCTTGCACTTTTTTCCAAAACTTTGATAGAAACCACGAGTCTCTATCTAACACTATGTCCTCGGGAACTCCGTGCAACCGAACTACATTCTTCACATAGACGCTTGCTAGCTGCTTCTTTTTCCAGGTTTCTTTGATAGGAATGAACATCGTTGACTTAGTAAGTCTGTCTACAATCACCCAAATCGTGTCATTTCCAGTACGAGTCTTTGGTAAGCCTGTCACAAAGTCCATGGATATGGAATCCCACTTCCAACCTGGTATTTCTAATGGTTGTACCTTTCCCATGGGTCTTTTGTGGTCTATCTTCACTTTCTGGCACATCAGACATTTGGATACAAACTCAGCCACTTTGCTCTTCATATTCGGCCACCAATAGAACTCCTTCAAATCCTTATACAACTTATCACCCCCAGGGTGAACTGAATATGGTGTATTATGGCACTCCTCCATGATTTTCCTTTTAATATCCTCACACTTCTGTGATATACACCATCTCTCCTTGTATCTCAAGTTCCCATCCTCATGAATCTTGAATCCCGTCTCCGCCCCACTAGTCACACGATCCCTAATCTTCTGAAACGACTCATCCTCCAGTTGCTTTTCTTTAATCTCCTCAAACATGGAAGGTTGGATGGTTAAAGCACTCAGTAATCCCTCTAACTCTCCTTAGTTGTTAACCTCAAGGTTTAATCTCCTCATATCTTCACACAACTCATTGGCCACAATAAAAGCATTGACATTATGACTCGACTTTCTGCTAAGGGCATCCGCAACTACATTCGCCTTTCCCTCGTGATACTGGATATGAACATGGTAGTCTCTAAGATATTCTAACCATCTACGTTGCCGCATGTTCAAGTGATCTTGGGTAAATATGCACTTTAGACTTTTATGGTCCGTGAAGATCTTACAAGAAACACCGTAAAGGTAGTGCCTCCAAATCTTTAAAGCGAATACAATAGCTGCAAGTTCCAAGTCATGGGTAGGGTAGTTGACTTCATGTTTCTTCAGTTGTCTCGATGCGTATGTGTAGGGAATAAATTTCAAGCGTTTATCCCACTAGCTTGAACCCCACTGTGATCATACACTAAAGTACGGTGGCGTCCAAAAGGGAAGAAGATAGAGAAAAAGAGTCGCCAACAAGTTTTTTAGGAACTTGTAAACCGTTCATAGGGTGAAGGTTACACCCCTAACGATCCAAGAGATCGTCAACTCCATAAGGTCTAGAACCAAATAAGGGTTCGGGGATGATGGTACAAATCCAACCTAAAAGAGATTGAACCTGCCCTAATAATAGGCCTCTACTTTATTCTGATCGTATTCATGTGCGCTTTCTGATTAACATGCAATCAATAGGATTACCCTAAACCTGTTTAATCTATGTTGGTTGAATTTAATGCACAAATAAAACTATTATTGGCGATCACTTGAATTATAATCATATTAACCCTAACAAGATTATTAAATATCTTATTAAGCGTGATTACAAGTACCAATTCCCTTTAAACACGCATAAAGGATGTGATCAAGCAATAAAAAAATAAAATATGTATCAAGCAACATAATAATAAAATAAATATAAATCATGATCATAAAATTATAACAATGAAGTAATCATCATAATAACAATCATATTAACCATAATAATAATCATGAATAATGTTAATGCATAATAAAAATAGCAAGATCCTAGACATGATACTAACAAGATTAAATATTAGGAAGAAAATAGGAAGCATCGTAACAATCATATTTAATATTAAAATTACCCTAGACATGATACTAGGAATATCATAATAACAATATAAACATGATGTCTACATTATAACATCAATAAATCAATTAAAGTACTTACTTTGATGCTTCTTACCTCTTTCTAATAACAAAATACACACGTTAGTAACTTCAAGGAAAATAATAAAACAAAACAAAAGAATTAAATAATTGAAATAGAGATTTGGGACCAAACCCTCAGAAATTAAAACCTTTCACGTCTAGGGCGAAGACAATTTCGAATATGGCTAGGTGTTTCTAGATCTTGTGAATGCGGAATTTTGTACGTGAAAAACAAAGTTTGGAAGAAAGAAAGAAAGAGATGAATGAATTAAAGAATGCTAAAGAATTAATGATTGTAGATGAAAACTTGTGTATGAGGAGAATCGGTGAATGATAGATGTAGATGATTCAATGAAAACGGAGTTTTTAATACGATATTTATAAAGAAAATCCGTCAAAAAGATAAATTAAACAAAACAGAGTCTGACGCATAAAAAACAGAGCTGGCGCCAACCCTGGCTAGCTGGCGCCAGGCACCAACACTAGCGCTAGGCGTCACGCCTGGTTCCAGGCGCCAAGGCCTGAGGTTAGGCGCCAAGCCTAATTTTAACGCGTTTTCGAAAATCAGATAAGTTTGCCGTACTGGAGGATAAAATCATATAATTTCCTCGAAAATGCTATTTGATTTCAATTAAAACTCTGAAAAGTCAAAAATCAATTTATCAATGCTAATTAAATTAGGAATGAAAAGAACCTTCTAGAAGAATCTAGAAGACTAAAATTATTCCTAATTGCATTAGGAATGATAAATCATATTAGGCCCTCCCTTAGATCATTGGGCCGTATATAAAGCTCAAACCGGGCCCAGTTTAATAAATTGGCCATAACTTCCTCAATATTCATCGGAATTGGGCTTATAATATATCGTTGGAAAGCTCTTGTCAAGCCCCATCCAACTACACTACTATTGGACCCATATCATGGACTAACCAAACTGGATTGACTGTTTTCTCAAAATAAGTTTTCAAAAATAGAGAGAAGAGGAAAGAATTAAAACTTTCCGCAACACTAGACTTTCCACACTTTCACTTTATTCGATTATGATTCGACGTGAAAGGTACTCATCAGCGGGTTTGGTTTTGGGGAGACACAAATGGGTGTCTACAGAAGCCCCCAATTTGACAGAGTTTGGAGAAACGCGAGTTTCAAAAAACAAAAGCCAAAGTATCGATAGGGATGGAGAATGATTCAGAACGTTCTGCGATCCTAAATCAATCTTGTAACGCCGATACCTGCAAACTAGCGTTAGTTAAATAGTTAAAAGAGTTAAGAAACGCGTATCTTGCACCGTCGAGCGCACGTCTCTGAAAGTAAACCTCCTACAAGCTAGAGAATGCCATCCTGCTTGAAAGTCGCTACGCCTGTAACTGCTTCCAAATTAGAAGATTGCTTCGCCTGAAACGATCTTCCTCCGCTATGATAATATTCCACGTCCAAGGGAATACTATCGAAGATTATTTCTCTCGAAACAATCCTCATCCGCATTGATAATATTCCATGTCCAAGGGAATACTATCGAAGATTATTTCTCTCGAAACAATCACCATCCGCATTATGACCATCTTCCATGCCTAAGGGAATATGATCGAAGACAACTTCGCCCGAAATTACCTCCAGTTGTTTGTGACAACTCTCCGCAAGCTAGGGAATGCCGTCGAAGATATCCTCTCTTGAAGTCATCCTCATTTGATGCGATAATTTTCCAAAGGAAATTACCGAAGATCCACGCCTGTCGATCTTTAAAAGTTCGCCTGAACTTTGCTCCCGCTATGCCTGTACGTCGGCGCTTCTATTGTTTTGAACCTGTATGTCGGCGCTCTTTTGCTCTTGAACTTATATTCGCTGCTTTTTGCTAATGAGCCAATGCTTAGGCGCTTTAAGCTAAGTGAGACGATCTCTTATCAGGTCGATCACTTCATGTAATCAAGCCGATTACTAAATCATGTCAAATTGCTTAGAGGGGCTAACTGGCGTACCAAGGAACCCAGAAAATATGTTGCAGAAAGATAGATCATTCCCACCAGGGGCTGGGTGATCTGGCGCCGCTGAAAAGCCATCAGCGCCACCTTATTAGCATTAGCGCCTGGCGCTGATATTGGCGCCAGGCGACAAGCCTAATTTGTGACGTCAATGCATAGGGCTTGGCGCCAGCACGGGGACTTCCTTAAATACCCCTTTCCCCTTCATTTTGCTGCTGCTCGTCGCGATTTTGCTCGAAAGAAAGTCCAAAAACTTCAATTGTTCGGTGCTTGCTCGTTTCTCAACCGAATTCGCTCAAATTTGTTGCAAATCAAAGCTCTTTTCATCTATTTTCCTGATCTATGTAAGTTTTCTTCAAACTTACATTAGTTTTTATAAATTCTTGGCATGTTTATTCACGAATTTCATGAAAATTCGAAACTTATAATGCTCAATTTGCTTTGTTTGTCAAGTTTTATGCTATGAAATTTCTTGATTATGTTTATATATTGCCTTGGGAGTAATTTGAGACTTGTTTGACTCAATTTGGTGAAGAAATGAGCAATTTGCCATTGTTGGACCTCTTAAGGCCGTGAAGAACAATGTGACTCGTTCTTGATATTCTTGCTAGTAATTCTTGTCCAATTTGTCACAATAATAACTATAGTGTTGCAAGAAATTGTTTGATTGCTTGAAAAAATGTCGTTATGCTCAATTTGAATTTGTGCTCTGTTTTAGTACTACGTACTCTGTTTTTGCGAACATAGTATCATGCGGCTAGGCAAACCTTAGATACTATTGAACCTTAATTCATGATAATTTTGCACAATGTAGCATGGCTAGACAGCGAGGCTCGGGTTCACGGTCCCGAAACACTAGACGGGAGTATGAGCCCGTAGAGGATGACATCACGCCTTCCACTTCGCTTGGTCAACTTCCGGAGTGGGATGAGCGGACCCTGTTCTTCGCCCCTGTCCACCACATTTTTGAGACGGTGAGACAGGGTATTGCGCCCGGGAGGACACGACATCACGGCTCTGGCTATGATGGTTTGGGCGATTTGTACAGGATGTACATCGCCAGGGATCTTGAGACGAGACTCCTATGGGAGTCTTACGGGCTAGCTACTCTGTTTGAGACCTCTGAGGCTATGGTCGCCTCCAGCGGGGGTCATCATGTAGTGCGCGCTTTGGTGGAGTTCTTCTAGGACACTACCAACACCTTCCATTTCCCCTGGGGCGAGATGATGGTCACCGATATGGACTTCAGTCTCATCACAGGAGTGGAGTTCACCTCTGTGCCACTGCCGTTTGACAGCGGAATCGACGTCTTTTCTTCGGAGGTCGAGGAGCTGTTGGGGCCGATCGCTATTCGGGCCCGAGCTGAGGTTGAGATGACTCAGTTTAGTGCTAGAGGAATTCGCCGTTCGATGCTAGCAGCGGCTCTTGATGACGATGCGACCACCCGAGAGCAGCGGGTGCGCATTTTGTGCTGATGTTGTTGTCAGGGACATTCTCCCCTGACAAGGGTAGTAGGGCATTGCTTTACTACCTCCCCGCTGTCCGTGATCTCCATCGGATCGGGACTTATGACTAGGCCAGCTTAGCATTTACTCACACTTTTAGCTCTTTCTAGATTTGGTTCTACGAGTATTTTCCTTCTGTTGCGCCGGCGAGACCATCGCCACGGGGATTTCCAGTGAGCACCTATTGGGGCGGCCACCATGTGGACATGTCCACTACACATATCCGGAACCGGATCATCGCGGTACGACTTTTATTATTTATTTTGCTTTTTCGCGATGCTTTAAGTATACGTTCGCCTGATTGATGTTCGTTGTATGGTCCTGAGGTGGTGTACCGGCCGTGGGGAAGTTGGACAGTCCCTGGGTTAGCCGCTCAGTATTCTGCTTAGCGTCGCTATTTCTTGGGGACTTATGGGGCGGTCGCCTACTTAGGAGAGAGGGTTGTTAGACAGCATTCTTCTGATGTTTTTGTCGTTCCTACTCCTCCACCACGTCATATGTTCGACGAGGCGCGGTTGTCGAGCATGTCTGAGGGAGCTGGTACCCCTTGGCGCTCCCATGTAATCCTCGGGCGGTGTTATGCTGAGGAGCTACTATCTTTGTTAGCTCCAGACCCCGTACCGGCTGAGGATGTGAAGGTAAGATTTTCAGTTCTTTACTTTCCACGAAGTAGCCCCCAAGTAATGTTTTATTGACCTTTTTGTCTTATCAGGACGGTGCTACTAAATTCGTGCCACCCCGTATGTCCATCCACTATCAGGGGATGTACGGGCCGATTGAGGAGATGATTTCTCCAGCTCCCGAGGGTGAGCGCTTCGTAGAGCGGTCAATTCCTCACCACCAGACTCGAGTAAGCCTAGTTACCCACAAATTTTTTGTTTTTGTCCAGATATCACGCATGTTTACTGACTTATTTTTCTGACAGTTTTCACGCGAGGTGGTTTCGGCGATGGCACGATGTATAGATGCCTTCTGGAGCCAGCTCGTCCGGATGAGGAACGCGGCCACTTGCCGCCGGGATGACGTCACCCGAGAGGTAGTCTTTATATATTTCGTTGCATTACTGTTTCAATTTTACCCTGTTTCTGATTTAATTCTTTTTGCAGGGCTAGCCTATCTCTTCTCACACACGCGCGAGACATGAGGAGCGGAGGGATCCGGCGAGGTCCAGCTCGAGACGTCTTCGTACTTCGTCAGGGGGTAGAGGTGGTCGCTCCGAGGCTGCTCGTGGTGATGTTGCTGAGGGCTCGGGATCTTCTTCTGAGTGTGCTCATGCTGCACCGGTAGGAGAGGCTACCTCGGCTTTTAGAGGTGGTGGGATGTACGAGGTAGGCTCATCATCGCAGAAGCCTCCGCGGCCTCAGCCTCAGGTTGATCCTGGCTAGAGTGGTCCTATATTGAGTCTTCCTCCTCCTACGGAGACTGGAGCTGGAACTAGGGCTGGTGGAGAGGTGACTCCTCGTACAACGCAATTTTATGATATGATGGGCCTACGTCCTCCAGCGCCGTAGTTTGTTCCTGTGTATATTTTATTTTGACATTTTTTTATAGAACTTTGCCTTAGACTCATTATTTATAGACACATTTTGTATATTTATGTTATTATGAATTTATTTATTGTTATGTGTATGTTTGTGTGTGCAAGAGAAGTGTGACAAAAATTTTTGCGCAAAAATTCCGTCATTTTTATTATTGATAGAGGGTATCCGACTCTCTCCCCCAAAAAGGAAAAATAAAAAAGGAAAAAAGTCACATGAAATGTCGGGTGTTGGAATTTAAATAAAGTCCAAAAGAAAGAATAATATATTCAAAAAATGAAAGCTATTTTAATTAGTTAAGAAAAAGGATAAAAAAATGCTTAGGAAAGATAATCGGAGCCATAAAGTCATTAGTTGACTCAAGTTCAGTATTAAAAGCACAGGTTAATCACGCGCTTGCTTTGACAACTTGGCGCCAGCTGGCGCCACAATATGGCGCGTGGCGCTAGGCGCTAGGCGCTACACTTAGCATGTGGCGCCAAGCGTTGGCGGCTGGCACCAATTACAGGATTTCGACGCCAGTTGACGCTTACTCCGTATTTCATTTTGATTAAAATTTCTCACAATTTGTGCATAAATAGCCCCCTGCCCAACCGATTCTTTTCATAATTCCAGCGAATAAAATTATTCTTTGCTTTAGAAATCATAACCATGTCTTTAGTCACCAAAACCTTCACCCAATATACTCATGAATGGTGTCGATCTCTTAATGCGAGGGAGAGAAAAGAATTAGATCTATTTCACTTGGGGGGAATTTATGACATCAAAGGGGTAGATCTTGACTTAGATTTCATACATACTGCTCTAGAATTTTGGAATATTGACACTCATTGCTTCAGAATAGGGTATGATGAGATTAGCCCTTTGCCGGAGGAATTTGGTGTTATCTTAGGCTTCCCTACAATAGACCTTATAGCAATCCCTAGAGTAGATGCATATTATTATAAGGATTTTGAGCGCTTCTTTAATTTGAAAGAAAGGGATTTATCAAAAATAGTAGATGGCAACATAGTTAATTTGAAAGAATTTGCATGCCATTATTTTGATAAACCTCTTTCTGAATCTTTTCATATATATAGAAGAAGGGCGTTCCTGTTTTGCATGCTTAATCTATTTTTTCTTAGTAGAGGTAAAAATAATGAGGGCCAATCAATTATAACCACTGTTTTAGAACAAATTGAATCAGGGAGAAATCCAATGCCAGTTGGAGAGACTATGATTAGTCTGGGTGAATTGAAAAGGGACCCAAAAGCGCCTTTTCACGGCTCTCCGATTTTATTACAGGTAGAAAAATAATATTTTTAATTACAGAAATCAAAAAATATATTTTTGTATTGTAATAATAATTTATTTGCATTGCAATTTTTTCACACATATGGCTAATGGAGAGGTTAGGATTAATTAGCCCTCCGAACGATATTGAGGAGTATACTCCCAATTGCTTCGTGAGAAGGAAGAAGCGCATCCGTAAAATTGGGCGCCATGGGTGGAGGAAAGTCTTTGAATCACGTGATTTTGCTATCAAGTTGGTCGTCCCATGGTGGAAAATAGAAAGGATGGTTGGTGTTAACAAGCAACCTTTCTGCCGTCTTCCAAGCTTGTCTCGTGTAACTTATTATTATCCATGCAGGGTAAAAAGACAATACGGCTTGCTTCAGAATATTCTTTCCGGGGATCTTCGTCCTCCCTATGAGTACCCTGTATCTCAAGAAGTAGATAGATTCGAGAGCGCTAGACCTTTATGGGAAGTGATTACCCAAAGGGTTCCTCCTTCTTTGCCTAATGATATAAAGAAGTGGTTGTTGAAGAAATCTTCGGTTGATCAAGGTAGAACCGATGTGAAGAATCGTCTAGGTGACAGGGTGATTCCTGCCAAGGAACGCCTAGGTGCAAGAATTGAATTCAAAACACCTGCAATGCCTAGGAAGAAAGGTGCTACCAAAGATAAAGGGAAAAGGAAAGCTAACACCACAGATAAAAAGGCTTGGGTGGAAAAGAAGCATGGAGTGTTAGCTGAAAGGGAGACCATCTACACCAAAATTGAATGTAGGTCCTCTAAAGGATGCCTACTAGCTAAAGTTATGGATGAGGAGGAGGAAGCAGACAAAAATTAGAAAAGAGCTAGAAAGGAAAAGAAAGATTAAGAGCAATGCTTAGCTTTAAATTTATTAGACTTAGATTATTATTTTTATTTAAAGTTAATTTATTTCAGCTTTATTTAAATTCCATCAATAATGTAATTTTATTTTATTAACGAAATTTGAGCTTTCAATTAAATAGTTTACTTTAAATTTATTTTATTAAAGCAATGAAAACCGAAAAATTAATTTTCCAGAAATTCTTCGAGTACGGAAGTCGAAAATTTTCCGAAAAACACCAAAATTTGTTCAGAGTTTATTTCTGAATTGGCGCCAGTTATTTGCATTTGGCGCCTGCCATTGAAGTCTGGCTCCAGGCGCCAATTTAATCGGCTGGCGCTAATGATTTCTGGCTGGCGCCAGGTTCTTTTCTGCGACGCCAATAATTCGCCGATTTTATGTTGAATTTTTAATTAATTCTGGAACGCGGAGATGTCGAAAAATAAAGTGGCCGCACCCGTAAAGGGTTGCCTACATATCCTTTCTTAAGGAATCAGGCCGAACGTAGCTCTCTTGAGTATCCTACTCAAGTACTTATGGGTAGTATTTCTTAAGTTGGTCAAGATTTGTCATGTTTGAGAATTCATTGCCATCCATATCCGTTAGTTTTGCTGCACCTCCTGACAGGATTGTTTTGACAATGTAGGGTCCAGACCAATTAGGTCTAAATTTTCCCCTTGGGTCTAAAACATTTTTCCTTAGTGCTTTTAATACCAAATCTCCTAATTTGATATTTCTTGTCTTGACCTTCTTATTAAAATGCCTAGGCATACGAGTTTGGTAACACTGAGTGTGATGTAGAGCTTCTAGTCGTTTTTCGTCGAGTAGAATCAATTCTTCGTATCTTGCCCTAGTCCTCAACTTCATCAAATTTACTCTCTAACGCTATGCGTAGAGATGGTATTTCTAGTTCGACAGGTTGTACGGCATCCATTCCATATACCAAAGAAAATGGCGTATTTCCTGTTGATGTACGAATTGACGTGCGGTAACCCCACAATGCGAAGTGAAGCTTGTCAGGCCAATCTTTATAATTTTCTGTCATTTTCTCGATGATCGTCTTTAAATTTTTATTAGCTGCCTCGACTGCTCCGTTTTCTTGAGGTCTATAAGGGGAAGAATGATGTTGTTGAATGCCATATTTTTGTAGCAATTCTTCACATTCGTCTTGAAAGTGAGTTCCATTGTCACTTATCATTTCATGTGGGACTCCATATCGACAAATAATATTTCTTTCGATAAAGAGTGCTACATGTTTTGCAGTGAGTTTAGTGTACGATTGCGCTTCGACCCACTTTGTAAAATAATCGATTGCTACTAGGATAAATTCATGGCCTCTTGTTCCTGGGGGAGTGATTTTGCCAATGATGTCAATTCCCCATGTAGAGAATGGCCATGGCGATGTGTATGTGTAGAGCAAAGATGGAGGGACATGTTGTAAATTGGCATAAATTTGGTACTTAGAGCATCTTTTCACGTATTGATGGCAATCCCTATTCATTGTAGTCCAATAATATCCTTCTCGCATTATTTTCTGGACTAACATTTTGCCATTTATATGTGTCCCACAGATTCCTTCGTGGACTATTCGCATTGCTCTTTGTGCATCCTTCTTTCCTACGCATAGGAGAGCTCGACCTTTAGGTACCCTTTTATGTAGCTCGTTGTCAATGAGTACATATTGAGAAGCCAAAAGTCTTAATGCTCGCTTTGCTCTTTTGTCAGCATGAGGAGGGTATTCTCCATTGGTGACATAATTGAGTATTTCCGTGTACCATGGTTCTTCTTCTTCTTCTTCTTCTTCTTCTTCTTCTTCTTCTTCTTCTTCTTCTTCTTCTTCTTCTTCTTCTTCTTCTTCTTTCTTCTTCTTCTTCTTCTTCTTCTTCTTCTTCTTCTTCTTCTTCTTTCTTCTTCTTCTTCTTCTTCTTCTTCTTCTTCTTCTTCTTCTTCTTCTTCTTTCTTCTTCTTCTTCTTCTTCTTCTTCTTTCTTCTTCTTCTTTCTTCTTCTTCTTCTTCTTCTTCTTCTTCTTCTTCTTCTTCTTCTTCTTTCTTCTTCTTTCTTCTTCTTCTTTTTTTTTTTTTTTTTTTTTTTTTTTTTTTTTTTTTTTTTTCTTCTTCTTCTTCTTCTTCTTTCTTCTTCTTCTTCTTCTTCTTCTTCTTCTTCTTCTTCTTCTTCTTCTTCTTCTTCTTCTTCTTCTTCTTCTCCGCCTTGGACTACTTCGTCATCTTCTATGACCTTGATGTATGCTGGTTTGTGCCTTTTTTCAATAGTTAGAGGCATTTGCTCGATTTCCGTGGGAATCCTAACCATTGAGGCTAATCTTGCCAAGGCATCAGCAAATTGGTTTTCTTCTCTAGGTAGATATGTGTATTCTACCTTCTCTAACTGATCGGTAAGAGTTTCCAGATAGGTTTGGTAAGGGGCTAGGCTTTCGCTCCTTACTTTCCACCTCTTAGATATCTGATTGATGATCAAAGAAGAGTCTCCGAATATCCTTAACTTCTTTACTCCCAATGCCAAAGCTGTTTCAAGGCCTACCACGCATGCTTCATATTCATCAGCATTGTTGGTAACGTCGAAATCAAGCTTTATAGAAATTGGAACATGCTCCTCTTTAGGTGATACTAGTAGTACTCCAACGCCACATCCCTTTTGGTTTGAGGCTCCGTCAAAATACAAGGTCCAAGTATCATCTTCAGTGACCATTAGGTCTTCATCTGGAAATTCATTGTCCTGTATTGGCGTCGAGTCTTCTATTGGAAAATCTGCTAGAAAGTCTGACACCACAGATCCTTTGATAGCTTTTTGTGGCATGAATCTCACATCAAACTGGGCTAGATTGACTATCCATCTTGAAATGCGTCCATTGAGTGTATATTTCTCGAATAGATACTTGAGTGGATCTAATCGGAAGACTACGAAAACGGTATGTACCAACATGTAATGTCTTAACTTAGTTGTGGCCCACACCAATGCGAGGCACAATTTCTCGAGCGGTGTATAGCGTGTTTCGTATTCGAGCATCTTTTTACTTAGGTAATAGATTGCGTTCTCTTTGCCTTCTACTTCTTGTGCTAGCATGGCTCCCATTGTCTCTTTGGTAACCGTCAAATATAACCTAAGAGGTATTCCGGGGAGTGCTGGCGCTAATACGGGAGGATTTGCGAGATAGGCTTTGATCCTTTCAAAGGCTTTTTGACACTCGTCATCCCATATTACTGGTACATTCTTCTTGAGCTTCTTGAAGATTGGTTCACATATTGTCGTCAGTTTTGATATGAACCTACTTATGTATTGCAACCGGCCAATAAATCCTCGAATCTATTTCTCAGTCTTGGGCGGTGGCGTTGACATGATTGCTTTAATCTTGGTTGGGTCTTCCTCTATTCCTCTAGAGCTTATGACGTATCCCAAGAGCTTGCCTGAGGTGACTCCAAAAGCACACTTAGATGGATTCAACCTCATGTTATATTTTCTTAACCTTTCAAAAAATTTCCTTAAGGCTAGTTGATGTCTTGGACGGTCTTTCGATTTTACAATCATGTCGTCGACATATACTTCGACCTCTTTATGCATCATGTCATGGAGTAAGGCAGTTGCTGCACGTTGGTAAGTAGCACCCGCGTTTTCAACCCGAATGGCATTACCATGTAGCAGTAAGTGCCCCATGGCGTTATAAAAGTTGTTTTCTCCATGTCTTCTTCTGCCATGAGAATCTGGTTGTAACCTGCGTACCCATCCATGAACGAGAGAAGTGCGTGATTTACCGTGTTATCTACCAGAATATCGATGTGTGGCAAAGGGAATTCGTCCTTTGGACTTGCCTTATTTAGATCTCGATAGTTGACACACATCCTTACCCTTCCGTCTTTCTTCGGAACTGGGACGACATTGGCGACCCATTCGGGGTATTTGGATACTTTGATGAAACCTGCAGTTATTTGTTTTTGGACTTCTTCTTTTATTTTAAGTGCTACGTTGGGTTTCATTCGACGCAACTTTTGTTTTACAGGTTTCATTCCTGGAATTAGTGGTATAGTTTGTTGAGCTATTTCTCTATTAATGCCTGGCATATCTTCATATGACCAAGCAAATACATCGATAAATTCTTTAAGTAAGTTAATTAAATCGGTTCTTTCTTGTTTATTCAATGTTAATCCGATTTTAACTTCCCTTTTATGAGTTGAATCATTCGAGATGTCAACTATGTCAGTTTCTTCAATTACCGGTGTTTTCTTTTCGAGTGTTTCCATTGCTTTAATAATTTCTTTGTCTTTTTCATCGTTAGCTAAGCAATGCTCGTCATCTTGGGTTAGGGAGGAACACAAGAAGTAAGGAGAATAAGAAATATTATTATACTCTAAGATCATCACATCAAAGAGTGATATGTCCTCAGGGACTGGATCACTAACTATCCTAGAAGAAGAAATAAGAGGGGGAGGTGTTACTACTAAAGACTTAGAAAACTCTAGAGGGAAAGACTCCGACTCAGACTCTGACTCAGACGACTCCTCAAACATCGGTCCCTGTCCTTTCGTGATTGATATTTTCCTTCCGCTTGGAGTAGTCACTTTGATAGTCTTGCGCCACCCTTATAGTGATCCTTCAGCTGGAGTAATTAACTTCGAGGGTCGAAGCTTTCACCTTGTAGGACTGTTTGAATGAGCGAGGAGTTATCTTCTTCATAAGTTGGTTCATTCTTTTCTCGCCCAAACAATAATCCCATGACGTTAAAGTCAAAGCATGGGGGTGCTTTCTCCTTATGGACGGGAGTTGGGATTTCATCAGTGAAGTAGCAATCCAAGAAAATCTCGAATCTCGGTTGTCTTATGCCGTTTACAACAAATGGCTCGGGAAATTCATGACATGGATAGTCCTCTCCTTCTTTTATGAACTGACCATTAAGCGTAAGAGGATACTGATTCATTGGAATTGCTTTCTTTTGAATGCGAGCGTCCCTACGTGCTTTCAACTTTTCCTGGGCTCGCTTGAGATCTTTCCGAGTCGG
Organism: Chenopodium quinoa; assembly: GCF_001683475.1. Taxonomy (NCBI): domain Eukaryota; kingdom Viridiplantae; phylum Streptophyta; class Magnoliopsida; order Caryophyllales; family Amaranthaceae; genus Chenopodium; species Chenopodium quinoa. The sequence continues at coordinate 13,992,653 of NW_018742738.1, read as the reverse complement.
TTCAAAACCAAGTCCGAAAGTATCTAACTTAGGGAGGCAAGGTGACTCCAGCGGTTTTGCCATTCCTTTCTTTTTTCCTAAAGTCATCCCAGGAAAGTGTCCTTGTTTCTTCAGCATGGCGTTGACAATCATGTTGGAATGGGGGTCATGGCAAAGAGGGGTCCTCTCATCCTCCTGGATTAAGGAGACTTCTTCGTTAAAGCCCCATAAATCTTCATCATCTTCGTCGTGCTCTACATTAATGATTGGATTCTCTATGGATTTGATTCTCATGGGCGAAGCATCTATAGTGATTGGAATTCCGCCAACTATAGATTTTACTTGTTGGTGAAGAGATGAAGGGACGACCTTTAGATCATGAAGCCAAGGGCGTCCCAACAATAAGTTGAATGAAGCTTTGATGTCCACTACTTGGAAAGTAGTAGCATGTTCTATTGCTCCTGCCGTTACATTCAGGGTATTTTTGCTAAGAGCTTGACGACGAGTATTATCGTAGGCTCTTATTCCTTGTTTGAACGGAGTTAAGTCTTCATCCCTTATGCCGAGCATCCTCGCATTTCTAAGTGGACAGACATTGATAGCCGATCCATTATCTACAAGAGTCATAGGAACATTCATCCTTTTGCAAACTACCGTGAGGTTTAATGCCTTGTAATGTTTGTCACCTTCTGGGGGTAAATCTTTGTCAGAAAAGGTGATCAAATTAATCGGACTAGGAAGGTCACTTATGAGGAAGTTGGCTAGTCCCTCAGGAGTAGTGTCAGAATCTATCCCGATTTTATCCAAGGCATTCATTACAGCCAACCTATGTTCTCGAGATGTTGCCAGAAGTTTCCACACATTCATTTCAACTTTTGTCTTCTTAAACTGTTTAACAATGTCATTATCTTCGGTGATAGGTATGGGAACTTGGTGTATGGTTGGCATAGGTTGTGTTGAAATGGGAGGTTGCATTCTCCCAGATCTTGTGAGGACATCTATCGATGAATCTTCTTCAGCCCAAATGTCATCCGTGGTGTATGACACAGAAGGTGAAGATCCTACTATGTCCTTTAGATAGACATCTTCTTCATCACTGTCCCAGACTCCATTAATGGTTGTATCCTCTTCTTGTTGAACTTGGACCAGTTTCTTTTCATCAATCATTTTCTATACCAAATCCTTGAATTTGAAACAGTTTTCTATAGTGTGACCCCCTGATTGATGATACTGACAGTAATATCTATCTGTCCTTTTTAATGACTCGAAAGGTCTCGGTTCGAGAGGTTTGACCTCGCCACTCTCGGAGAGCATTTTGAACATTGCGCATATGGGATCCCAATTGGAGTGTAGATTCTATTGCTCTTCTTGGATTTTTCAGTGACTTGAAAGGGAAAGTGCTTTGCCTCATAAGTCGTTCTCACTGGTGTGAATTCTCTTTTAGGTTCTTCTTTCGAAAGTGGAAGCTCATCATATTTCTTATGGAGTTCGTTCATAAATTTGAGAGCTTCACGTAGTAGTTGTGATACCTCCCTCATAAACAGTGTGAGAAATTGTATATCTTCCTTATTTACCAGTTGTGGAAGGTTATCCTTGACATCGAAAAAGATTTCCTCTTCTTTTTCTTTGACACAAATTTCTTTGACAGGTTTAATGAGAGATGAGGGGTCAACCTCGTTTTCTTCATCGGAGATAGCTAGGTTATGAGCGAGAGGTGCATTGTCAATACTTGGCTTCTTACTGGCAGGGGGAAACGACAGTTTGTTATTGTCGATTAGGTCTTGGATAGCTTCCTTAAGCTTCCAACAGCTTTCAGTGAGATGGCCCTACCTTGGTAATACTTGCAGTGTGCATTGGGGTTCCAGTTAACCGATCTCTTCTCAACTGGTGGGTCCCTAAATGGTCCAATAGGAGTTATAAGACCTTTTGCATTTAATCGATCAAATGCGGTGTCATAACTCATGCCAATAGGAGTGAAGTTCCTCCCAAATGGTTTCTTCAGTCCTTGGTTGTTCATGGCAAGAACTTCTCCTAAATTAAAGGTGCTAACATTATTTGAGTGGGTGGTTTTGGAAGAAGAAGGATTGTCGTTCTTCTTTCCTTTCCAGCCACTGTTGGAGTTGTTGTTGGCAGCTTTTGACTTAGCCAAGTCATCTTCAATATTGATCCCAATGTCATAAACGACCTTGAAGGTATGGAGATTATTTTGATACTTGAGATGCTTGGAATATTTTTCTTGGAGATTCTTGATGAACAGTCTCACAGACTCTTTTTCACTTGGCACCTCAATCATTTTAGCCGATGTTTCTCTCCATTTGTTAAATAAAGAGGTGAAACCTTCATTCTCTTTCTGCTTGAGGATTTCAAGTTCTCTATGGTCAGTCTCGACTTGAATGTTGCACTTGTACCTATCAACGAAAGCATTTTCTATAGACTCCCAGGTAGAGGTCTTTTCTTTCTCGAGAGAAAAGAACCATTGTTGGCAGACGGTCTCGAGAGATAGTGAGAACAGAGAGGGGAAGACTTTCTTATCGATACCCTTAATACTCATTATTGTTTCAAATGATCTTAAATGAAAGTAAGGGTTGTCAATTGCTCTGAATTTTGGGATGTCGTTGGCGCTGAACTTCTGCGGAAGAAGCTCTTTGTCCACCGAGACCCCTTGTGATGTAAGCTCTTGAAACTTGTAGTCGCTAGACAACTTGCTTAGACTCTCTTGCATGAGGTCCATTTGTTGTTGCTTCACGGGATCATCAATCTTGAGTGCGAGAAGCTTCAGTGTCTCAATCACGGTAGCCAGTTGGTTATTAAGATCATTGACTTCTTCTTGAGTTTCCATTATAATCTTAGCTTTTCTCTTGCGAGCTATGGGTTTGTCGAAAAGTTGGACTTGTACGAAGAGGTTATCTTTGATTAACCGTCCTTCCTTTCTTGACCATGCGCTGTAAATTAAACCATTTTGCGTTTTAATTACTTGACTCGAATCAACTTGACTTTATGGTTTATTTTAAGGGGAAGGAGAAAGAAAAGGGAAAAAAGATGTCTATTTTTTGCAAAAATAATGTACATATTTTTAAGGAACTGAGTATAGTTTTTTTTTATTGGAGGATTAATATCCGACTTACTCCCCTAAAAAAAATGACGGAAAAAACGCGCACACAAGACTCTCTTAAACATGGTCAAAGTATGTGTATTGGTGTGTGCGTTGAGTGTAAGTGACATGCTTGGACTCTTGTGTAAGACCATGGGACTTAGTGCCTAAACTCGATTATTGACTCAATTAAATACTATTGACAGCAAAATTAATCGAATTAAACAGAAGACTGATTAATTAGACCCTAGGTGATGACTCGACAATTAATCCGAACTGTCGGCCAAGCAACAGGACTGGCGTCGCACTTTGGAGCTTGGCGCCAGACGACAGAGGTGTCGTCAGGCGCTACACTCCATAATGTGGCGCTACAGCTCAGACCTTTGCGCCAGTATTGGAGCTTCGGTCTAGGACTGTTTTCGGTGTTATTAGTCAATCGGGGTATGCCTAAAGTCGTACTAGGTCAATTCCGATTAAAATATTAGACTTTATTGACTCAAATTAATTAATTAATTAGGCAAAGTTATTTAAGTCATTAATTTTTTTAGTCTCAACACAAGTCAACAAACAGTTAAGAGAAACATAGAATATATATGCACAACAAATAATGCACAATTAGTCAAGTAGGCACAATATGATGCAATGCGTTTGCAACCTAACCATGGCTCTAGTTCTCTAAAGTTCGGGATATGGTTTAGTCAAAAAGGGTCCATGGTTAATTGTCCGAATGCACCGCGCGGAAGCCTAACCGTGAAGGGTTGGTGCGAGTGGATGGGAAACCGCGAGTTTTAGAAAAAACTCGCTTCCATGGTTTGGTGAATTCAACATCTCGGATGTACCCTTTGTTGCACGGAGCGTTCAATCGGGTAGATGGAGCATGAATTCCCAGAGGGTTATGTCCATATGTAGAACACATATGGGTTTGAGAAAAGTGAGAAAAAATTCAATCAGGAAGTAGGATCGAGCAAACAATACAAAAAACCGGTCGAAATTAGAACGCATATTTCTGGCTCGGTATTGGGGGAAATTTGCGCCAGGAATCAGAGACTGGCGCAAGATTTTAACTGTAGCGCCTGGCGCCAATACTGGCGTCTAGCGCTACGACTAAAACACTGGCGCCAAGCTCTGGCCCCTGACGCTACTTCCCACATGCCTCAGCAGCTTTGTGTGCTCGATAAAATTTTCCAGTTTCGCGCGGTGTTATTTTTGTCCTAGTTGTGGAAGATATTTCTCAAATTTCCTACGTGTAAAATCCTATGTTTTTAACTCATTACGGATGGTCTTTCTAATGAGATCTTTTTTATGCATATGAAAATAATGTTAATCAAAATTACGCACATGAAATACTTAGAAAGTTTCGAGTCTCATCCACTCATTCTAAATCATTGCCGAAACAAATTCCGGAATTAAAATAGAAATCCTCCCCAGTGGAGTCGCCAAAAACAGTAGGGAATAAATTTCAAGCGTTAATACCACTAGCTTGAACCCCACTGTGATCATACACTAAAGTACGGTGGCGTCCAAAAGGGAAGAAGATAGAGCAAAGAGTCGCCAATAAGTTTTTTAGGAACTTGTAAACCGTTCACAGGGTGAAGGTTACACCCCTTAACGATCCAAGAGATCGTCAACTCCATAAGGTCTAGAACCAAATAAGGGTTCGGGGATGAAGGTACAAATCCAACCTAAAAGAGATTGAGCCTGCCCTAATAATAGGCCTCTACTTTATTCTGATCGTATTCATGTGCGCTTTCTGATTAACATGCAATCAATAGGATTACCCTAAACCTGTTTAATCTATGTTGGTTGAATTTAATGCACAAATAAAACTATTATTGGAGATAACTTGAATTATAATCATATTAACCCTAAAAAGATTATTAAATATCTTATTGAACGTGATTACAATTACCAATTCCCTTTAAACACGCATAAAGGATGTGATCAAGCAATAACAAAATAAAATATGTATCAAGCAACATAATAATAAAATAAATATAAATCATGATCATAAAATTATAACAATGAAATAATCATCATAATAACAATCATATTAACCATAATAATAATCATGAATCATCTTAAAGCATAATAAAAATAGCAAGATCCTAGGCATGATACTAACAAGATTAAATATTAGGAAGAAAATAGGAAGCATCGTAACAATCATATTTAATTTTAAAATTACCCTAGACATGATACTAGGAATATCATAATAACAATATAAACATGATGTCTACATCATAACATTTATAAATCAATTAAAGTACTTACTTTGATGCTTCGTACCTCTTTCTAATAACAAAATACACACGTTAGTAACTTCAAGGAAAATAATAAAACAAAACAATTAAATTAAATAATTGAAATAGAGATTTGGGACCAAACCCTCACAAATTAAAACCTTTCACGTCTAGGGCGAAGACAACTTCGAATATGGCTAGGTGTTTCTAGATCTTGTGAATGCGGAATTTTGTACGTGAAAAACAAAGTTTAGAAGAAAGAAAGAAAGAGATGAATGAATTAAAGAATGCTAAAGAATTAATGATTGTAGATGAAAACTTGTGTATGAGGAGAATCGGTGAATGATATATGTAGATGATTCAATGAAAACGGAGTTTTTAATACGATATTTATAGAGAAAATCAGCCAAAAAGATAAATTAAACAAAACAGATTCTGACGCATAAAAAACAGAGCTGGCGCCAACCCTGGCTAGCTGGTTCCAGGCACCAACACTAGCGCCAGGCGCCAATGGCTAGCGCTAGGCGCCAGTCCTGGTTCCAGGCGCCAAGGCCTGGGGTTAGGCGCCAAGCCTAATTTTAACGCGTTTTCGAAAATCAGATAAGTTTGCCGTACTGGACGATAAAATCATATAATTTCCTCAAAAATGATATTTGATTTTAATTAAAACTCTGAAAAGTCGAAAGTCAATTTATCAACGCTAATTGAATTAGGAATGAAAAGAACCTTCTAGAAGATTCTAGAAGACTAAAACCATTCCTAGTTGCATTAGGAATGATAAATCATATTAGGCCCTCCCCTAGATCATTGGGCCGCATATAAAGCTCAAACCGGGCCCAGTTTAATAAATTGGCCATAACTTCCTCAATATTCATCGGAATTGGGCTTATAATATATCGTTGGAAATCTCTTGTCAAGCCCCATCTAACTACACTACTATTGGACCCATATCATGGACCAACCAAACTGGATTGGCTGTTTTCTTAAAATAAGTTTTCAAAAACAGAGAGAAGAAGAAAGAATTAAAACTTTCCGCAACACTAGACTTTCCACACTTTCACTTCATTCGATTATGATTCGACGTGAAAGGTACTCATCACCGGGTTTGGTTTTGGGGAGACACAAATGGGTGTCTACAGTATGCGATCACCCTTCCATTCTGCTGTAGGACACATCCCAGACCATGCTTCGAGGCATCACTATACACTTCGAATCCTTCTATCCCATCAGGTAATACCAGCATTGGTGCAGTGGTCAATCGCTCTTTGAGGGTATGAAAAGATGACTCACAACTCTCGTTCCACTCAAACTTGCTCTGCTTCTTCATAAGAGTAGTCATGGGTCTGGCTGTCCTCGAAAAATCCTTGACAAACCTTCTATAATATCCAGCTAATCCCAAAAACTACGAACATCAGTCACATTCTTAGGTGTAGGCCACTCACTCACCGCCTTGATCTTCACAAGATCTACTGATACACCCTCCATCGAAATATAATGCCCCAAAAATGCAACTTTCTCCAACCAGAACTCACACTTGGAAAACTTAGCATACAACTTGTTCTTTCTAAGAGTTTCAAGGGTAGTTCTCAAGTGCTCAACATGTTCTTCCTCATTCTTCAAATGCACCAAAATGTCATCAATAAACACAACTACAAACTTATCCAAATACTCATGAAACACTCGGTTCATCAAGTCCATAAATATGGCTGGTGCATTGGTTAAACCAAAAGGCATGACTGTAAATTCGTAATGTCCATACCTAGTTCTAAAGGCTGTTTTTGGAATGTCTTTATCTGCAACCTTCAACTGATGATACCCCGACCTCTAGTCAATCTTTGAAAACACGCTTGCCCCCTTCAGTTGGTCAAACAAGTCATCTATCCTAGGTAGAGGGTACTTATTCTTTACAGTCACATTATTCAACTCTCTATAATCAATACATAGCCTCAAACATCCATCCTTCTTTTTCACAAATAGCACAGGTGCTCCCCAAGGTGATGCACTGGGCCTAATGAACCCCTTGTCTAACAACTCCTGCAATTGAGCCTTTAGTTCACTCATATCAGCCGGTGACATTCTATACGGTGCTTTAGAGATAGGTGCAGCTCCTGGAACTAAGTAAATGGTAAACTCAACTTCCCTCTTAGGTGGAATTCCCAAAATCTCTTCTGGAAAGACATCTAAAAACTCATTCACAATGGGCACATCCTCCATCCGCCTATTCTCACTTATATCAAATCTTGAACACAACAAAAGTACAATGGACATCCCTTATTCACTAGCTTCTTCACTTTCATAGCAGAAATGATCCCAAAACCTTTAGGCTTCCTTAACCGTCTATAGGACGCTTTCTTACCCAAAGGATCATTCACTTGCACCCTCTACATCTCACAGTCTATCTTAGCCTTGTATAAACTCAGCCAATCCATCCCCAGAATTACATCTAAGTCTCCTAGGTTAAACTCAATAAGGCCTGATGGAAAGATAGCTTCTCCTATTTTCAAAGGCAAGCCTATGAATATTTTATTACAATGAACAAGTTTGCCCGTAGGCAGACTGACTGACACATCAACATGACTCGATTCAGTTAAGTTTAACTTGCGCACAACAGATGTAGAAATGAAAGAATAAGCTGCTCCAGAGTCAAATAGAGTATTGACAAAGATAGATTAAATAGAAAAAGTACCAGTAACTACATCCGAGGACCTCTCAGCTTCTCCCTTGCTCATCACAGACAAGCGGCCGGGAGTGTTGTTTCTTGCCTGATACCCATTGTTGTTGTTGCCTGAGCTGTTGCTGTTGCCATTGCCATTGCCAGACGTGTTGTTATTGTTGCTACCATTCCCAAACTTCCCATTTTGACCATTTCCCCTATTCCCCTGGTTGTTAAAATTGTTAGGCCTTTGCTGGGTGTTCCCACCATTCCCACCATTTCCCTGTTGTTTCTGTTTGGTGTAACACTCATACTCCCTGTGTCCCCTTTTGTTGCAGAACCTGCAGGTCACCAAATTCCCATCACAGTCTCTCCCAGGATGGTTCCTTCTACACTTCTTACAGTGGTAGGTTCTCTCTCCATTGCTAGGATTGGAAGAACTGCTAACATTCTGGTTACCCCTATCAAACGAGTTCCCATTCTTAGACCTCTTAAAATTACCCTGGTTCTCAGATTTCCCAAAATCCTTCCTTTTCTCCCCAGCTTTAGCACTCGCACTAGCAGTCCTAGTATTCAGATGGTACACATGGGAAGCTCTCTCATACACCTTGTCAAGGGTTTTGAAAACTTTTCCGGCTAGGTCCTTCTATAACTCGTCAGTCAATCCCGGCTCAAACCTCTGAGCCTTCAGCTCTTTAGTTGGTACTACCTCAGGAGCAAACCTAGAAAGGGTCATAAACTTATTATAGTACTCAGAGATTGACATGTCTCCCATTGCCAGGCTTATAAACTCCCGAGCCTTCTGTTTCTTAAGGAATGGGGGGTAAAACTTGCCCCTCAAGGAGGTCTTAAAAACTTCCCACCCAAAGCTAGGTTTGGCCCTAACGGTCACAGCATTGTCTTTCCACCAGATATCAGCCTCGTCCTTAAGGTACATAGCGGCCTGGTCCACTTTCATACCCTCAGGACAGTTGAGTGCCACGAACAGCTTATCAAACTCTCGAATCCAGTTTTCTAGGAAAGTAGGGTCAGCAACTCCCCTAAAAATTGGTGGTCTAACCTGGGCCAGCTTCTCAAACATTTCATCTTGGGGGTCGACTTGGTCTCCCCGGTTTTGGATCACATTTTCAGCCAACAAACGAATAGCATCAGCTAAGGCAGCGTTCTCAGCCATTCTAGCTCTACGCCTGAAATAAAATAAATATGCACTCCATTTTAAACGAAACCCAAATACTATTCACACATATTCATTGAATCACAATATTAAATTTGTCAAATAAATTGGTTCAAAAGGGTACCTTGAGATTGCACCCCCTTGTCCCAAGCAAAACCACACAATAAGAGCACGATTCATACGCAGGATAAAATGAAGTTAAGAAAATAATTTCCCCATCCCGCGACACTCTTATTAAGTTTGACCATAGATAAAGAAATTTTCCCCAAGAAGTATATGATTACAAAAATTAAACTTGCTCTTGCTCACAAATAAAAGTGAAATGAAGCTCTTAAAAAAATAAAATATTAACTTCTTATTATAGCTCATATAAAGGTATCAATCTGTAGGGGAATAATTTCAAGCCTTTAATCCCACTAGCTTGAACCCCACTGTGATCATACACTAAAGTACGGTGGCGTCTAAAAGGGAAGAAGATAGAGCAAAAGAGTCGCCAACAAGTTTTTTAGGAACTTGTAAACCGTTCACGAGGAGAAGGTTACACCCCTTAACGATCCAAGAGATCGTCAACTCCATAAGGTCTAGAACCAAATAAGGGTTCGGGGATGAAGGTACAAATCCAACCTAAAAGAGATTGAATCTGCCCTAATAATAGGCCTCTACTTTATTCTGATCGTATCCATGTGCGCTTTCTAATTAACATGCAATCAATAGGATTAACCCTAAACCTGTTTATCTATGTTGGTTGAATTTAATGCACAAATAAATTAATATTGGCGATCACTTGAATTATAATCACAGTTAACCCTAAACAAGATTATTAATTATCTTATTAAGCGTGATGACAAGTACCAAATTCCCTTTAAACATGCATAAAAGGCGATCAAGCAATAAATATAAATCAAGCAACATAATAATCAAAGTATAAAATATAATCATGATCATAAAATTGTAATAATGAAATAATCATCATAATAACAATCATATTAACCATAATAATAATCATGTTAATACTAAAGCATAATAATAGCAAGATCCTAGGCATGATACTAACAAGATTAATAACAAACCCTAGCATGTCACTAAGCAATAAAAATCAAGTCTTTAACCCTAACATGATACTAACAATCATAAATACTAGGAAGAACATAGGAAGCATCACAGGAATCATATTTAATATTAAAATTACCCTAGACATGATACTAGGAATATCATAATAACAATATAAACATGATTTCTACATCATAAAATCAATAAATCAATTAAAACACTTACTTTGATGCCTCGTACCTCTTTCTAATAACAAAATACACGCGTTAGTAACTTCAAGGAAAATAATAATAAAAAAAATTAAATTAAATAATTGAAAGAGAGATTTGGGACCAAACCCTCAGAAATTAAACCTTTCACGTCTAGGGCGAAGGCAACTTCGAATATGGCTAGGTGTTTCTAGATCCTGTGAATGCGGAATTTTGTATGAAAAGCAAAATTTTGAAGAAAGAATTGAAAGATTAAAGAATGCTTATTAAAACTGATTGTAGATGAATGTAGATGTAGATGATCGTGAGAATTGGTGAATGAATGTAGATGATGATAATTCGTGATGAATGGTGAGAATTCGTGAATGAAAACGGAGTTTTTAATACGATATTTATAGAGAAAATCAGGTAAAAAAGATAAATTAACAAAACAGAGTCTGACGCTCAGGAAACAGAGCTGGCGCCAACCCTGGCAAGCTGGCGCCAGGCACCAGCACTAGCGCCAGGCGCCAAGCCTGGTTCCAGGCGCCAAGGCCTGGGGTTGGACGCCAAGCTTGATTTCAACGCGTTTTCTAAAATCCGATAAGTTTACCGTACTGGAGGATAAAATAATATAATTTTTTCGAAAATGCTATTTGATCTTGAATAAAACTCTGAAAAGTCAACAAAGTCAACTTATCAATGCTAATTGAATTAGGAATGAAAAGAACCTTCTAGAAGAATCTAGAAGACTAAAACCATTCCTAATTGTATTAGGAATGATAAATCATATTAGGCCCTCCCCAAGATCATTGGGCCGTACATAAATCTCAAACCGGACCCAGTTTAGTAAATTGGCCATAACTTCCTCAATATTCATCGGAATTGGGCTTATAATATATCGTTGGAAAGGTCTTTGCAAGCCTCATCCAACTACACTACCATTGGACTCATATCATGGAATAACCAAACTGGATTGGCTGTTTTCTCAAAATAAAGTTTTCAAAAACAGAAAGAAGAGAAAAGAAAATAAAAACTTTCCGCAACACTAAACCTTTCCACACTTTCGTTTCATTCGATTATGATTCGACGTGAAAGGTACTCATCACTGGTTTTGGTTTTGGGGAGACACAAATGGGTGTCTACAGAAGACCCCACTTTGACTGAGTCTGGAGAAACGTAAGTTTCGAAAACAAAAGTCAAAGTATCGATAGGGACGGAGAATGATTCAGAACGTTCTGCGATCCTAAATCAATCTTGTAACGCCGATACCTGCAAAACTAGCATTATTTAAACAGATAAAAGAGTTAAGAAACGCGTATCTTGCACCGTCGAGCACACGTTTCTAAAAGTAATCGATTTGCTGCCGCTGTTTTGATGACCTCCTACAAGCTAGAGAATGCCATCCCGCTTGAAAACTGCTACGCCCGTAATTGCTTCCAAATTAGAAGACTGCTTCGCCTGAAACGATCCTCCTCCGTAATGATAATATTTCACATCCAAGGAAATACCACCGAAGATTGCTTCTCTTGAAAAAATCCTCATCCGCATTGATAATATTCCACGTCCAAGGGAATACTATCGAAGATTATTTCTCTTGAAACAATCTCCATCCGCATTGATAATATTCCACATCCTAGGGAATACCATCGAAGATAACTTCGCCCAAAGTTACCTCCAGTTATTTGTGACAACTTTCCACAAGCTAGGGAATGCCACCTTGCTGCTTTGACGTTCTGAACAAAGAGCTTCTTATTCCCGCTGTGATAGTCTTCGAAAAGATCACTGCTTTTTAATGTTGCTATTCTAGTACGTTGGCGCTTTGCTGCTTGTAAACCAGTATGTCGGCGCTTTTGCTGTGATAACAATCCTCTTTTCTTTGGGAATAGTTGCCAACACAACTCTTGTATGATGTATGACAATCCGATTTAGGGAAAGTTGTCAATGCTTCGTAACAATCCATCCTTGGAAATGTTGCCACGATGAAGCGACAATCCATATCTCGGAAAATTTGCCAAAATCCAATCTTTGGAAAAGTTGCCAGTGCTTCGTAACAATCTTTCATAAGAACTTTGCTACGATCGACAATCCATGTCTTCTAATATAACTCTTAAAGGCATTTCACCTTGGAAATTTGCCAATGTTATGCGATAATCTTTTGGGGAAATATTGCCACTATTGACAATCCGCGTCTTGGAACATTTTGCAAAAAAGAGTCGACCGACAATCCTCTTCGGGAAAATTTTCCACTTATTGAAATGAATGACAATCCACGTTGGGGAACTTTGCCGAAATTTATGATGAATAGAGACCTACGAAAATCCTTTGGGAAATTTTGCCATAGGGAACTGGATGTATGACAATCCAATCTCGGAAAACTTGTCAGCGATCTATGAATGTATGACAATCCGAACTTTGGAAAAACTTGCCAATAAAGAAGGAGCACGACAATCCACGCTTGGAAACCTTGCCAGAGATGACAATCCAATCTTGGAAAAATTGTCGTTGAAGAAGATGCACGATAATCCATTTTTGGAAATATTGTCAGTTGGGGATGAAAATCCAATTTTTGGAAAACTTTGTCGTTTAATAAGAATGCGCGACAATCCATATTTGGAAATATTATCGTTTAAGTGCTTGCTTTTGAACCGATGCTTTGGTGCTTGTAATGAGCCAATACTTAGGCACTTAAGCTAAGTGAGACGATCTTTCATCAGGTCAATCACTTATTGCGATTGTAATCAAACTGACTACTTAATCATGTCAAATTACTTATAGGGGCTAACTGGCGTACCAAGGAACCTGAAATTATGAGGTCGAAATCACCTTTCTGGGAGGCTTCGAGCTCTGTCGTTGTTGAGATATCTCTGGCGCCAAGAATTGGAGTAGGGTCTTCCCTATTCTACTGCACCTGTATTTATTTTTGACTATAGAACTTTGCCAATTTCTTTAATTATATTAGGGTTGACCTAAGGCTTAATGTTGCTTGACTCATCGACTTGACACGACTCAAGGTATAGAATTGACTCGATATGTTTGACCGACTCGAGGTTGACTCGACTCGAAGTGTAATGACACATGTGTTAGACTCAAATCACAGTGATATGACACGACATGACATGATGTGTACATGACTCGTGTGTGCATTGTAATGTGATCGTGCGACTCGAAAAATGAAAAAAAGCAAAAAATTTCCGTCAATTTTGTGGAGGGTTCCGAATTTCTCCCGAAAAAGAAAGACGTGAAAAAGAATCGAAGTTTGAAGATGCATGTTGGATGAGCTTAGTCAAATGTCATTTGATACTATCTCTCAAGGTGCAAGGATTAACCCATCCTAGGCTATCTCAACTGTTGACTCCATGATGAAAGTATTTGGGTAACTTAGGCACGGAGGCTAAGTACTTCATACTTCGATGCAATGATGATTATGATTGATGAGTGATGTTGATATGACAAGGCATGCTTCAATGTTATGTTAATATTTCATGACAAAGGGTTCCTAAGGGAAGTATATTTGGTCATGTATCTATGCAGTGTGTGATAGTGACACTAAAGTTAGGCCGCAAGAGCTAAGTGTGTGGAAAAATATATTATTGAAAAGAGTCAAATGGTGGTGACTCTTAGGCTAGGTAAGCTAATGATGTAGGGATCAAGCCCCCAAGTCTATCTCTAAATGAATAGGGATGAGCACAGGGGATCCCTTGATATGATCATGGTGCAAGTGTGTGAATGTGAATATGAATGCATGTTTATTACGGCCGCACCTCGATGTGGGGTTGCCTATGTATCCGTTAGGAATCAGGCCGAACGTAGCTCTAGCCAAACCTCGCACAAGTGTTTGTATACCTCAAAAAGGTCTTTTAAGGGTTGTAACGTGGTTAGGCTAAAGGTTTGAAGAAGAAGGGGATAAAGGCTCAAGACCCTAGATAAGCCCCCAAGGTGTGCAACCTCACTTTTGAATCTTTGAGTTTCTAGTCTTTTTTAGCTCTCTTTTATCTTTTGCTTTAGCATCTATTTTATTTTCATAAGTGTGGGAAATCTCGATCATGCGGTCTATCACTCACTTGGCATTCATGTTTCTCAGGCACGGTACCGAGCACTCGATGAGAGACGCAATCTGAGACGTGTTCGTATCGAAGACATTTTCATATCAAAGACATTGGAACACTTACCCTTTTGTACACTTTTATTTATTTTTTGCTTTTTTAATCTTTTGAATTTGCTCAAGCTTTCTTTAGAATTGCAAAAGTTGCACACCATCCTATCCCAAGGATAGATAGATGTAGGTTGAAAAAAGAAGGGTCTATCGTTAGACGAAGCTCAAAGTGGTTTATGAAGAAAGGATTGCATATTTGAAAGGTGAAAGGAGATATGATGTGGCTACAAGGGGTGCCTCAAATCATTGGTACACCTTGTGCTTAATTCGACACGGATTTTATTTTAATTTTTTTTTTTTTTTTTTTTTTTTTTTTTTTTTTTTTTTTTTTTACGATGCAATGTAATGCAATGATCATATGCAAGGAAATAAATGCTCATTTTATTAAAAGAAAATAAAGAATCTACAAAATTAATCTAGGGAAAGGAAAAGGTGCCTATGTTAGACTTATTGGGGAAAGGAAAAAAAATGAAAAAGGAATAGAAAAAGAGGCCATGAAATCTTGTCGTTGCAGCTCGCCTTTTGTCTTGTGTCATTCGCTTCAACATCACCCAGTCTTCTTCCTAGCTAGAGGAAATGGGACCTTGTTTGCTTCTATGAGGTCTTGAATGAGATTTTAAAACCTGTAGCATTCATCAGTGGTATGACCGTTTCCTCGATGGTACTCTCAATAGGAGTTTGGATTCCATCTCGAAGATCGATTTTCTGGTGTTGGATCCTCGGTAGGGCCAATAGGTTTGATTAATCCTCGATCATAGAGACGATCGAAAATAGCATTGTAGGTCATTCCAATGGATGTGAACTCTCGCCTGGGTTTACTTTTAGATCCTTGATTGTCCATGGCTAAGACATCATTATGGTCAAAGGTACTAACATTATTACTAGAGTGGGCGTTTTCGGAAGAAGAAGGATTGTCGTTCTTCTTTCCTTTCCAGCCACCGTGGTTACTATTGTTAGTAGCTTTTTGCTTTGCGAGGTCATCTTTGATTTCAATACCTATGTCATAGACGGCTTTGAAGTATTCAAGTTGTGTTGATATTTTAGGTGCTTTGAATACTTTTCTTGAAGATTCTTGATAAACATCCTCACAGATTTCTTTTCAGTGGGGACCTCAATCATCTTGGCGGAATTTTCCCTCCATTTATTAAAGAAAGAAGTGAAATCTTCATTCTCCTTTTGTCTTAGCATCTCAAGTTGTCTATGATCGGTTTCAACTTGAATATTGCACTTGTAGCTATCAACAAAAGCGTTTACTATCAATTCCCAGGTAAAGGTTTTTTCCTTGTCGAGGGAGAAGTACCATTGTTGGCAAACGGTTTCCAGAGATAATGAGAATAGAGAAGGAAAAACCTTCTTATCGATACCCTTAATGTTCATTATGGTTTCGAAAGCTCTTAGATGGAAGTAAGGGTTATCTGTTGCCTTGAATTTAGGGATATCAGTGGCGTTTAACTTATGAGGAAGAAGTTCCTTGTCCAGCGAGACCCCTTGTGAACTTATGCCTTGAAATTTATAGTCACTAGATAGCTTGCTTAGACTCTCTTGTATGAGGTTCATCTGTTGTTGCTTCACGGGGTCATCGATCCTAAGTGCGAGAAGCTTCAGTGCCTCAGTCAGGGTAGCCAATTGGTTCTTAAGATCATTGACTTCTTCTTGAGTTGCCATTATCTTCTTAGCCTTCCTCTTTTGACGAATCGATTTATCAAAAAGTGAGACTTGAACAAAGAGGTTGTCCTTGATTAATCGCCCTTCTTTCCTCGACCAAGTACTGTGGAAAAGGAATTTGGGGATATTTATTGTTAATTATTTGACTTAAACTTTATTCAACATGCAATGGATGGAGGAAGTGAAAAAAGATTGGAATAGAATGTGAAGAAGATTTAGATGGAGGGATATGAAGGATTAGGGATAGAATGTACCCCCAACTCAAATGACGGAAAGACCGACCCATGCATGGACCTAAGACATGGTCATGGTGATGTACTCAAAGTGTGTGCTAAGACTAGTGAGTGTAGATGGTGCGTTAAGACTCGTGTCATGACCATGTGGCTAGACTATGTGACTAAGACTCGATTAATGACTCGACAAGGTGTTATTGACAGCGAAAATTAACCAAATTAATTAGCAAACTGGTTAATTAGACCCTAGGTGATGACTCGACCAATAATCCGAACTGTCGGCCAAACGAAAGGACTAGCGTCACACTTTGGAGCTTGGCGCCTAACAACATAGCTGTCGTCAGACGCTACACTCCACAGTGTGGTGCTACAGCTCAAACCTTGTCGCCAGTATTGGAGCTTCGGTCTGGGACTGTTTTCGGTGTTATTAGTCAACTTGGGTATGCCTAAAGTCGTACTAGGTCAATTCAGATTAAAATATTAGACTTTATTGACTCAAATTAATTAATCAATTAATTAGGCAAAGTTCTTTAAGTCATTAATTTATTTAATCTCAACATAAGTCAACAAACGGTTAAGAGAAACATAGAATATATATGCACAACAAATAATGCACAATATGATGCAATGAGTTTGCAACCTAACCATGGCTCTAGTTCTCTAAAGTTCGGGATATGGTTTAGTCAGTAGAGGGTCCATGGTTAATTGTCCGGATGCACCGCGCGGAAGCCTAACCGTGAAGGGTTGGCGCAAGTGGATGGGACACCGCAAGCTTTAGAAAAAAAAACTCGCTTCCATGATTTGGTGAATTCAACATCTCGGATGTACCCTTTGTTGCACGGAGCGTTCAATCGGGTAGATGGAGCATAAATTCCCAGAGGGTTATGTCCATATGTAGAACACATATGGGTTTCAGAAAAGTGAGAAAAAATTCAATCAGGAAGTAGGATCGAACAAACAATACGAAAAACCGGTCGAAATTAGAACACATATTCCTGGCTCGGTATTGGGGGAAATTAGCGCCAGCAATCAGAGACTGGCGCCAGCTTTTAACTGTAGCGCCTGGCGCCAATACTGGCGTCTGGTGCTACAATTAAATTACTGGCGCCAAGCTCTGGCCCCTGACGCTACTTCCCACATGCCTCAGCAGCTTTCTGTTCACGATAAAATTTTCCAGTTTCGCGCGGTGTTATTTTAGTCCTAGTTGTGAAAGACGTTTCTCAAATTTCCTACGTGTAAAATCCTATGTTTTTAACTCATTACGGATGGTCTTTCCAATGAGATCTTTTTTATGCATATGACAATAATGTTAAACCAAATTACGCACATGAAATACTTAGAACTTTTCGAGTCTCATCCACTCATTCTAAATCATTGCCAAAACAAATTCAGGAATAAAATAGAAATCCTCCCCAGCGGAGTCGCCAAAAACTGTAGGGGAATAATTTCAAGCCTTTAATCCCACTAGCTTGAACCCCACTGTGATCATACACTAAAGTACGGTGGCGTCCAAAAGGGAAGAAGATAGAGTAAAAGAGTCGCCAAAAAGTTTTTTAGGAACTTGTAAACCGTTAACGAGGTGAAGGTTACACCCCTTAACGATCCAAGAGATCGTCAACTCCGTAAGGTCTAGAACCAAATAAGGGTTCGGGGATGAAGGTACAAATCCTACCTAAAAGAGATTGAATCTGCTCTAATAATAGGCCTCTACTTTATTCTGATCGTATTCATGTGCGCTTTCTGATTAACATGCAATCAATAGGATTAACCCTAAACCTGTTTATCTTTGTTGGTTGAATTTAATGCACAAATAAACTATTGTTGGCGATCACTTGAATTATAATCACAGTTAACCCTAAACAAGATTATTAATTATCTTATTAAGCGTGATGACAAGTACCAAATTTCCTTTAAACATGCATAAAAGGCGATCAAGCAATAAATATAAATCAAGCAACATAATAATCAAAGTATAAAATATAATCATGATCATAAAATTATAATAATGAAATAATCATCATAATAACAATCATATTAACCATAATAATAATCATGTTAATACTAAAGCATAATAATAGCAAGATCCTAGGCATGATACGAACAAGATTAATAACAAACCCTAGCATGTCACTAAGCAATAAAAATCAAGTCTTTAACCCTAACATGATACTAACAATCATAAATACTAGGAAGAACATAGGAAGCATCACAGGAATATCATGATACCAATATAAACATGATTTCTACATCATAAAATCAATAAATCAATTAAAACACTTACTTTGATGCCTCGTACCTCTTTCTAATAACAAAATACACGCGTTAGTAACTTCAAGGAAAATAATAATCAAAACAATTAAATTAAATAATTGAAAGAGAGATTTGGGACCAAACCCTCAGAAATTAAAACTTTCACGTCTAGGGCGAAGGCAACTTCGAATATGGCTAGGTGTTTCTAGATCTTGTGAATGCGGAATTTTGTATGAAAAGCAAAGTTTTGAAGAAAGAATTGAAAGATTAAAGAATGCTTATTAAAACTGATTGTAGATGAATGTAGATGTAGATGATCGTGAGAATTGGTGAATGAATGTAGATGATGATAATTGGTGATGAATGGTGAGAATTCGTGAATGAAAACAGAGTTTTTAATACGATATTTATAGAGAAAATCAGGCAAAAAAGATAAATTAACAAAACAGAGTCTGACGCTCAGGAAACAGAGCTAGCGCCAACCCTGGCTAGCTGGCGCCAGGCGCCAAGCTTGGTTCCAGGCGCTAAGGCTTGGGGTTGGACGCCAAGCTTGATTTCAACGCGTTTTTGAAAATCCGATAAGTTTACCGTACTGGAGGATAAAATAATATAATTTCTTCGAAAATGCTATTTGATCTTGATTAAAACTCTGAAAAGTCAACAAAGTCAACTTATCAATGCTAATTGAATTAGGAATGAAAAGAACCTTCTAGAAGAATCTAGAAGACTAAAACCATTCCTAATTGTATTAGGAGTGATAAATCATATTAGGCCCTCCACAAGATCATTGGGATGTACATAAAGCTCAAACCGGACCCAGTTTAGTAAATTGGCCATAACTTCAATAAACATCCAACAACCACAGGCGCGACTCCGTGACTGTAGTTAGTATGAGATCTCACGTAACTCCTAGTTTTAGAAAAATAATATTTGAAATAGGAGACTCGTAGATCAGACGGCCTCGATAAAAAGTACACGGCTAATTTCTCCTTTACTCATCCTGTTTACATAATCATGAACGAGTAATAATTTGATCTTTACACCAATCACATACCTTTTCCTTTAAGCGCACCTTGCATAATTAAAGCACAAATAATACTTGCATTATAAACTAGTGCACATCATTTGAAATTCACAATGTATAACCAACCAATTTAACCCAGTCAATCCTATACATGATACTAAGTTCTCGATCCGTCCTTAAACATGCACCTACAAGCAAGGTTTCGTAACTTGTACGTACCTTGTGTAAACAATCCGGTTGGCCACTTTAAAACCAGAAGTCGCCTTCTACAAAGTCCTCTCCTAAACCAAACAATTAGAAATAAATCAATACCAAAGCAATTAAAATTACAGCAATACTAAACTACTTTAAAACCTCTTAAATCATCAAAATAAAGCCTTTAAATTGTGCCCAAAGATCAAAGTTATTAATATAACATCCCAACTTTAAGTTTATATATATGTTAGAATTATAAAAATATAGTGTTTTATATCAAATTACAGCAACTTTAAAGTGGGTAAATAAATCTGAAAATTTGTTTTAAGTATATAAAATAACCCCATAATCATAATTACTTGAAATAGTCATTATATAGCAAGTTAGTGTGTTAAAAACCCAAGAATATATCAATTCAATGCAATTAGAGGCTTCAAAATAAAAGGTATGAAATCTGAAAATTATTTTTAAAGTTAGAATATAAAGTTCAAAGCTTTTTCAATCACAAAATACTCACAATAATTATTTTATAGGTTTAGAAGCATAAAAACATGAAATTAACACTACTTGTTCATAAAAATTGAAACTTTAATAAATTTGAAAATTTATTTATGATTAAGATAATTATACTTTAATGTAATTTAAACATAGTATGATTAGATGACTTGATTAACACGTTATCAAGCCCTAAAACATGAAAAATCAATACTTTAAACCCTAAATTCATACATATACCAAATCTAAAATTTTATTTGATACTTTAGACATACAAAACCCATAAATTTATAATCTTTTGTAATTTATACATACTATTAAAGGCTAATAACAATAATTTTATAATTGAAATCAAATAAAAATTGAATCTTTAATCAAAATAACAAGAAATAAAGAAAAGAGAAATAAGAGGAAGGAGAAGAGAGGAGAGGCAAACTGCAGTGGTCGGTTGTGCTGGGTGGTGCGGCGGTCAGACGGGCGACAGTCTGGCGGGCGTGGCGGTAGGGGCGGCGGCAGCAGCAGCTTCGGGTTTTTTTTTTCTTTTTTTTGTGGTGTTGTACGTGAGAGCAGGGGAAAGGAGGAGAAGAATGAAAGTTGTTCTCTTTTTTTTTATGTGAGAAGGAGGAGAAGGGTAACGGTTTTTGAGGGTTTTATTTGGGCTTTTGGGTTTCCTAATTAGATTTGGAGTAATATTTGGGTTTTGGGCTATAATGTTAAAATAGTTTGTAAATTAGTAAAAACATGTCAGTTTACTTAAATCTTTTCATAAAAAATAATTTATTTAATGAAACTGACATAAAAATATTTGTAAGAATAATACATAATTAAATTATAATTAAGTTAAAAATATGGGGGATTACAATCTACCCCTCTTAAAAGAAGTTCCGCCCTCGAAACTTTACCCAAAATCCATAGTTCCTCAAAAGTATTCAAACTTATGCGTTTTGTATTGCTGTAAATTGCTTGCTTCTTAACGATTTATACTCAATGAACTCATATTTGGCCAAAGTTTACATACTTTTATTGTATGTAAACGCAATAATGATGCATAATGATAACCAAAACATGCAAAAACGTGCAAAATCAAGCAATAAATGGTATAATTGAGGTAAAAGCGCGAAATTACATCGCATTATTCCCCCCTCAAAAGAAAAGAGTTACGCCCTCGTAACTCACCTCATCAAACAACTCCGGATATTTGTTTTTCATCTCTTCCTCGGCCTCCCAAGTAGCCTCTTCGTACTCTTGGTTTGACCAAAGGACTTTCACTATCTTCACATCTTTGTTTCTAGTACTACGCACCGTGTGATCTAGTATCTTGACTGGTATTTCTTCATAAGTTAGAGACTCATCTAGTTGAATAGTCTTCGGCTGCAAAACATGGGTTTCACTAGGCACATACTTTTTCAGTTGGGAAATGTGGAATACATCATGCATTTTCTCGAACTCCATTGGCAAGACCAATTTGTAAGCCACTTTCCCCACACGTTGGAGAATTTCATACGGACCCACATATTTTGCACTAAGCTTCCCTTTCTAGCCGAATTGCATCACACCTTTTGTTGGAGAAACCTTTAGAAATACTTTTTCCCAACACTAAACTCATCATCTCTCCTCTTCAAGCCAGCATAACTCTTCTGTCTATCTTGTGCTGCCTTGATACGCGACTAGATTAGTCTCACCTTGCCCACCATATCCTCAATGAAATCTGTACCCAAAGTAACCCGGTCACTGTAATCATTCCAGCAAACTGGGCTTCTGCACTTCCTTACATACAATGCTTCAAAAGGTGCCATCTTGATGCTTGCATGGCAACTGTTATTGTAGGAGAATTCGATCAAAGGTAGGTGATCCTCCCAGTTTCCTTGGAAATCTAAAGCACAAGCTCGCAACATGTCCTCCATGGTTTGGTTTGTTCTCTCAGTCTGACCATCTGTTGCAGGGTGAAAGGCAGTACTCATCTTCAATGCTGTCCCAAGGTTCTCTTGCACTTTTTGCCAAAACTTTGATAGAAACCTTGAGTCTCTATCTGACACTATGTCCTTGGGAACTCCGTGCAACCGAACTACATTCTTCACATAGACGCTTGCTAGCTGCTTCTTTTTCCAGGTTTCTTTGATAGGAATGAACATCGCTGACTTAGTAAGTCTGTCTACAATCACCCAAATCGTGTCATTCCCAGTACGAGTCTTTGGTAAGCCTGTCACAAAGTCCATGGATATGGAATCCCACTTCCAACCTGGTATTTCTAATGGTTGTACCTTTCCCATGGGTCTTTTGTGGTCTATCTTCACTTTCTGGCACATCAGACATTTGGATACAAACTCAGCCACTTTTCTCTTCATATTCGGCCACCAATAGAACTCCTTCAAATCCTTATACAACTTATCACCCCCAGGGTGAACTGAATATGGTGTATTATGGCACTCCTCCATGATTTTCCTTTTAATATCCTCACACTTCTGTGGTATACACCATCTCTCCTTGTATCTCAAGCTCCCATCCTCATGAATCTTGAATTCCGTCTCCGCCCCACTAGTCACACGATCCCTAATCTTATGAAATGACTCATCCTCCAGTTGCTTTTCTTTAATCTCCTCAAATATGGAAGGTTGGATGGTTAAAGCACTCAGTAATCCCTCTAACTCTCCTTGGTCGATAACCTCAAGGTTCAATCTCCTCATATCTTCACACAACTCATTGGCCACAATCAAAGCATTGACATTATGACTCGACTTTCTGCTAACGGCATCCGCAACTACATTCGCCTTTCCCTCGTGATACTGGATATTGATAGGACGTCGTCAACCTATCAAGAAATAAGACCTAACTCGATCCTACTCAACTAGTAGCAAGGGCAAGAAAGGGTCGAAACCATGAGAGGCGTTGAATCAACCACCAAATGTTATTGTTTAAACAAGCTAGATTAAGTCGGGGGTTTTAAGTTGGTATTACGTCACACTATTCTAATTCAAATCAACTAATTCTAAGAGGTGATTAACAATATTAAGAAGTCCTAAGGCATGGGTTACACCACTAAACTTCATCACGGACCACAAGTAGCATGCATAGAAATGGTGATTTAGGGGATAAATTAGGGGAAGTTATCAAATGCACCCAACTACTCTCTCAAGCTAGAGGGATTACTTGACATCAAAACCATAACCTACTCTCGTGATTATGGGCAAGAAACAAGTGTTAAAACATCCTCACGATAACATGCAAATTCCCTTGACTAGAAATTCCTATTCTCATGGCAAATCAAGTCAATCAAGCATAAGGGAGCTTCCTCAAGTTCATCTCTCGATCCTTCGTTGAGGAAGCTAGATAAATAATTCAAGCAATGGCCAATTACAAGAATTAACAATGAAACCTCTTAAACTCAACTAATTAACACCCCACAATTAACAAATTAGTTCATGCAACAAGTGTTGGTGATTACATTGAGGGTTCACCCAAACCCTAGAAATTAGACTACTCACAATCCATGGATGTTAAAGCAATTAAAGATTTCAAGGGATTCATGAACAAATTAAAACTAAGAATTAAGTAGAATCTAACAATTAAACATGCAAAGAACAACCAAACAATTAATAAAAAGCAAGAATTAAAGATAGAAGAGAGAAAGAAAGAGTAAGAAAAAATTACTAGAAGCTTCAATAATTGACTAACAATGGTCGAACTTGTCTTCTACAATGATTGGATTGAAAAACCTTCAAAACAAGAACTAAAATCTATGCTAATTTGAGGATTTTTGTGTTTCAAACTAAGAGGAGTATGAAAATCTGGAAAAATTGGGAACCTCTCTAAAATGGTCCAAAGGGGCTATTTATATTACCCCCTAAAATAAGAGGACGGTGAAAACAAGAAACGGGTAAACTGTAGGTCTGCACGGACGTGCTGAAGTTGGCACGTCCGTGCAGACCAAGGCAGAAACTCAGTTTAAGACGACCTGCTGCAGCACGGGCGTGCACCTTTGGCACGTCCGTGCTGCATCATCTGCACGGGCGTGCACCTTTGGCACGTCCGTGGTGCATCATCTGCACGGGCGTGCAATATTTGGCACGTCCGTGCAGGCCTTGGCAGAAAGATGGCTTCAGGTCTGCACTCCTGCACGGACGTGCAACATCTTGCACGGCCGTGCTGCCTCATAATCACGGAAGCACGTCCGTGCTGCATCATCTGCACGGACGTGCAATATTTGGCACGTCCGTGCAGGCCTTGGCAGAAAGATGGCTTCAAGTCTGCACTCCTGCACGGACGTGCAACATCTTGCACGGCCGTGCAGGGTCTTCTGGGCCCTTTTCTTCGTGTTTTCTTCTACGATGCTCTTGTACTTGGATTCTTTCCATCATTTCCTTGCTTCTAACCTCGGTTTGGTAACCATGGGCTTCATTTGGTCGTCTTTGGACCTAAAATCTCAACAAAAACACTAACAACACGTGAAGCATAGGATACACAAAAATTGCATAATAATAGGGTAAAAGTGAACCAAAACACAAATTTGTTCAGGTAAACTAGGTTCAAATACGCCCTAAAACCGCATAATATAGCAAGTTATCAAATCCCCCCAAGCTAAGCTTTTGCTCGTCCTCGAGCAAACTAGTCATGACAAAACAAATAGAGGGAACTAACTTGTTATAGAAGGTTGAAGCAAAAGTTAAACCAAGAAAGGGTAGGCATACACAATAAACCGAACGATCACTTTTAGCAAAAGTGAGAAGCCGTTTAAACCTACAAGTCGCCTAGTAGGACGAGTCCATCTCTCGTGAGGGTTTCCAAAGAGAATCACCCACAACTCCCACAAAAACAACACACGATTTTTTTTTTTTTATAGCCCAAGTCAACTCATCGGGATGTGATTCAAAAGCAAGACAAGTGAACAACTTTCAAGAATTACCAATCATACAAATGTACACATGAGTTGGGGGTAGAGAGGAGAACTAAACAAGGTTGCACTAGGATACTTCCTTTGGCCTTTTACTATTTCATTAGAGCACACCTAGATATTCCAAAGTTGTAACAAGCCCTCTTTCGGTTATAAAATCTCAAAATGCTAGTCCACCTCCCAAAATGCACACCCAAGGCCCCTTAACTACACTCTAACTCGGGAATTTCATAAGAAACAACAATGCAAACAAGGTGTGGGAGGCATCCACGAGTTGACCTCTAAAGAAGAGAATTTTTTTTTTTTTTTTTTAGAAGTTTTGGGGTAGTTTTTGTTCTCCCCTTTTTTTATGCTCTTCTTTTTTTTTTTCAATTTTCAATGCCCTCGCCTCTTTTAACTGTGAGCGGCTCTTTCTTTATTGAGAACGTGTGGCTTATTACGCCACTTATTACACATGATACAAGTAGAACCAATTCCCTAATAGAGTTTCATTTCGGGGAGGAAAGGGGACACATCAAGGGCACAAGGGACCACAAATTTATTCAAACATATCCTACTTGAGCAAATTAGACAATATCTTATACTAGGCGTGCAATTGAGCATTCATTGGCTTTCATTTCATATACTCCAATGCAATCAAGATTAATAGACCTCTAAATGACCCCCAACTCGTGCACACACTCTTCTAAAAAAAAACTTTTACTCATCACTCAAGAGTCAAGCAAGCAAAACATATAATCGTCATATGAGTTTCATCCTTGGGCACTTTTTCATCATTTTTTTTTTCATTTTTTTCTCTCTTTTTTTCTCTTTTTTTTTTTTTTTTTTTTTGGCATAAAATAACTATACATCTAAATAAGGGATAGGAGAATTATTCACAATGCAAGGGATTTGGATTTCAAAGGAAGCAATTTGGATTCAAAGGGTTTGGATGTTAGGGAAATGGGAATAGGGGCATGCAAATCAACATATACATACGAGAACACAACATGAACCAATGGTAAATGAGAAAATACTCCATTCCCCCCAAGCTATCATAAACATTGTCCCCAATGTTGAAACAATATAAGCACAAAGAGAAGGGGAAGGAGATACTAACTCATTGGTTCGGGCCCCCTTGGGAGCTCGAACCCCCGGGGTAGAGATGGTGATATACATTGCGGAAGTCGCCCAATTCCGATCGAAGACCTTCAAAGCTTGACCTCATTCCGTCAAAAGAAGTCCTCAAGTCTTCATTTGACTTCCTCATGGTCTCAAACTCGGAATTCATGCGGGCAAAGTTCGCATTCATATTAGCCATCTGCTGCTCGAAGGTGAGGAATGGGTTGCCTTCACCCATGCCCTGACCTTGGTACCCCTCTTGGTACCCTCGTTGGAACTCGTACTGCTGGTGAAATTCTGGTTGTTGCTGAAATTGTTGTTGTTGATGATGTTGTTGTTGCTCTTGCTGCTCTTGCTGCTCTTGCCCTTGTTCCTCTCCCTCTTGACCGGGAGCCCAAGGGAAGTCCCTCTCAAAGATCCAGTTCGCCTGGTTGTAGATGGCGGTGGCCTCGGGGTCGGGTAAGTAGGCATAGGGGCGCCTACTCACCAACCACAAATAGGGGTGGTTCCCCTCTACATCCGTGAGCCATTTCATGGCTCTCAGCGACTGCATATCCAACTGTGTTGGACCTGGAACAACCTGCTCTTCTGCAAAATCAAGGTTAAGAGCAACAACAATTATAGTAATCATACCACCTATGGTGATGTTGCCTGATCCTGTGGCAACATCTTATAGGTGGTCCATAAACCAAGACCCCACATTTAAACTCGTACTACCCTCACTCAGATGCCATAGAAAGTAAAGCTCTCGAGTAGACACGACCCCTGAACTGTCTCCCCTAGCAAAAACTGTGTTCGCTATGGTACGCTGGGCGATCCTAAAGGCAGGGTGAATAATGGCTGTGGCCTTATCAGTTCTAGGGTTATACCCAAACAGCCCTGTGATTCTTCTCCAAAATTCACCAGCCATATAGTTACGGGGTTGCCTATCCTTAGGCCCCATAGTTCCAGAAACAGGCCACCCGAAAGCTTGGTTAACTCTCGCTACGGACATTCTATGTTGGGCATTCATGAGCTGGAAGGTCATGTAACGGGGGGATCTTGTGGTGTCACGGTGCACACAAAGGGAGGAGAGGAATTCTAGGGTCAGTCTCCTATAGGTTAAGGCATGTAACTCTAGCCAAGAACCTAGGTCGGCTCCCTCGAATAACATTGTGATGTCAGCTCCTACCCCTAAGGCGTCCGCCACCTCACTATCATAGAATTTGGTGGGCTTGACCCGCCTCCTACTGATTTTAAGGAAATTGGCCGAAAAGGCCTGGTCAGCGAAAACTATTCCCATTGTGTCCACTTGCGGTGGATCAACGGGAGGAGGAGGCGATGGGTTCCTAAATCTAAGGGAAGAGGTGTTTCGGGATTGGTTTCTTCTTGGCATGGTTGTTTTTATTTTGTTTTTTTTAGAATGACTAAACCCGCCACACAAAGAGATCAAGACACTAAACCAATTCACCAAGCAATTTTAAGGTCAAAAACCCAAGACTTAGCCACACCAAAGGACACCACAAAGAATAATCCACACAATCACAAAAACTCACAAAACCTAAACAATTAATCCTCACAATATTCAATTAAACCCATAATGCTTTACATAAAAGCACAAATACTCAACAACTATCAATTCAACCAAGATTGCAAGCAAAAATAAGCACAAAACAACAAGTTTCAAGTATGGAAATAGTAAGTGGAAGGAACGATTATACCGAGCTTAACGTGGGTGTAAAACCCGCCAATGAACCTTCCTAGCCTTCCTTTCCCTTGCTTGAACCTTTTCCTTCAACCAATTGTTAAAATTTCAATCCAAAAGAAAACCCCCAAATTGATTTTTTTCTTCTTAGGGTTTCGGTTAATGGGTGATTTTTGGGTTGAAGATTGGAGAAAGGAGTAGTATTTTGCGTTTTTGTTGAAAAGGAGTGTTGATTATGGTGGGAAATGTTGAATTTTGGGTGAGAATTTGAGTGTTTGAGGGTTGAGAGGAGGAGTAAGAGGGGTTAGAGAGAAGGAGGAGAACCGTGGGTTTGAGAGGAAGAACAAAAAATTGTGGATTTTTTCTTTTTTTCGAGCAGTTTCGGCCTTAAATACTTGGTATGCACGGACGTTCAGCATTGGCACGGACGTGCAACTCAAGTCAGAACGTGCTTAACTTTCTGCCTGTAAAAGCACGGACGTGCCATTATCGGCACGGACGTGCTGCTTTTGGCACGGACGTGCTGCTTTTGGCACGGACGTGCTTAACTTGGCAGAATACTTCTCAACTTTCTGCCTGTAAAAGCACGGACGTGCCATTATCGGCACGGACGTGCTGCTTTTGGCACGGACGTGCTGCTTTTGGCACGGACGTGCTTAACTTGGCAGAATACTTCTCAACTTTCTGCCTGTAAAAGCACGGACGTGCCATTATCGGCACGGACGTGCTGCTTTTGGCACGTTTACTCTCCTTTTTTTTTTTTTTTTTTTTTTGAGTAAAATTACTAAAATACTCGGGTTGCCTCCCGGAAGCGCTTCTTTATTGTCACTAGCTTGACTATATTACGTTTTCAATCACGAGGGATATCAAATTCATCTAAATGAACTACCTTTGTTTCTTCTTGCACGAAACCATCGAAGTATGCTTTCAACCTTTGGCCATTAACTTTGAATGGTTCACCTTTATCGTTGGAAATCTCAATGGCGCCATATGGGAATATCTTTGTAATGGTGAAAGGGCCACTCCATCTTGATTTTAGCTTTCCCGGAAACAACTTCAACCGGGAGTTAAATAGCAAGACCTTGTCACCCTCCTTGAACTCTCTCTTGTTGATGTGCTTGTCGTGCCATGCTTTGGTCTTCTCCTTGTAGATCTTTGCACTCTCATATGCATCTAACCTCAACTCTTCCAAGGCATGGAGGTCAAGCATCCTCTTTTCTCCGGCGGATTGGATATCAAAATTCAAGGTTTTGATAGCC
Source organism: Chenopodium quinoa (assembly GCF_001683475.1). Lineage (NCBI taxonomy): Eukaryota > Viridiplantae > Streptophyta > Magnoliopsida > Caryophyllales > Amaranthaceae > Chenopodium > Chenopodium quinoa. The sequence continues at coordinate 13,963,328 of NW_018742738.1, read as the reverse complement.
CAGTGCGCACGATGTTCCAGTTCCACCGGTAGATGGCATGACTTCCCATAAACGAGCTTGTAAGGGGTGGTGCCAATAGGAGTCTTGAAGGCGGTGCGGTAGGCCCATAGAGCATCATCCAACCTTGATGACCAATCCTTCCTTGACCTATTCACCGTCTTCTCTAGTATCAACTTAATCTCCCTATTTGAAATTTCAGCTTGACCACTTGTTTGAGGATGGTAAGCCAATGACACCTTGTGCCTCACTTCGTATTTTTCAAGGAGAGCCTTGAAAGATCGCTTTGCAAAGTGCGATCCTCCATCACTTATTACGGCACGTGGCACACCAAACCTAGGGAAAATGACTTTCTTGAACAACTTGACTACTACCTTAGCATCATTTGTAGGAGATGCAACCGCTTCAACCCACTTTGATACATAGTCGACGGCCACCAAAATGTATTTGTTCCCAAAAGAGGATGGGAAAGGTCCCATAAAATCTATTCCCCACACATCGAAAATTTCCAGCTCTAAAATGTTATTCAAAGGCATTTCGTTCTTTCTTGACAAATTACCGGTCCTTTGACACCGGTCACAAGCTTTAACAACTCCCCATACGTCCTTGAACATAGAGGGCCAATAGAAACCGCATTGCAATATTCTCGCCAATGTCTTGTTAGCACTCATATGTCCTCCACAAGGTGAGGAGTGACACATTGTGATAACTTCATGAATTTCATCGTCGGGGACACACCTTCTAAAAAGACCATCAACACCTTGTTTGAAGAGCAAGGGGTCATCCCAAAAGTATTGGCGGACATCATGGAGGAACTTCCGCTTTTGTTGATAGGTGAGGTCGGGAGGAAGGATGGAGCAAGCCAAGTAATTTACAATATCCGCAAACCATGGGGCCGGGGCTTGAATGATTGCGAATAATTGATCATCCGGGAATGAATCATCAATTGGCAAAGCTTCAATTTCACCTTCTACGATCGGTAGCCGTGAGAGATGATCGGCTACTACATTCTCGGCACCCTTCTTGTCCCGAATTTGTATATCGTAGTCTTGTAAGAGCAAGACCCACCTAATCAACCTTGGTTTAGCGTCCTTCTTGGACAGCAAGTACTTCAAAGCCGCATGGTCGGTGAAGACTATAACTTTGGAGCCCACCAAGTAAGACCTAAACTTTTCGATAGCATGGACGATGGCTAGGAGCTCTTTTTCAGTCGTTGTGTAGTTTCTTTGTGCTTCATCAAGAGTTTTGCTAGTGTAATAGATGGCATGGAGCTTTTTATCCTTCCTTTGCCCAAGCACAGATCCAACGGCATAGTCCGAAGCATCACACATGAGTTCAAAAGGGAGCTCCCAATTCGGTGGTTGAATGATGGGAGCCGTGATCAAAGCTTCCTTCAACCTATCAAAGGCTAGCAAACAATCATTAGAAAACACAAAAGGGGCATCCTTTACCAACAATTGAGTGAGCGGCTTAGCGATTTTGGAAAAATCTTTAATGAACCGGCGGTAAAAACCCGCGTGTCCAAGAAAACTCCTTATACCCTTCACATTAGTGGGGGGAGGGAGGCGCTCAATAACCTCAATTTTGGCACGATCAACCTCAATGCCCCTACTAGAAACAACATGTCCCAACACAATACCCTCTTCAACCATGAAATGACATTTTTCCCAATTAAGCACAAGGTTCACCTCTTGACATCTTTTTAACACTTTAATCAAATTACTTAGGCAAGTGTCAAAAGATGAACCGCAAACAGAAAAGTCATCCATAAATACCTCGATTGATGATTCAAGCATGTCGGAAAAGATAGACATCATACACCTTTGAAATGTAGAAGGTGCATTACATAATCCAAATGGCATCCTTCGATAAGCAAAGGTGCCAAAAGGGCATGTGAATGTAGTCTTCTCTTGATCCTCGGGTAGGATAGGGATTTGGAGGAATCCCGAATACCCATCCAAGAAGCAATAGTGACTATGTGATGCCAACCTTTCCAAGATTTGATCGATAAAGGGGAGAGGGAAGTGGTCCTTCCGAGTGGATTTGTTCAATTTTCGATAGTCTATGCACATTCTCCACCCGGTGACCGACCTTGTAGAAATGGTCTCACCCTTATCGTTCTTGATAATGGTCATGCCCCCTTTTTTTGGAACAACTTGAACCGGGCTAACCCACTTGCTATCGGAGATAGGGTAGATTATGCCCGCTTCAAGAAGTTTCAAAACCTCTTTTTTAACAACTTCTTTCATGTTGGGGTTGAGCCTTCTTTGGTGCTCAATTGAGGAGTCATGATCGTTATCAAGCAAAATCTTGTGCATGCATATCGTGGGACTTATCCCCTTAATGTCATCAATGGCATACCCAATGACACTCCTATACTCCCTCAACACAACTAGGAGTTTCTCAAGGGAAGTGTCATCAAGGTTGGTATTGACAATAACGGGATAAGTCTCATTATCATCAAGAAAAACGTATTTAAGTGAAGGGGGAAGGGGTTTAAGTTCAACCTTAGGAGGAGGCGTAGACCTCTCCTCTTTTACCTCCACCTTAAGTGCTTCAAACTCCCTTGCCTTGCCATGTAGGGGTTGGTCTAACAACAACTTGTACCCCTTAGCTTCATCATCATCATTGTACAAACTTTCCGTGAGGATCGCTTGTAGAGTATCTTTGCTATTGTTCATCATCTTCAATTCCTCCACTTCTCGGTCAAGAGTATCGATTCTATTGATATCCTCATACATAGGCTTCCTCATGGCTTGCGAGAATGAGAAAGAAATTTTCTCATCTCCCACATTCAATGTTAGCTTGCCTTGTTTCATATCAATTACCACTCCCGCCGTGTTCAAGAACGGCCTTCCCAAAATGAGAGGAACCTTGTTGTCCTCCTCCATTTCCATCACCACAAAGTCACAAGGTACAAAAACTCTTCCCACTTGTACCGGTACATCTTCAAGTATTCCCATTGGTAACCTAATCGAACGATCGGCTAATTGTATTGAGATTCTTGTTGGCTTCATCTCACCAACTTTTAAATTTTTCGCAATTGAGAAGGGCATCAAGCTTACACTTGCCCCAAGATCACAAAGAGCATCCATGGCTTCCATATCTCCAATCTTCACCGGAATTGCATAGCTACCCGGGTCACCAAGCTTTCGGGGAAGCTTGTTTTGCATGATTGCGCTCACCTCCATTGGAAGGGAGATGGTTGCACTCTCTTCAAGCCTACTTTTGTTGGACAAGAGATCTTTTAAAAATTTCGCATATGTAGGCATTTGTGACATAGCATGAAGAAAGGGAGTGTTCACTTGGAGCCCTCTCATGACCTCAAGGAACTTTGAAAACTTCTCATTCAATTTTTTCTCTACCAACCTATGAGGGAAAGGAATAGGTGGCTTGTAGACTCTCATTGGGGGTTTCTCCACTTCAACTTCAACTCCCTCTCCTTTCTTTGTGTCTCCCTCAACACTCTTTTCTTTTTCTTTTCTCTCAACTTCTACCACCTCATTTTCAACATCATTCTCACATCTCACCTCCACACCCTCATCTCTCTTTTGTGGCACATCTTCACTCATTACCGGACCTTCATACCCTCTCCCGGACCTCAATGTGATAGCCTTGACATGCTCCTTTGGGTTCACAACCGTTGAGCTTGGAAATTGACCACTAGCATTGGAGGTAGAACTCCCAACTTGTTGTGCAATTTGAGCTAGTTGATTCTCAATTATTTTGTTGTGCGCTTGAAGTTGTTGGATGTTGGAGCTCATTTCTGCATTGCTCTTCCCTTGTTGATTTATGAAAGACTCAAGAGCGGCCTCAAGGGAAGTCTTTTGGGGTGGAGGAGGTTGTTGGTTGAATTGCTGTCTTTGTTGGTTTGGATGGCGGTATGGGGCTTGGTGATTTTGTTGATTTTGGTTGTAGATGTTTTGAGGAGGGTTGTTGTAGTTGGATTGTTGGTTTTGATTGGGTTGTCTCCACCCTTGGTTTTGTTGCCTCCAACCTTGATTGAAAGGTTGCTCATTTCTTTGGTTCATGGCCGCAACTTGCTCATTAGTAGCATTGCAATATGAAGCCATGTGATCATTACCCCCACAAGTCTCACAAGACATGACTTGTGGTTGTGGTTGTGAAGAGGAGGTACCGCTTGAGGAGGTTGCTTGGTTTAGCTTGTGAGCTAGCATATCAAACTTTGAGGCAATGAGATCTATTGCACTCAACTCATGCATACCTTTCTTCTTCGGTTGACTTTCTCTTCTATCATATCTATAGGCGTAATGCCTTGCAACTTCTTCAATCATATTCTCGGCTTCTTGCACCGGTAGCTTTTTAAGACTACCACCGGCTCCGTTGTCAAGATTGGCCCTTGAGGTAGGAGTGAGACCGTCGTAGAAGCTTTGAATAATCATCCATAAAGGCAACCCATGGTGTGGACACTTCCTCTTTAGATCCTTGAATCTTTCCCATGCTTCACCTAAGGTTTCATCATCCTCTTGAGTGAAGCTTGTAATCTTCCTTCTCAATTCCGCGGTCTTTTCGGGCGGACAAAACTTCCCAAGAAATGCTTTAATAACCTCTTCCCATGTTGTTAAGGATCCTTCTTTCACGGACCTCAACCAACACTTAGCCTTGTCCCTAAGAGAGAACCGAAACATGTGCATCCAAATGAATTCCTCCGTGAGGTTGTTTTGCTTGATGGTAGTGCACAACTCAAGGAAGTTGTCTAAATGAGCTAGAGGGCACTCATTTGCACTCCCCCCGAACTGTTCACTTTGGATCATCCTTATGAGTTGAGGAGAGAACTCATAGTTGTTTGCATTGGTGGTGGGAAGAAGTATGCCACTCCGAAGTTGGAATGCATCGGGGTGGTCATAGTCTTGTAGAAGTGGAGGAGGCGGTGGGTTGGCCATCTCTTGCTCGTTGTCAAGATTGTCCTCCGACTCGGAATCCGTATAAGCTAAAGAAAATTCTGGCGTGCCTTGTAGGAGCCTTCTTACGTTCCTCAAAGTTCTATTTAACTCCGGATCTACGGGGATAAGCGGTGATTGCTTACTCCTCCGTGTCATGCACAGTCAAACAAAGCTAAGGAAAACGTTAGCAATGACTATCACAAAGTAAACACGCTTAAACAAAAACAAAATAAGAAGATTATATACATATACACAAATCTAGACTCACTCAACAATAACTTATTCAATGTGACTTTGCCTCCCCGGCAACGGCGCCAAAACTTGATAGGACGTCGTCAACCTATCAAGAAATAAGACCTAACTCGATCCTACTCAACTAGTAGCAAGGGCAAGAAAGGGTCGAACCCATGAGAGGCGTTGAATCAACCACCAAATGTTATTGTTTAAACAAGCTAGATTAAGTCGGGGGTTTTAAGTTGGTATTACGTCACACTATTCTAATTCAAATCAACTAATTCTAAGAGGTGATTAACAATATTAAGAAGGCCTAGGGCATGGGTTACACCACTAAACTTCATCACGGACCACAAGTAGCATGCATAGAAATGGTGATTTAGGGGATAAATTAGGGGAAGTTATCAAATGCACCCAACTACTCTCTCAAGCTAGAGGGATTACTTGACATCAAAACCATAACCTACTCTCGTGATTATGGGCAAGAAACAAGTGTTAAAACATCCTCACGATAACATGCAAATTCCCTTGACTAGAAATTCCTATTCTCATGGCAAATCAAGTCAATCAAGCATAAGGGAGCTTCCTCAAGTTCATCTCTCGATCCTTCGTTGAGGAAGCTAGATAAATAATTCAAGCAATGGCCAATTACAAGAATTAACAATGAAACCTCTTAAACTCAACTAATTAACACCCCACAATTAACAAATTAGTTCATGCAACAAGTGTTGGTTATTACATTGAGGGTTCACCCAAACCCTAGAAATTAGACTACTCACAATCCATGGAGGTTAAAGCAATTAGGAGATTTCAAGGGATTCATGAACAAATTAAAACTAAGAATTAAGTAGAATCTAACAATTAAACATGCAAAGAACAACCAAACAATTAATAAAAAGCAAGAATTAAAGATAGAAGAGAGAAAGAAAGAGTAAGAAAAAATTACTAGAAGCTTCAATAATTGACTAACAATGGTCGAACTTGTCTTCTACAATGATTGGATTGAAAAACCTTCAAAACAAGAACTAAAATCTATGTTAATTTGAGGATTTTTGTGTTTCAAACTAAGAGGAGTATGAAAATCTGGAAAAATTGGGAACCTCTCTAAAATGGTCCAAAGGGGCTATTTGTATTACCCCCTAAAATAAGAGGACGGTGAAAACAAGAAACGGGTAAACTGTAGGTCTGCACGGACGTGCTGAAGTTGGCACGTCCGTGCAGACCAAGGCAGAAACTCAGTTTAAGACGACCTGCTGCAGCACGGGCGTGCACCTTTGGCACGTCCGTGCTGCATCATTTGCACGGGCGTGCAATATTTGGCACGTCCGTGCAGGCCTTGGCAGAAAGATGGCTTCAGGTCTGCACTCCTGCACGGACGTGCAACATCTTGCACGGCCGTGCTGCCTCATAATCACGGAAGCACGTCCGTGCTGCATCATCTGCACGGACGTGCAATATTTGGCACGTCCGTGCAGGCCTTGGCAGAAAGATGGCTTCAAGTCTGCACTCCTGCACGGACGTGCAACATCTTGCACGGCCGTGCAGGGTCTTCTGGGCCCTTTTCTTCGTGTTTTCTTCTACGATGCTCTTGTACTTGGATTCTTTCCATCATTTCCTTGCTTCTAACCTCGGTTTGGTAACCATGGGCTTCATTTGGTCGTCTTTGGACCTAAAATCTCAACAAAAACACTAACAACCCGTGAAGCATAGGATACACAAAAATTGCATAATAATAGGGTAAAAGTGAACCAAAACACAAATTTGTTCAGGTAAACTAGGTTCAAATACGCCCTAAAACCGCATAAAATAGCAAGTTATCAGATATGGACATGGTAGTCTCTAAGATATTCTAACCATCTACGTTGCCGCATGTTCAAGTGATCTTGGGTAAAGATGTACTTTAGACTTTTATGGCCCGTGAAGATCTTACAAGAAACACCGTAAAGGTAGTGCCTCCAAATCTTCAAAGCGAATACAACAGCTGCAAGTTCCAAGTCATGGGTAGGGTAACTGACTTCATGTTTCTTTAGTTGTCTCGATGTGTATGCGATCACCCTTCCATTCTGCTGTAGGACACATCCCAGACCATGCTTCGAGGAATCACTATACACTTCGAATCCTTCTATCCCATTAGGTAATACCAGCACTGGTGCAGTGGTCAATCGCTCTTTGAGGGCATGAAAAGCTGACTCACAACTCTCGTTCCACTCAAACTTGCTCTACTTCTTCATAAGAGTAGTCATGGGTCTGACTATCCTCGAAAAATCCTTGACAAACCTTCTATAATATCCAGCTAATCCCAAGAAACTACGAACATCAGTCACATTCTTAGGTGTAGGCCACTATCTCACCGCCTTGATCTTCGCAGGATCTACGGATACACCCTCCTTCGAAATGTAATGCCCCAAAAATGCAACTTTCTCCAACCAGAACTCACACTTCTAAGAGTTTCAAGGGTAGTTCTCAAGTGCTCAGCATGTTCTTCCTCATTCTTAGAATACACCAAAATGTCATCAATAAACACAACTACAAACTTATCCAAATACTCATGAAACACTCGGTTCATCAAGTCCATAAATATGGCTGGTGCATTGGTTAAACCAAAAGGCATGACTGTAAATTCGTAATGTCCATACCTAGTTCTAAAGGCTGTTTTTGGAATGTCTTTATCTGCAACCTTCAACTGATGGTACCCCGACCTCTAGTCAATCTTTGAAAACACGCTTGCCCCCTTCAGTTGGTCAAACAAGTCATCTATCCTAGGTAGAGGGTACTTATTCTTTACAGTCACATTATTCAACTCTCTATAATCAATACATAGCCTCAAACATCCATCCTTCTTTTTCACAAATAGCACAGGTGCTCCCCAAGGTGATGCACTGGGCCTAATGAACCCCTTGTCTAACAACTCCTGCAATTGAGCCTTTAGTTCACTCATATCAGCCGGTGACATTCTATACGGTGCTTTGGAGATAGGTGCAGCTCCTGGAACTAAGTAAATGGTAAACTCAACTTCCCTCTTAGGTGGAATTCCCAAAATCTCTTCTGGAAAGACATCTAAAAACTCATTCACAATGGGCACATCCTCCATCCGCCTATTCTCACTTATATCAAATCTTGAACACAACAAAAGTACAATGGACATCCCTTATTCACTAGCTTCTTCACTTTCATAGCAGAAATGATCCCAAAACCTTTAGGCTTCCTTAACCGTCTATAGGACGCTTTCTTACCCAAAGGATCATTCACTTGCACCCTCTGCATCTCACAGTCTATCTTAGCCTTGTATAAACTCAGCCAATCCATCCCCAGAATTACATCTAAGTCTCCTAGGTTAAACTCAATAAGGCCTGATGGAAAGATAGCTTCTCCTATTTTCAAAGGCAAGCCTATGAATATTTTATTACAATGAACAAGTTTGCCCGTAGGCAGACTGACTGACACATCAACATGACTCGATTCAGTTAAGTTTAACTTGCGCACAACAGATGTAGAAATGAAAGAATAAGCTGCTCCAGAGTCAAATAGAGTATTGACAAAGATAGATTAAATAGAAAAAGTACCAGTAACTACATCCGAGGACCTCTCAGCTTCTCCCTTGCTCATCACAGACAAGCGGCCGGGAGTGTTGTTTCTTGCCTGATACCCATTGTTGTTGTTGCCTGAGCTGTTGCTGTTGCCATTGCCATTGCCAGACGTGTTGTTATTGTTGCTACCATTCCCAAACTTCCCATTTTGACCATTTCCTCTATTCCCCTGGTTGTTAAAATTGTTAGGCCTTTGCTGGGTGTTCCCACCATTCCCACCATTTCCCTGTTATTTCTGTTTGGTGTAACACTCATACTCCCTGTGTCCCCTTTTGTTGCAGAACCTGCAGGTCACCAAATTCCCATCACAGTCTCTCCCAGGGTGGTTCCTTCTACACTTCTTACAGTGGTAGGTTCTCTCTCCATTGCTAGGATTGGAAGAACTGCTAACATTCTGGTTACCCCTATCAAACGAGTTCCCATTCTTAGACCTCTTAAAATTACCCTGGTTCTCAGATTTCCCAAAATCCTTCCTTTTCTCCCCAGCTTTAGCACTTGCACTAGCAGTCCTAGTATTCAGATGGTACAGATGGGCAACTCTCTCATACACCTTGTCAAGGGTTTTGAAAACTTTTCCGGCTAGGTCCTTCTATAACTCGTCAGTCAATCCCGGCTCAAACCTCTGAGACTTCAGCTCTCTAGTTGGTACTACCTCAGGAGCAAACCTAGAAAGGGTCATAAACTTATTATAGTACTCAGAGATTGACATGTCTCCCATTGCCAGGCTTATAAACTCTTGAGCCTTCTGTTTCTTCAGGAATGGGGGGTAAAACTTGCCCCTCAAGGAGGTCTTAAATACTTCCCACCCAAAGTTAGGTTTGGCCCTAACGGTCACATCATTGTCTCCAATAGATATCAGCCTCGTCCTTAAGGTACATAGCGGCTTGGTCCACTTTCATACCCTCAGAACAGTTGAGTGCCACGAACAGAGGATTCTAGGAAAGTAGGGTCAGCACCTCCCCTAAAAACTGGTGGTCTAACCTGGGCCAGCTTCTTAAACATTTCAGCTTGGGGGTCGACTTGGTCTCCCCGGTTTTGGATCACATTTTCAGCCAACAAACGAATAGCATCAGCTAAGGCAGCGTTCTCAGCCATTCTAGCTCTACGCCTGAAATAAAATAAATAAGCACTCCATTTTAAACAAAACCCAAATACTATTCACACATATTCATTGAATCACAATATTACATTTGTCACATAAATTGGTTCAAAAGGGTACCTTGACATTGCACCCCCTTGTCCCAAGCAAAACCACACAATAAGAGCACGATTCATATGCAGGATAAAATGAAGTTAAGAAAATAATTTCCCCATCCCGCGACACTCTTATTAAGTTTGATCATAGACAAAGAAATTTTCCCCAAGAAGTATATGATTACAAAAATTAAACTTGCTCTTGCTCACAAATAAAAGTGAAATGAAGCTCTTAAAAAAAATATCAACTTCTTATTATAGCTCATATAAAGGTATCAATCCCAAATAAAGACTCTGTAGCACTCGCTACTTATTAAAATTAATGATCCAAATCAGACTATAATGAGGTTCTAATAACTATTATCAATGGCAATTGCCTTATTCATGCTAACTCCACCCTAACAAAATAATCCTCAAGGTATCACATTACTGTTTTTATCTTTCTTCTCATTATAATTATTAACATCAAAATCAAGGTCATTTTCGTCATCTGAGTCTTCAATAATAATTGACTTGTAGAGCGGATTTGGATTTCTAGTAGCTCTCTTCCCAGCATTTGGATCTTTAGGTGGTGGTTGTAACCATTCAAGCTCATTCTCATCTGGAAATTCAATAAGAGTATAATCATGGAACATTCTTTGGTAGGTTTTAATCTTATGCTTCTTATTCTTTGCTGTTTTAAACTCATGTAAGTACTGGTAGTCTTCCTCATCTGGATTAGTTGGCGACATAATCTTTTCAAACTTTTCCACAGTATCGTCACTTCGAGTATCACTCTCATCCTCAGACACAACAATGAGGTTGTTCCTAATATCATTACTCACGCTTTCAGACGTGATTATTGAGTCGCTCATCCTTTTTCTACGTTAACCCAACGCAACGAACATTCAAAAAGCATAACACAAGCACATCATAAAAATAAATCAATTAGAACATAATTATAACATGTTAAATAAATAAGAATATAACACTTCATGTGATAATTAAATGCAAGAAAAAAAAATATGTATGATGTATGCATGCATTCCCTTCTTAAGTCTACCCAAAACTCACCAAGTAGACAAAATAAACTTCAAAATTGTTTTAAATAAAATGGTTTAAAACATACTTAGTTTCAAATGAATAAAAAAAATTTTGTCATTAAAATTCAAAATTTAAATCATTGAATAGGCGCCTAAGTCATACTAAGCTAATTGGCTTTAGTTGGAATTAAATCTAACCTAAGCTCTGATACCACTTTGTAACACCCCAATAATTCTCTCTTAAAAACCTTTGAGAAACCTGTATATAACCTGAACAATTTCAAGAGAATTACTGGTGTGCTACCGCCACGTGTTCAAACGTTAAGGCTATCTTAGAAATTAGCAGCGAAAAACCAAAACAGTTTTAAGTAAACTTCAAAACAAAGGAATTAAATCAAAATAAGTATTACAAGTTGGAACCATTAAGGCCCTTATTCAAAACCCAAAAAAAGTAGTAAGTGATTAAATTCAGTGTTCAAATAAATTCAAACCCAAAAGAATTATTGTCAACTAAAATTGAATTAAAATAAATTCAAACTTGCAAGAGAAACAATATGCAAACAACCAAATCTCTACTCAAGATCCCACAACCCGATGAATGCTGCATGTGTAAGAACCTGTGGTTATTCTGATCCCCAATATTACAAGTGTAAAAATTGGATCGTCACAGGGTCATTGAAAGGCGAAGGCCATGACCAAAGAAAGACACACACAAAAGCACGCAGTCAGCAAAGCTGAGTACATACAAGCTGCTAAATAAATTAAGAAAATACCTAACATGCTACTAATAATCAAGCACAAGCATCATTAAATACATACTCAATTCATGACTCGATTATCAAATTTATTAAGACCTCACTAATTAATATTAACTGACTCATTTATTTATTTCATTAGATTTAGCAATAGAGAAGGTTGTCCAACCCATGTCCCATTTGGAACATCAATAAAGAAAAACCCCATGCCTCCTTCAGAAACATCAATAAATATCCAACGACCACGGGCGCGACTCCGTGACCGCAGTTAGTATGAGATCTCACCTAACTCCTAGTTTTAGAAAAATAATATTTGAAATAGGAGACTCGTAGATCAGACGGTCTCGAAAAAAGTACACGGCTAATACCCCATGTACCCCAACCCCTGATTGTCATTACTCCAGATGTGCACCATTCCAGAGTTTTATTGCTCATCCATCTTGCACTTAACGTGATTTACAGGTTTAGACTTGGTGATGACTCATATACATATCAATACAAACATCACAAAAGCAATTCAATCAAACATGGAAAATTCTCAATTTAGATTCTTGATTTATTAGTGACAAACAAAATTTATTAATTACTCCAATACTACCTCGGTGTATAAACACCTTGAGTGCATAAGGCACCCCAAAACCTTAACCTCGTCTTACAAGACTTGAATTTCTCCTTTACTCATCCTGTTTACATAATCATGAACGAGTAATAATTTGATCTTTACACTAATCACATACCTTTGCCTTTAAGCGCACCTTGCATAATTAAAGCACAAATAATACTTGCATTATAAACTAGTGCACATCATTTGAAATTCACAATGTATAACCAGACAATTTAACCCAGTCAATCAGATACATGATACTAAGTTCTCGATCCGTCCTTAAACATGCACCTACAAGCTAGGTTTCGTAACTTGTACGTACCTTGTGTAAACAATCCGGTTGGCCACTTTAAAACTAGAAGTCGCCTTCTACAAAGTCCTCTCCTAAACCAAACAATTAGAAATAAATCAATACCAAAGCAATTAAAATTACAACAATACTAAACTACTTTAAAACCTCTTAAATCATCAAAATAAAGCCTTTAAGTTGTCCCGAAAGATCAAAGTTATTAATATAACATCCCAACTTTAAGTTTATATATATGTTAGAATTATAAAAATATAGTGTTTTATATCAAATTACAGCAACTTTAAAGTGGGTAAATAAATCTGGAAATTTGTTTTAAGTATATAAAATAACCCCATAATCATAATTACTTGAAATAGTCATTATATAGCAAGTTAGTGTGTTAAAAACCCAAGAATATATCAATTCAATGCAATTAGAGGCTTCAAAATAAAAGGTATGAAATCTGAAAATTATTTTTAAAGTTAGAATATAAAGTTCAAAGCTTTTTCAATCACAAAATACTCACAATAATTTTTTTATAGGTTTGGAAGCATAAAAACATGAAATTAACACTACTTGTTCATAAAAATTGAAACTTTAATAAATCTGAAAATTTATTTATGATTAAGATAATTATACTTTAATGTAATTTAAACATAGTATGATTAGATGACTTGATTAACACGTTATCAATCCCAAACATGAAAAATCAACACTTTAACCCCTAAATTCATACATATACCAAATCTGAAATTTTATTGAATACTTTAGACATACAAAACCCATAAATTTATAATCTTTGTAATTTATACATACTATTAAAGCCTAATAACAATAATTTTATAATTGAAATCAAATAAAAATTGAATCTTTAATCAAAATAACAAGAAATAAAGAAAAGAGAAATAAGAGGAAGGAGAAGAGAGGAGAGGCGAACTGCAGTGGTCGGCTGTGCTGGGCGGCGCGGCGGTCAGATGGGCGACGGTCAGGCGGGCGCGGCGGCAGGGGCAGCTTCGTGTTTTTTTTTTGTGGTGTTGTACGTGAGAGCTGGGGAAAGGAGGAGAAGAATGAAAGCTGTTCTCTTTTTTTTTTTTTTTTTTTTTTTTTTTTTTTTTTTTTTTTTTTTACGTGAGAAGGAGGAGAAGGGTAAGGGTTTTTGAGGGTTTTATTTGGGCTTTTGGGTTTCCAAATTAGATTAGGAGTAATATTTGGGTTTTGGGCTATAATGTTAAAATTGTTTGTAACTTAGTAAAAACATGTTAGTTTATTTAAACCTTTGGGAAATTCTCTTTGGTGAACTCCAACTTTCTCATTTTTAAGTGGTAAACGTTCTTAAATTTTATTATCAATGGTAAACCTAAATTTTTTATATTAAGTCAATTACAACATTAATGATGAATTTTAACTAGTTATTTAACCATAGTTAGGTTTTTTTTTAATACATTTATTTTAGAAATTTTTTTTATCAAACAAAAAAAAAAAGGCAAACCCCACCCACAGCCCAGCCCCTTCCCCGTCAGCCACCCTCTCTAACCCACGGTCTGCCACCACGTCCCCTTTCCCCATTCCCGCTGCTCCACCCACCGACCACCATACCCTCTCCCCATTTTCCCCCTAGCTCGACTCTCACTCCACCCCAAACCTCCCCAAAAACCGCCAACTCCCCTCCCCCAAACTACCCCTCCCTTGTTTTTTGGCCCCTCAAAACCATTATAACCCATTCGAAACCACTCAGCCACCGTCGACCTCACTAACCACCCCGAAAACCGACCCCCTTCCCCGACGACCCCCATCCTCTGTTTGCCGGCCCAAAAACCCTAAACCCAACCCAAAAAAAAAAAAAACCAAATTCGTTCATTCAAACCCAGAAATCGGGTTTGGGTTTTCGGTGGTTTAGGTGGGGTTTAAGGTTTTCAGGCCGCGCCAAAAGCAAAGGGGACTCGTCGGGGAAGAGGGAGCGGATCACCGGCGGTGGGAGGAGAGTGCTCGTGGGTGATGTGTTTGCGAATTGAAGGAGGAGCAACAGTAGAAGCGCTGCTATTTCAATGGTGATGGGGTTTGTGGTTGTTGAATTTGGGGAGGAAAGCGGAGGGGAAGGCTAGAAATGGGGAGGAGAAGGGAATGGGTGGTCGAATTGGGGTGGGGGTCAGTGGAGGGGGGCCGATTCCGATAGGGTGAGGGTGGTGTCGGGGAGATTCGTCGGTCTCCAACCACCGGGAGGTGGCTGGGTTGGCGGAGGGGGATGGGCAGTGGGTTAGGGAAGGGGTTGGTGTTTTTTTATTATTATTATTTTTTAATTTTAATATAATTTTAAAAATAAAAAACAAACTATAGTTAAGGAAATAACACTTATCAATGGTAATCAAAAAGTTAAGTTTGCCATTGATAATAAAATTTAAGAATGTTTACCACTTAGAAAATGAGAAAGTTGGAGTTCACCAAAGAGAATTTCCCTAAATCTTTTCATAAAAAATAATTTATTTAATGAAACTGACATAAAAATATTTGTAAGAATAATATATAAATAAATTATAATTAAGTTAAAATATGGGGGATTACAACAGAGTTGCAGCTACAGAGGATTGGATGAATGGTAGAACCCCAGAGTTTAAAAGCCACCACATACTGGAAGATGCGAGGAACTTAAAGGTTTCAGATCTAATTGACCAGAATACTAGGAATTGGAAAAAAGAAGTTGCAAAGTGGTTCGAGGAAAGGGATGCCAGCGAGATTGTAGCAATGGAGCTGCCTGATTCAGAGCAACAAGACAGGCTATATTGGAAATACACCCCAACAGGTATTTTCACGATTAAATCATGTTACAGGTATCTAAGAAATAAGGACCATGTTAACAATGCAACCAATGAAGAACAGGCAAGATTTTTCAAAGTGATGTGGCGTTTGAACATTCCACCAAAATGGAAAATTTTCCTATGGAAAGTGTATCATGGTGGAATAGCTGCAAAGGATAATCTTGCAAGTAGAGGAGTGTACTTGGATGTCTCTTGTGATTTATGTGGAGAGACAGAAACAATGCATCATATCTTTAGATCCTGTGATTTTGCACAAGAATCATGGGGTAATAGTACTATCTTTAATATTGTGAATGTAGTTGATGATGTTCCTGTAAAGGAATGGATTCAAAGACAAATCCTGCTGTTATATAGCAAGGATGGAATCAATAGTGAGCACATCAAGACTCTTATCATTACTTTGTGGAGTCTATGGATGACTAGGAAAAGCAGGGTTTTGCCTATGATCAAAAGGAACATAGAGCAATGCAGGGAGCATATTCAATCTTTTGAGGATACAGAGGAGGTCTGCACGAGAAACCATGAACCCCTTTTCCCCCTGGTTTTTTAGCAACAAATTAGGGAGATATAAACATGGGTTTTATGATTTCCATATCCAAATAGATGGCTCGTGGGAGAAAACCACAAAGCAAATGGGAATTGGACGGGTTTTCACTGGTAATAAAAGGGACATGGTCTTTGATGGAGGGGGAAGCTACGGGATTGCATAGACTGCCTTTTGTGCAGAAGCAAGAGCGTGCCTAGGAGCTCTAGTATGGGCTTTGGCTAAAGGCTTCAAGAGAATTGCAATCTATACAGACTGTGCAGCATTGATTACAAACTTAAACTCAAAGACAGGAAGCAACATAGATACCTTATGGACCTTGCAAAGTATCAAAATAAGGAAATAGTTTGAAGAATGCTGCATCAGGAAGGTGGAGAGGCAACAAGTCCAAAAAGCACACCAAGTAGCTAATTTTTGTAGAGATAATTTAGTTTTTTTTTCTAATTCTTAATTGTGGTTCAGCTATTGTCAAAAAAAAAAAAAAAAAAAAAAAACTGAACTTGAATACAATGTGTTCGACGTTTTGCCGCAATGAACCCAGAAATTAAAAAATAAAAAATTGTGAAGTGTTGAGGTTTATGAATAGTGTTGAGACAATTATGTCCCTTGAAATGTTTTTTTTTACATATTTACCCTTATATTATATTTGTTACTTTAGTGTTGAGACAATTACGCCCTTAAAATATTTATACACTTATGAATAATATTGTTGAGACAACTATGTTCCTAAAAAAATTAAATTACATATTTACCCTTATATTAAACTTTTTACTTCATTTTTATGAACAATGTTGAGACAATTATGCCCCTTAAAATATTTATTTACATATTTATGCTTAAATATATTTGTTCTATTTTTATGAACAATATTTATATGCTAAAAATATTGGTTTACGTATTGGCAACAACTAAAGTTGTGGCATAAAACCAAATCAAAAAAGCTGTAACACCCCCAAATCTCCCCCTACGAAAATACCAGTATAATACGTATAATTATATTGTAAAGATAGACTTAGGCGTATTACCGCCGCGTGATTACGCAAGGCTACTCAACTTACTAAACAAAACAATACTTTGCAGCGGACTTCAAAACTCTTCTTATTAATAATAACTATAAATATAAACCAATGTCACGAGTACGCAAATTAAATACAAAGACCAAGATTCCTAAATTAGTGAAACCAAATCCCGGGACTCCATGCATCACTTTATTCACTTCATCTGAAATAACACTGCTTACCATTACAATAAACAGGGTGAACCAAAACAAATAAGAAGTACGGGTTAACAAAATATGCTAAGTACGATAAGTGCAAGATAATTTAACTTAATTTATTTGCAAACATGCTTTAAAACCAATTCCAATAATCAATCCAATAATTCCAAACTCATGATTCAAAACCAAATTCTCAATATTCCAATTTCAATAATCAATAAAACCAATTCCAATTATTTTAAAACCAATTCCTCATATTATAAAAACCAATTCCTCATAATAAACCAATTAAACCAATTCCTCTCCCACGTGTGCACACCCCCAAACTAGTCTCCTTATGTTACAAGGCTATTCTTAAGGAAAGACCCAGTCATACAAAGTCCAAGGCCTTATCAACAAATCAAATCCGCATAATGGGATTACTAACATGCTTATAAAGCATCAATAATAATTCAATAAATCCTCTTTTAAATCCAATAATTCAACCTTTAATGAAAACAATCCAAACTCCTTTTTAATAAATTCAACATGCTTTTAAAATCAATCCCTTTTTAAACATGAATAATAAATTAATTAATCAAAACATGGTATAAAAAAATCAATACTCCAATTCAATTATTTAAACCAATCTTTTAAACATACTTTTATTTCATAAACCATAATTCAAGTCAATTTAATTCAAGCAACATAAATAATTCAAACATGTTCATTCGAATCGATCACTTCCAAGGTATCTAGCCACCTAACGTACCTTGATCCTTGCTTAGCCAAAAACACTTGAAAATAACTCTCAGGTAGCTTGATCAAAAACACCCTACAAATAAATATAACCTTAATTAATATAAGGTTATCAAATAATCACAAACAATTAAATTAAACCCTCCCGACTATATGTACATGAACATTTTAAATAAATTCAACATAAACATCAATAAAATATGATTTTATATAATTAAAACTACTCATAATAATTTTATATTAATCTCCCATAATAATAATAATAATTGAACAAAAGAAAAGGAGAAGAAAGATAAGAAACCAAGGAGAAAGAAGAATTACACTAGTAGAAAAATACAAAGCAACAACAGTCGCCGCCACCACCACAAAGTTCGAGCACCACCACCGGCATCAACATCAACAACAATTTCTGGGATTTTTTTTCAAGTTCTAGCTTTTTTTTCGATTTTAATTGTTTTTGTTTTCGATTCACCAATTTTGGTTTTTTTTTGGTTTTTGATTTTGATTTTTCTTTTTGATTTTGGTTTTTATTTTGGATTTCGTTTTTAGGGTTTCGATTTTAATTTGCCTTTTACTTTGGATTTTGGTTTTTTTTTTCCTTTTTTTTCGTATTTGTTTTTTTTTTCCTGATTTTGATTTTGTTTTTTTTCGAATTTTTGGTTTCTTTTTTTCGATTTCAATTTTGGTTTTTTTTTTATATTTCGATTTCAATTTTGGTTTTTTTTTTTATATTTCGATTTCAATTTCTGTTTTATATTTTGATAATTTTGGTTTCTTTTTTTTTTGTTTTTGATAATTTTTTATATTTCGATTTCAATTTCTATTTTGTATTTTATATTTTGATAATTTTGGTTTTTTTTTTCGTTTTTGACAATTTTTCTATTTTTTGATTTTTTTTTTTGAAACGAATTTTTTGATAATTTTTATATATTCTTAAGCTTATTTTTACCATTTTTTTTCTGTTTTAATTAGTGTGTACATATTATGCAAGAATATTGATATGTTCATGTTGTAATTTTTTTATGATTTATAATGTAATTTTTTTTTATTTATTTATAATGTTAGTTGTAATTGATCTATATTGTAATTTTGGATTTCATTATATATTGTAAATTTTGGATTTCATTATGTATTGTAAATTTTGGATTATATATATTGAAACCAATTCGATTTTTGCTGTGAATTGTTATTTTTTTTTCAGTTGATTTTATTGGTAAGTGAAAAAAAAACAAAAAAAAAATTAAAATTTTGGACATTTTTGGCACCGGTTAACCGGTGCCAAAAGGAGGATAAATATTTTTTTTTTAGTATTTTTGGCACCGGTTAACCGGTGCCAAAACCTGTTTATGGCACCGGTTTTGAACCGGTGCCAAATAGGGGGTATTTGGCACCCCCCACATAGGCACGGGTTCAAACCGGTGCCTTAGGCCGGGTTTGAACCGGTGCCAAATGTGTTTTTTCACGTAGTGTTAGATTTGCGTTGGAAAGAGTAGGCAGAACTTGTAGAGGCTATAACTTCTTCGTTATAACTTCGAATTGGGTGATTCTTGAGCCTAACCTCAAGGATTTTTCGAGTGGAACATTTTTTTATGAAAAGTCAATACCCCAAAACCGACCAGAAGTGCCCAAAAATCGGCTTCAAATATAAACGGGATAATTTGTGTAAAATTGAGGAGAAGAAAAGAAGAGAATTGGTGTGGAGAATTTGAGAGGTATGAAGGGGTATTTATAGGCTAGCTCATGAAATAATTAGGGTAGGAAAATGTAGGAAGAATTATAGTAATTAGGGTTTAAGGGATTACTTGGAGAAGTGAGTAAAGATTTAAGGAAAGTTTTAATATTGAAGAGATTGTGTATAATTGAATATGGAAGATATGTATGTCATGAAAAATATTAAGGAAATTGGAATTTTTTGGGGAATAATTAAGAAGAATGAATGGCAAGAAAATATAATGATTGGATATTAAAAAGATGGAGGATAAGAATTAAGGAAAATAGGAGATTTTAAGGAGATAATTAAAAATACAAATTACCAAAATATTTTTCCCAAAATCTGCATGGGATGGCCGAAATTTTTGAGCTTTCCTAAGCTCATATTTTCGGCCCTCCTATTTAGTATTTAGGAAATTATTTTGCTAGTTTTAAGGAATTAAAATAATTGTGTAAATAATATTTATTGTAATAAATAATTAAATAATAAAATACCAAATATTCACCAAATAATTTAACTAATAAAATCAGATTTTTGACATAGGAAAATCCAAAATTTATTAGTCAAATTAATGGTATTTTTGGACTTATTATAATAATAATAAAATATAAATTTTGCCTTAATTAAAATATCTAAAATATATAAAAAAATCTAGTTTTTAAAATAAAATAAATGGATAATAAATCTTATCCAAAATAATAATTTGTTTTTAAAATACTTTTGGCGCCAAAATTCAAATATCATTTTGGCTCCAAGATTTAAATAATAAGTTAAATTACTAAAATACCCTTTTTAGAAAATAATAATTAATTAATTAATTAGGAAAATACGTATGAAAATACGGGGTATTACAAAAGCCCTCCGGGTTTGGCTAGCTGGGGTGCGGTAGGCACATGCATCGCGCGGGTTAGCCGCCCTAATATTTTTCAAGTTAGCGAGATGTATTTGAGCATGGGCTTAATTGCTTAAGAATAAAATTGACTAAACGGGGTGAGAGTAGAGATATCTCAAGAGGTTAGAGATTCGCTTCACCGATGTGTATAATCTTACTTGACTCCTATTATAAAAAGGCGAGAGTAATATCATAAATAAGAAGTTTGAAATATAAAGCTATTTGAATTTGGATTAATTATTGAATGAGTTTATAGATTATAATCATACTTTTAATAGAAAAATCTGAATCCATAATTACACATAAAGACATCAAATAAGTCAAGTTGAAATCTTTGCTTGAAAAAACATTGTCAAGATAATTATAAAGAAAATAACGAAAAAAGCTAAACACATTTGTCTAATTATCTAGCTAAATATTTTTTTTTATATCAAACTAAACATCACTTGTATAATTGATATCTTGTACACTTGTGTCCATCCCTTACCTCCTCCTTCTTTAAAACCATTAGGATTTTCCATCTATCAATACACATTTACAAATACCATAAAAATATTTTGATCTTCTTTTTTTTTTATATTATTCTCGCCTCTTTGAAATAGGAGTGAAGTAAGATGGTATGAAACATAAATTTATTTAAAATAAACTAATTGTGTACAAAATATCATTTTTCTTTAAAAAAAATGTGAGATGTTCACTCATCTCGCTATTTTATTAATTGAGGTAATGATCTTTTTTTTGATAAAATTTTTATTTTAAATATTATATATAAAATAGGAAAATAAAAAATGTAAAATTTTTAAAAATTATACATATGAACGTGAATAAAATATTATAATGTATAAATACATATAACGTGAGACAATTAATAAAATTATTATTTTTCTAGAAAAATAAAATATTATGTGAGTCAATGAGGCCATTAATAAAACATTTTAAATTTTTAATAAATTAAAAAATATGGTCCTGGCGAGGCTCGAACTCGCGACCTTCGGCTCATAAGACCAACGCTCTAACCAACTGAGCTACAGGACCTTATGATTTTAATTTAAAAAATTTAATATTTTATATAAAGATACAATGATTCAAATTGTAGGTATTCATTTATTTTCCTACTGTTATGAATTAAAATAATACTACATTTATTATTACTTTGACGAGGTTATAATGAGTTGTGAAATTAATAATATTTGTATCATAAAATCATAATATGAGAGAGATATTGTAATCCCACAACTTTATTAGTCATATTCTCATCTTATAATCCCACATACCAAACACCTTTTCAATGGAAGAGAAGAATTTCATCGAACTATATATATTTTGGCGTTCCTTTCAATACTTTTACCATCTCAACCAACTATTATTAATGTCTAAAGTTTCACATAATATTATAATATTCCTTTCATT
Organism: Chenopodium quinoa; assembly: GCF_001683475.1. Classification (NCBI taxonomy): domain Eukaryota; kingdom Viridiplantae; phylum Streptophyta; class Magnoliopsida; order Caryophyllales; family Amaranthaceae; genus Chenopodium; species Chenopodium quinoa. The sequence continues at coordinate 13,941,418 of NW_018742738.1, read as the reverse complement.
TATTAAGTTAATGAAAGGTAATATAATTAATTTATTTTTCACAAGATCAAAATATAAATATATATATATGATGTAAAATAAAAAAAAGGTGACATCCAAGTTAATGCCCAAACCACTACACACACTAGCTACACAAATAATCCAACATAATTGTTAAATTAAAGCAAGAAGTACACAAATTAGCAATTCAGGGCATCGTCCGGGATACACACTAGCTGTACTTAAATAATAAATATTGTTTTTCTTGTACATCACTACACACTAAGTTCGTTGCATGACTCTCTTTTTTATTTTTATTTTACTTTATTGTGTCTTGAAAAAGGCTCTTATGTTTTTAATTTAGAGAGAAAAGAGTGTTCCAGGTATGGATCCAAGGGTTCTGCTGGGTAAGTTGGGTCCCGTCAACATCCTACACACGGCAGCACACGTAAACTGCCCTCGGGGGTGGCTCGAGGAACCTCCCTCCGAAGCTTAAGTCAGAGAGTGTTTAGAGAGAGAAAGTGTACTTAGAGGGATATAGAAAGTGTAATAATTTGAGTGTCTAACCTCCTTTCCGTTGTACTTTACCCTCTATTTATAGGCGTACTATCTCCTTCGTGGAGAGTTTAGCCTGGTCAGCCCTGCGGGCTGGCTCTGCCGGGTTGATGAGCCCTTCTTTAGTTGCTTACTCGGCGATGAGTGCGCACCCTGGGGGCTGAGAGATAGTTCAGCGGGAGTTACCCTATACAACTAGCCCCTCAAGAGGTGGTATGAGGTCACTCATGCCGACTCTTTTCCTCTAAGAATGTTCCTCTGAACTGAGCCCAGCTGAAAGGAATAGCTCAGCAGAAGCTATCCCCTACAACTAGCCCCTCAAGAGATGGCGTGAGGCTCTTTTCATGCAAGCTGTTCTGAGCGCGTGGCCTTACCAGCCTTAACTCAACAGGTCGTCTGACTGAAATAACCTGCACACCCCTAGCCCCTCAAGTCTCTAGGGTGTTGATTCGCCCTGGAGGCTTGGGAGGTCAGGTAATGCTGTTGATGAGTCTGCTGCCCTATCGCGTGCATGGTGACCTTTGCTCCAGGCTTGAGAAGTGAAGAGCTCGCAGAGAGGAATTTTGATCACTCCCGCCGAAGACTAAGAAATGACGAGGTTGCAAAGAGGAATTTTGATCATTCCCGCTGAAGTCTGAGAAATGACGAGCTTGCATAGAGGAATTTTGATCATTCCCGCTGAAGTCTGAGAAATGACGAGCTTGCAGAGAGGATTTTCTATCACTCCCGCCGAAGTCTGAGAAATGACGAGCTTGCAGAGAGGATTTTCGATCACTCTTGCTAAAGTGCTATCTTCTTAGATGGGTTTAAGGAAATTATTTTTTTTGGGCGGGGATCATATTTGCATGAATGGGACACGTGTTGGAAATACGGGCTGTCAGCTTGATTTTACTGAAGTGACATGGCGGTTTGGCTTTGCCTTTAGTCTAACTGCCCATTTACTCCCTATTAATTTCACTGTCCCCCTCTTTAACTTATTTCTTTTCACGCCTCCAATTTTTCATCTTCCCTCTTCATTATTTCGGCATTTCAAAATTTTTGCTCTTTGCTCTTCCTCTGTCAAGCGTCCTTGATCCTCCATTGTTGTGGTAAGTTCCTGCTTCTTCATCTTTGTTTTTGCTTTAATATTCTCTTTACTTGCTTTTTTCTTCTTTGTTTCTTTCTCTTTTGCTGACTTCTTCCTTCTTTATTCTTCTTAATTGCAGACTTGAATTTTCGTTTTATTTGGGCTTTTGTCTCCGCCATTGTTGTTGTACTCTGTTGCTTCTGCAACTTTTTTCTAAAGGTACTTACTTTGTACCTTTTGTTATTTGTATTTACCCAATTTTGCTTCTTTTTGCTTTTTCTTCGCAAGATTGTGCCTTTTGATTCTTTCCAATTGTGGTTGTTCCTATTTTTTCTCTTTTGTTGTTGTATTTGCATTCTTGGCTTTTTCAGCGTGAACATAGCTGATGATAAGTGGCAGAGGCCCCCAAGGATGATAAACAGAAGCCGTGATACCAATAAGTGGTGTGACTTCCATAGGGACCATGGCCACACCACTGAGGAGTGCACACACTTGAAGGACAACATAGAGGACTTAATCAGGAGAGGATACTTGACCCAATTCAAGCAGCGTGATGATCCTCCTAGAAGGAGGGAGGAGGATAGAGCGGGCCGAGCTGACCGCAGATGAGGTGATAGGGGTCCAGCAGGAGACAGGGACAAAGATAGCAAGCCAGAGGACAGGGTGTATGTGTTCAGTGGAGGACCACTACATGGAGGGACAGTCAACAGAGCGCGAGCTGACCTAAGGGCAATGATACATCAGATTAGTGACAATGACAAGCGTAGATGGCCACCCCTTCCTCCGTAGCCACGAGCCATGTTTGATGAGTATGACCAGAAGGGCATAATTTACCCTCATGATGACCCACTGGTGGTAACAATGAGAATTGCAAACTGGAAGGTGGATAGAATACTGATAGACGGAGGCAGCTCAGCCAACATCATCTACATCAGTGCGTTCAACGAGCTGAAATTGGACAGAAAGGATCTAAAGAGAGTAAACTACGAGGTCACTGGGTTTAATGGCTCGGGGCTTACCCTAGAGGGCATAATCGAGCTCTCAGTCCGGGTAGGAGAGAGGTCAAGAAGGCGTGATGTCCGAGCAGAATTTCTCGTGATAAACTCTCCCTCACCCTACAATGTAATCATGGGAAGACCGCTCATCCACAAGATAGGCGGGGTGGTATCCACTTACCACCTGGCGATGGCTTACACAACCAATGAGGGGCGATTAGCAAAGCTCAGGGGAAGTCAGAAGACAACCCAACAATGTTACATAACTCCCTTGAAGCAGCCCGCCAAAACCAACCAGCAGTCAGGTTCTGACAGAAGACTCCCTGAGCAGCCTGAGAGGAAGTCAAGGAAGAGAAAGTGTGAAAAGTATCACAGGGAGAAGGATAAACAAAAGTTGGCAATGGAAAACTTCGAGCCTACAAAAGAAGAAGTGGCCAGACCACTTCCCAACGGGGAGCATGTCAAGGTCGAGCTCACAGAAGGTGACCCCTTGAGAGCGGTGAAAATCGAAAAAGACATTGATCCAGGAGTGGGGGTCCACCTCATAGAGCTGCTGAGAAAGAATAAAGACATTTTTGCATTTTCTGCGGATGAGATGCCTAGAATTGATCCAGCGATCATTGTACATAGGCTGAATGTGAAGGAGGACATTAGGCCAGTCAGGTAGAAAAAGCGAAGCTTCTCCACGGAGAAAAACTAGGCAATCCAGGAAGAGGTGGAAAAACTCTTGTAAGCAGGATTTATCGAACCCTGTGACTATCCAGAATGGTTAGCCAACGTGGTCATGGTGAAGAAGGCAAATGGTCAATGGAGAATGTGTGTCGATTTCACAGACCTTAAGAAGGCCTGCCCGAAGGACTGTTACCCATTGCACGAATAGATCAACTAGTAGACTCAACGAGCGGGCACGCCCTGCTAAGCTTTATGGACGCCTTCTCAGGATACCATCAGATCAGCCTACACGAGCCAGACAGGCAGAAAACTGCATTCATCACTGAAGGGGCAGTATACAATTACATAGCTATGCCCTTCGGGCTGAAGAATGCGGGGGCAACTTTCTAGAAGGCAATGGATAGAGTGTTCCTCCACCAGAAAAGACGAAATGTAGAAGTATACGTTGACGAATCAATTTTCAAGAGCGTCACGCAGGCTAGACATATCATGGATTTAGAGGAAACATTCGCTACCTTGAACAAGTATAAGATCAAGCTCAACCCGAAGAAATGTGTCTTTGGAGTGAGCTCGGGAAAGATCTTGGGTTTTCTGATCAGCGAGAGAGGAATAGATGCCAACCCAGAAAAGATCGAAGCAGTTCTCAACCTGTCCGAGCCTAAGAGCATTAAGGATGTCATGAGGTTGACAAGCAGAATGGCCGCACTAACCAGGTTCATCAGTAAGTCAGCAGACAAAGCCTTACCATTCTATCAGCTATTGAAAGGAAACAGGGAATTCAAGTGGGGAGCCAAGGAGAAAGAAGCCTTTGAGGGCATCAAGGAGCATCTGACTAAGCTCCCGACAATGATCAGCCCGAAGCTGAGGGAAAAGCTGCAGTTATACATCTCAGCATCAGTACAAACAATCGCAGTCGTTCTACTGGTAGAAAGACAGAAACAACAAAGGCCAATATATTTCGTGAGTCACGTGCTGACTGACGTAGAGCAAAGATATCCCCTGGTAGAAAAGCTAGCCTTCGCAGTGGTCACGACAGCAAGAAAGCTAAAACCATACTTCGACGCGCATATAATAGAGGTCCTCACAAACCACCCACTGGAAAAAGCATTACAACAGATGGATGCATCAGGTAGACTCTTGAAATGGGCAATTGAACTTTCCGAGTATGAATTCGAGGTCAAGCCTAGAGCAGCCATCAAGGCACAAGCTCTAGCAGACTTTATAGTGGAAGCCTCTTATGAGGAGTAGGAAGACGACATTGGAGTCTGGAAGGTGGAAGTGGATGGGTCCTCAGCCCAAACGAGGAGTGGAGTAGGAGTCATAATGACGTCTCCAGAAGGAAACGTATTCGAGTATGCCATCAAGTTCAAGTTCAAAGCGTCTAACAATGAAGCAGAGTACGAGGCGGCGGTAGCAGGCTTGCATATGAGACTCGCAGCCGGAGCTCGCAAAGTACACCTGCAGACTGACTCTCAGCTCGTTGCCAGCCAGCTGCAGGGGGCATACGAGATAAGGGAAGCCACTATGAAGAAATATGTGACCAAAGTGAAGGAACTGGCAGCCCAGCTAGTCCATTTCCAGATAGACTTAGTCCCCCGAGCAGGAAACTCTCAGGCTGATGCCTTATCTAAGTTGGCCAACTCCACCTTGCAAAGCCTCACAAGAACAGTGATGGTCGAAGTGTTAGAAGAAAGTAGCATTGTAAACTGCATTGGGAGTCGGAGAGCCTGGTTCTCTGACATCTTGGCATACAAGCTTCATGGCTCGCTGCCCGATGACGAAGTACAGGCTAAAAAGGTGAAGAAAGATGCAAATTGGTATGTGGTGATGAATGGAGAGCTCAACAAGAAAGGCTTTTCAAAGCCACTGCTACGGTGCATCCCAGAATGGGAGCAAGAGGGTATCATGGAAGAAGCCCACTCCGGGATATGTGCCAATCACATTGGCGGGAAAGCATTGGGAGTGGAGGTCTTTAGAAGAGGGGCATATTGGCCAACTCTCACGCAGGACACACTGGCGTACGTTAAAAAATGCGACAAGTGTCAGAAATATTTACCAGTCATAAATCAGCCAGCAAACGATCAGACTCCGATCCTCAGCCCGACCCCGTTTGCTCAGTGGGGAATGGACATATTAGGGCCCTTCATCACTGGGTCAGCGGGCAAGAAGTATCTTATTGTGGCAGTTGATTACTTTACGAAGTGGATAGAGGCTGAGCCCACCAAATACATAAAGGCAACCCAGGTCAGAACATTTATATGGAAGAACATCATCACCAGATTCGGGGTGCCACAGTGCATAGTCTTCGATCATGGGTGTCAGTTCGACTGCGACACCATAAAGGATTACTTGGGAGACATGGGCACCAAGTATGCAAGTGCCGCAGTCTGCCACTCGCAGAGCAACGGCCAAGCAGAAGCAGCAAACAAGCTGATCCTGACAGCCCTACAGAAGAAGTTGGAAGAATACAAAGGTCTGTGGGCAGACTTAGTCCCAGAAATCTTGTGGGCAAATAGGACCACAGAGAAGGAGGCAACTGGTAAAAGCCCCTTCACTTTGACCTACGGGGTCGATGCAGTTGTCCCTGTGGAAGTACAAATACCCAGCTTGAGGATACAACACTATGAGCAGCAGGGGAATGAAAAGCGCATGCTGGAGGAGCTAGATTTCTTGCCGGAAGTAAGAATAAAAGCAGCCCTTAAGCTGACAGCCCAGAAGAACAGGATTTCAAAAGCTTTCAACAAGAGGGTCAAGCACAGGGAGCTCCTGCCTGGAGAACTAGTCCTCAGGAGGACAACAACAGTTGGAAGAGGAAATCAGCATGGAAAGCTGTCAGCAAACTAGGAAGGCCCTTTCATCATCCATGAGCAGGTTGGCCCTGGAGCGTTCCTCCTTGCAGATCAAGAAGGTCAGGTCTTAAGAAACAGTTTCAATGCTGATGTGTTAAAGAAATACTTTGTTTAATTAGCTCGAAATATGGCTGCTTTAAGCTTGATGAACTTTTACTCAGTCTATGTCATGTTAACTAAGGCATTTAAGCCATTTCTATTCAATGAAATACAAGCCTCTGCGTGAGGAGTATGTTGCATAAATCTGTTTAATATAGTATGCCCAAGCATCATATACTAACATGCAAAAGTCAAACAAGAATAATAGTAAAGTGTTAGAGGCAAGAAGCACCCTAACACAAAATAACAACACAAAGGAATCCCTCCTTTAAACCTCACCTCACTTGCGAAAAGCAAAACAGGGCACTTCCTCGGGGACGCCTGAGGAGGAGCCTGACACGTTCAGCTTGAGCAGGGGAGAGAGGAGGAAAAGAAGAGATGAGCTACATGGCAACACTAAGGTCCTCTTAGTCCCATTCAGCACATCTCTTCGAGGGGGAGAGAGTAGGAGAGAACAGCCAAGCAATAAGCCCTTATATATATAAAAAAAAAAAAGAGAAAAGAGTAAGCAGGCAGCACAAACAAGCTGATTGACATAAATAAGTCTCGGCACGAAAAAGCTGATTGACATAAATAAGTCTCAGCATGAACAAGCTGATTGACATAAATAAGTCTCAGCACGAACAAGCTGATTGACATAAATAAGTCTCAGCACGAACAAGCTGATTGACATAAATAAGTCTCAGCACGAACAAGCTGATTGACATAAATAAGTCTCAGCACGAATAAGCTGACTGGCATAAGTAAGCCTCAGCACAAATAAGCTGAACGACATAAACAAGTCTCAGCATAAGCAAGCCGCAGCATATGCAAGCTGACTGACATAGATAAGTTGCAGCAAAACAAGCCGGTGACACAGGCAAAATAGATAAAAAAGCTTATTGACACAAACAATTCTCAGCAAGAGTAAGCCAAATAGCGCTAAACTAAGTGTACCAACCAGCATGCAGACGAAACCTTTAGCCAAAGCCAAATGAAGTATGCAATGCACAAACACTTGAAGCAGGCGGAAAAGGGAGGATAAAATATAACAAAATCCCTACTAAAACGCAGCGGAACGCAAAAGGAACAAGAAAGCGCTAAAGAACCAAATCGAAAGGATAGGGAGGCCCAACCTACGAGGCCCCACCAAATATAGCAAAAATGCTGCAACAAGACTTGGATACTGCTAAGTGATATTAGATTATGGGCGAATGTGCAAACAACGAAATGAGTAACAAAATAAGGCAGCAGGAGAAGACCATAAAGAGCATACATTATAAGGCTGAACCCCTGCCCACCAAGGCAGAGTAAACATTCAGCAAGTCATATACAAGGCAAATAAAGCTGAGACCTCGTCCACCAGGACAAGGAAACACTCAGCAAACAATATTGGTAAATCACAAATTCAGGATAAGCTGGGCAGACCCAGCAACAAAAGACAAAGTATTCTGAAGATACACAGAGAAATATAAATCTTTGGCAGCTATACACCCTAAAGATAGTAACAAAAACTACCTAGTTACAACAGATCTGGGTGAGGGAAACTCAGAGGAACCACTGGAGTAGGAGGGTGACAGCCGCCATAACCTTTATTGATCATCGGTCAGAGACTCCACTCCAATAGTTGCAGCAACATCAGGACAGAGAGGCACCTCTAAGTTCAGCACAGTCTGATTGGGAATCTTGCAGCCCGCAGCGCGAGGGTGGTCAGCAGGGAGATCGAACAAACCAGCTTCACCTGCATCTTCAACCTTGGCCCAAAAGACGTTAAAGCGAGCTTGCTTCTCTTCACCCTCACCATACAAACTGCTAACGCATCGAGCCGCAGCTTTCCACCCTCCATCATGGCGATCAGCAAGGAGTTTGGCAAAAGCAGGAGAAAGCGCAAAAGACTTGAGCGCCTCCCTCCTAGCAACCTGCAGCGTAGTAGCGTGCGTAGCCTGCAAGTCCGCCACCTCCGCCTCTAACGTCTTCACCCTGGACTGAGAAGTCCCCAACTGCTCTTGGCAGCCCTTCAGCTTGGTCTAAGTGAGCTGAAATTCTCCCAATTGGAGCTGCAAGGCATCCGCCTTCTCTCTCAGAGGAGTCACCTCATTGGCCATAGCATCCTTCTCAGCCTGAGCCTGCTGAGCCTCCAGAGTCTTCTGGAAAAGGGTTATGCCTTGGTTCTGGTACTCCTTCTCCACTGACAGCAAAGCATTAGACAAATCACCCACAGACATAACAAGCTGCAGTAAAAGCAGAGAGGAAGAGTTAGCCAAAGTAGGAGCTAACAGAAGAAGTTAACAATGAAAAGTAAAGCATGATAATAAGTAAGACAAGACAACAACTGCAACACAAGCAAAGAAAAGCTGAAACAAGAAAAAGAAAAACTAAAAGTAGAGACTAACCCTCTGCAAGTCATGGCAGGCAGTGGCCACTGGAAGGCTGACTGAGCTGCGCGTAGAATCAACAGGGAGACTAACCCCCTGAGTCAGACGGTATCCCAGAGTACCACCCTTCTGAGGGTCGTCTACATATAAAGACTCATCAGCCCTCACATTCATCAAATGCCGAAAAGGAGTTTTCTCAACTCCAGAAGGGCAGAGTATAGGGCGCAGATGGATGTCAATTGGGACTTCAGCAAACTCAATGGCCCTAGTAGGACGGAAAGTACCTCCAGCAGAAAGAGAGGACGCAGAAAGAGGATTCTCAACGGCATCACCCAGGAACTGGTGAACGCAACGATTAAGCTCAATGGAATTCTAAGTGTCTCCCCCACCTACGTTCCCACCTGGGTGCCCAGTGTTGGCAGAAGTGGAAGCAAAAGGGTCTAGGCCAGGAGAGATGCGAGCCTTTTTCGCCTCAGGCTCATCCCTATCAGGGGGAGAAGACACAGGATCATCCTCTAGGTCAATCACTGGACGATCCTGCTGGAGAGAGCCTGTAGCCCGAGAGAGCCCACCCCGGGTGGCACTTCGGAGCCGCCCCCTCAGCCCATAGGGACGCGGCGGGATCCTTGGAAACTCCATGGCAGATTCATCAGGGAGCTAAAAATCAGTAGCTGCAGCAGAAGGGACTGCAACGTCCTTCGCAGCAATGGTATCAACAGTAGAAGTAGCTTTTGGTTCTTCAAAAGCTTGTTCACATTGCCTCTTGGTAGCAGAAGTCTGAGGTGCCACCCGGCCGGAAGCCGCGACAGACTGCTTCTCAAAGGAAGCAGTAGGCGCCACTAACGCCTCAGAATCTGAAGCCACCTTTCGAGGAACAGGGCGAGTCTCACGCCTGCTCCCAACAGTAGAAGACGAGGGCTCTGGCTCAGCGCGGATGGACCCAGCACGCTCACCAGTGGTCGCGGTACCAACAACAACCCGCAGCTCAGCGGGAGCCAAACGCACCTCACCCTTCAGGGAGCCCGCATACACCTCCAGCGTATCAAAGAGCTGAGGAGGGTTCTCAGGAGTTGCAGTTAAGGGGTCCTTCCAGTTATTAGCCAGCCCGAGCATGCTTTTGTCCAACTTGTCACAGCCTAAAAATACAAAGTGACAAAAAGTCAAGAATATATAAAAAAAAAAGAACGAAATTAGGAGAAAAAAAAAAAGACATCAAGAGCTTACCAGACTCATGTGTATGGCACAAACGCATGGTAGAAAGCTGCTCATTACACACAATGTAAATGGAGTTAGGCATCCAAACCTTGGGAAACTTGGAGTCACCAGTCCCCGCTCCCTGCAGAGTCTAAAATGCCTCCGTCTCACGAGCAGGTTCAGAAGGAGAAGCTGTGACCCCAGCCATGTTGGTGCGAATCTCTCTGAAGTTGTGAGGAGCAGCAAAGTTGGAAGGCACCTTCACCTAGAAAAACTTATCAGTCCAGTCCCTGAAACACCCAAGTTTTGGGTAGGACAAGACTCTACTCCCTTTGGGAGCAACATAGTACCACCCTGACTCAGTCCTAGAGGCTGATCTCTTCAGACTCGTGAGAGACTTGAACAAATGGAGAGACTCAGGGTACCTCCGAAACCTCAGGAACCATAGCAAGCAAATCAGAGTGTGTAGGGACGCAGGATGAATCAGAGATATACAGATGTTAAAAGCCCGCAGCAACTTCTCTAAAGTAGGGTCTAAAGGAAACCTCAGACCCAAGTCAAGCTGCGAGGCAAACACAACAATGTGACCTGCAAGGGGAGCCGATAACTTAGCACCATTAGCTGGCAGAACCAGCTCGTAGCCCTCCCCAAAACCGTAAAATTTCTGCCCTACAACAGCCAGATCCAGCCTCTCAGCGTCCTTACGCCAATTGGAATCTAGCACACAGCTCTTAGGCCCATAACACTTGTCGTCAAGGAAGAACTCAGTTTTGCCCTCCGTTACGGGCTCAACAACATAAGTAGGCTGACAGTCAAAGTATGAGCGATCACCAGGAGATTCATCTATCCTACTTGATTGAACTTCTGGGGAGGGAGAAGGTGTTGGAGTCCTAGTATTCCCACCACGCACTACATAATGATCAAACCGATGCATGTCAGCTATGTCATTAAGCCAAGCAAAACTGTTTAAAGGCTGAACATGGGGAATGGGGCTAATAAGAGACACATCAGGGGGATTGGCCTTAACAGCATCAGCCAAGATTTGATGGCGCATTGCGCGCATCCTCAGACGAGTAAGATGGGACAAGGGAACCCCATCCAGCGTAAGCACCCGCTCACAGTAAGGATCAAAGAAATCAGGACGGGGTCTACGCCGGAAAGGGTGAAACGCACTACCCTCAGCGGGACGACTACTGTCTGACCCAGACACAGCAGCAGAGGTCGTAGCAGTACCCATCCCGCTCGCAGCGGGAAGAAGGTCGGAAGGCAAAACAGTTTGTAATGGAGTAGGAGAAAAAGAAGAAGCGTGCGCAGGGCGCTCACCTGAAGGAGAAGATCGGGAAGAGGAGGAATCCGACCCTGTGGCCGTTTGAGGCTCACTCATATTCTGACTATCAGAGGCGTCAGACATTATGAAATCTACAAAGGAACGCAGGCCCGCAAAGGAAATAAAAAGCAATGGGGCACGAGAAAACCAACGAATCAGTTTAGAGGCAATGAAGGAATAAGTAGGAAAAAGCCAAGAATGCAAATACAGCAACAAAAGAGAAAAAATGGGAACATCCACAATTGGAAAGAATCAAAAGGCACAATCTTGCGAAGAAAAAGTAAAAAGAAGCAAAATTAGGTAAATACAAACAACAAAAGGTACAAAGTAAGTACCTTTAGAAAAAAAGTTGCAGAAGCAACAGAGTACAACAACAATGGCGGAGACAAAAGCCCAAACAAAACGAAAATTCAAGTCTGCAATTAAGAAGAACAAAGAAGGAAGAAGTCAGCAAAAGAGAAAAAATCAAAGAAGAAAAAAGCAAGTAAAGCGAATATTAAAGCAAAAACAAAGATGAAGAAGCAGGAACTTACCACAACAATGGAGGATCAAGGACGCTTGATAGAGGAAGAGCAAAGAGCAAAAATTTTGAAATGCCGAAATAATAAAGAGGGAAGATGAAAAATTGGAGGCGTGAAAAGAAATAAATTAAAGAGGGGGACAGTGAAATTAATACGGAGTAAATGGGCAGTTAGACTAAAGGAAAAGCCAAACCGCCATGTCACTTTAGTAAAATCAAACTGACAGCCCGGATTGCCAACATGTATCCCATTCATGCAAATGTGATCCCCGCCCCAAAAAAAAAAAATTCCTTAAACCCATCTAAGAAGATAGCACTTCAGCGGGAGTGATCGAAAATCCTCTCTGCAAGCTCGTCATTTCTCAGACTTCAGCGGGAGTGATCAAAAATCCTCTCTGCAAGCTCGTCATTTCTCAGACTTCAGCGGAAGTGATAGAAAATCCTCTCTGCAAGCTCGTCATTTCTCAGACTTCGGCGGGAACGATCAAAATTCCTCTTTGCAACCTCGTCATTTCTAAGACTTCGACGGGAGTGATCAAAATTCCTCTCTGCGAGCTCTTCACTTCTCAAGGCTAGAGCAAAGGTCACCATGCACGCGATAGGGCAGCAGACTCATCAACAGCATTACCTGACCTCCCAAGCCTCCAGGGCGCATCAACACCCTAGAGACTTGAGGGGCTAGGGGTGTGCAGGTTATTTCAGTCAGACGACCCGTTGAGTTAAGGCTGATAAGGCCACACGCTCAGAACAACTGGCATGAAAAGAGCCTCACGCCATCTCTTGAGGGGCTAGTTGTAGGGGATAACTCCTGCTGAGATATTGTGAAAAGGGAGGAATTAGTAGTTCTTCAAGTTTAACCCTTATTTATGTATTTTTGCTTCTAAATAAGTGCAACACATTTGTCTTATTCAATTACTTTTTATAACTGCACAATTTGTTTTTGTTATTTTTTTAAAATAAAAAATATCCCTTTAGATTAAATTTATTTTTCCCATCCCATTAGGCCATTACCCTACTTAACTTTTTTTTTCCTTCTTTCTACAAATTTCAATTCTCATACATACTCATATTCCTTTTGTGTCTAAATAAAACTATTTTCTGTTTACATTTTAATTTATTAATTTCTTTGACTCTTAACTTGACTCATGCATGATAAAATAGTAGATAAAGTGTTATAGACTTTATACTTTGGGACTACAAATTGTATGGTGCTCTTGTAATCAATTTTGCTCTTGTGATATGTAGTAAGTTGAGTTGAATTTAAATCGGGTCAGTAATAAGGAGAGTTGAATTCTGGTTTGGCGTCATTCTCGGGTTTCAAACAAGTTTCATTTAGGTCAATAATTTATGAGTTTTATTTGGGTCGACTCATGTTCGGGTCAAGAATCCTAAGAAATTGGGCTAGTTTTAGGTCATATTGAGATCAAGTCACCATTTGAAAGGAATGGTGTCCTTCGAACAAGTGTATTATTCCGATATAGAGGGTTCGAAATTAATTTGGAAAGTTTATTGTTCAGTGAAATTAAATGATCGGAATGCCTAGTTGGAGGCCGCTTTCGATCCGTAAGATTAATATATAATTAATCTTACAGCTTGCTCTTGACTGGACCCTACGGGTCAAACCCAATCGTGTAACCCAACAAAAGGGATGAATTAATCTGATGGATTAGTCGATAAGGATTATACAAACTCAGACGTCGGATTCCGATCTTAGAGTGTCAAAGCCAAGCGTTGAACACCAAGTCGTTTCAATGAATTGGGAAGATGAGAAAATAAGTCAAATGACAAGTTAATGCACAAAGTCCTAGCCTCGCGTTGGCCTAGCTAGGCATGCTAGGCTAGCAAGGCTACTAGCCATGTGGTTACCTCGGCCGCAAGCCTAGCATCCACACATGTGTGCAGGCTGGGCGAGTTAGCCGAGCAAGCTAGCTAGCAGCGCCAGCCCGCAAGCACACAACAAGTGTCCAAGCCAGCATGCTTGCGTGCGCTGCCAAATAGTGAGGCCAGTTCGCAGCACGACAAACCCAGCAGCATGCTGGGCTTGGGAGGGCAGGCTCAGGTGTAGGCCAAGGCTGCTAACGCGGCAGGCCTTGAGGCCCATGGCTGGGGCATGCCATGCACATGTATGACCGGTTTTGGGAGGCTTTCTTGCTCTCTAAGAGGAGGGCTTGTGATCCTTACCTAACCCCTCCCTTGGATTGACACTTGTCATTGACTTATTGTTTATGGTAGAATTAAATTAATTGCTTATTTTCTCATTTTACCATTTTTCCCACTTGGAAAGATGATTGAGGTTTTTGGCAATGTTTTGCCTCTAAATACCAACCTTGGGTGTTGGAAATTTACACAATTTGAGTAGAACTTAATAAGGCATCGCCCAAAAGCGTGAGAAAACCTTTAAATTCGTAAAACTCTAATTTTGGCTCGGTTAAGCTACGAGATAGAAGTCAGGTTCGAGCGTGTGGGTATGCAAAGTAGGAGGATTCGCGAGTGCATGTCTTGAGCTTTTCAGGGGTCGTGCTTGGGCTCGTGTGAAGCACGCTACGAGGGTAAGAATGTATTCTCCCTTCTTTCTTTCTCTCCCTCTTTATGTGTTTATCACTTTGTTAATTGCATGTTTGTTTGTTTAGCTGCATTAATGATGCATGCGGTTTGGGCGGGTTTTGGTTCTGCACGGTGCTCACCATCATAAAACCCAAAACTATTATCTCGAGTTCAAACATGATAGGTAATGAACAAGTTCGATTTGGGTCTAGTCAACTTTTGACTTCTATAGCAATGATGTTATCCTATGGAGTGAATGAGTAGGCCATATCATTTTGTACATCAAGGTCATATCTCATGTTCATGACAAGTCTTTCCACTATATATCTATATTACATACCAATTTCTCTCATTTTTCTATTGTGAACTAGTCATTCATTTTAAAAAGTCACAATTTTACTTGTAACCTTGATATAGCCATTTTTTTAATAATTTTTTAAAAGTTGTATATTCAAAGGCAAATGAAGATGACTTCCAATAGCCTAACAACCCCCAAGCATGAAGATTTCAAGCTAATAATTTTATGTATTGTTTGGATTTAAGCATTTCATTTTAAATAGTATGGAATTTGAAATATCCACATTCACTTTCAAATTTTCTATCTGGAAAAAAATCTAAGAATTTCAAATTGATCATTTTAAATTTATATTCCATGTATATCTCCACTTCTCCAGACCATTCTCTTTTCCTCGCTTTTCTCTTACATTACTTCTCTCCCTCAATCTCTCTCCTTCTCGTATGTTCATCCAAATTTTCTAAATTGTTGATCCAAACATGTGAGGAATCGGCATTAATCAACCTAAATTTTCAACCAAGCGCCTGATGTTGCCATTGAAATGATGAACATACCATTCTTGTAGGGGTGGATTGTAGAAATGAAGAAGGTTATGAAGGTGAAGTCGGCAAGTGTTAGAGGTCATTGTGGTTGGTAGTCGGCAAATTGACATTCAAAAACAAAAGAATATATAACGTAGAAGTTGATATTTGGAGGAGAAAAAGCTCACACGCTGTTTCAATGGAAAATCTAGAGTAAAATTCGATGGAGGAGAAAAAGCTCAGAAGTCGCTTTAATGGAGGTTTTAGAGTATGCTACCATATAGGAGCTGAGAGAAAGATCCCAAACTTAGCCTTAGGAGAGAGCTCACAAGCTACTTCAATGGAGGACGAAGAAAAAAATCAGGGAATGGGAAACAGAGCTCTAAGAAAGAGAAATTGGGTTTTTTTTATTATTTTTTTTTACTTCATGTGAGAATATGAAATGATATCATTTGAGATTGTAATTTATTAAATTGGATTTTAATTATGTGAATGCTTTGATTCAGCCTAAATGCAAATCCAAATTCTTACATAATCAAGCAGATCATTTGGTCCAAATCAGAATTTCAAGTAAAATCCATGGTACAAATAAATTAAATCATTATCGCTTTCTTTATACACCCAGGCGTACCATACATTTATAAGTATTTTGTTCTCATATTGATAATTGTTTTTCATTTAATCAACAAATGAAGAGCAAAAACTAACCTTGAGTTAGTTGGGTATACCGTGAAAGGTATACCGTGCACCTATATATATATATATATATATATATATACAAACTCTAATTTACTAGCAATTGTCAAAATTTGGTGATAGCTTAGGAGCCAACCTCAACTAATAAGATTGATATACAAACTTTGTTTATAATATAGCATTTAAGTCATGAGGGAAAGCATGTACTTCTGTAGTGGTTTAGAGTTATTGACTAGCATTTTCCCGATGCTTAGCTACTCACTTATTAATACTCCCTCCTTCCCCGATTGATAGTCACTTTTTCCATTTTTGGTGAGCTAACCCCAAAAACCCGTCCTCAGTTCGGATTGCAGGCTGCAACTCGCGTGCATGAAGCCGGAATCGACTCAAAATGTTACTCACATTTGCTTTTTTCTAGTATCATAAATATTATTTTTTTACCAAAATTCTCTAACATTTGCAAAAATATTTATGCAAATTTAATTTACCCATGTAAATTTTACTTTCCCATGTACTTTAATTACTTTCTCTCTCTACTCTTTTGCACACCAATGTAAATTTATTTTTTCAATGTACTTTCTTTAATTCTCCTTAATTCCCGTAATTTTTCTTCAAAAGTGACTATCAATCGGGGACGGGAGGAGTAAGAAGTTATTATGAATTAACTCGATACGATTAGTTATATTGGTGATTTTCCTAAAAAAAAAAAAAAATTAGTTTTATTGGTGATAATAATACAACAGTGAAATTATGTTTTAACAACTAAAAACAAACTTTGTGCTGTTTCACTTCTCTTAAAAGACGAAAGGGAATTCATGGGAAATCAGTTTCGGTTACCTCTTCTCCAGCTCAATCTGATCAGGAATCGGTGGCTCCTCCTCAAAGGTCACCTAAAGGGTCGTGAATGTTGGAGCATGGAATTGTAGGGGATTAGGTTCGGCGGACTCCCCTAAAGTTCCGTATTTGCTGTCTCTTGTCCGCTCTCTCTCTATAAATATTATGTTTATTATGGAATCGTTAGTTGATGTAGATACTACTGTTACAAAGTTAGCCCCTTTGAGGTTTGATGGTTTTTGTGGTGTTAATTCCCAGGGTCTCAGCGGAGGTTTGGTTGTATTTTGGTTTTCTCCGCTTAGAGTAGTTCCTCTTTTGGTTTCTACTAATGTAATTTTGTGTGAAATTTGTACTCCAACTACTAGTGAAATAAAGCATATCCTGTTTGTGTATGGATCACCTCATCCTTCGGGACGAGCTGCTGTTTGGGAGGAGATTTCTCACATTTTGCAAGTTTATTCAGATATTCTACTTATTGCTGACTTTAATCAGGTAGAATATTTTTCAGATAAGGTAGGGGGTTCTGCACATATAGCCGGGTTAAATGCTTTTCAGGAATGGAAAATAGAAAATAATCTTTTAGATGTTCCCTTTTCCGGTCCTTCCTATAATTGGACTAATGGTTGTTCTTCTGGGGATGCATCGTTTGAGCGTTTGGATAAAGCCTATGCTTCTCAAAAATGGATGATTGATCATCCGAATGCCTTTTTGCTCCATCAATCCATCCTTTTCTCAGATCATGCGGTTATTGTTTATCATGAAAACTCCCCTCCTGTTTCTAAACGTCCATACCGCATTGATAATTGGTGTTTACAGTCGAAGGATGTCTTTAGGATTATTACTGTTATCTGGGCTATGATGCTTCCAGGTTCTCCGATGTTTGTTGTCTCGAGGAAGTTGGAACAAGTTCGGTCGAAATTACTTTCGTGGTGTGTTAATAATAAAAAATCATGGGGTATTAATTGGAAAGAACTTCATGCTTCTTTGGATCCTTTGGCACAGAATTTGGATTCAAGACTCCATCGTCACCTCTTCATCTCTATCCGGGAGGAAAAAATTGCTCAATCCCATGCCGCTTACCTTTATTGGAAACAAAGGGCGAAGGTCAAATGGGATAAGTTTGGTGAATCTCATTCTCACTTACTTTTTTCTTATGCTCAGGCTCGAAAAAAGAAAGAATTTGATTCATGGTCTCAAGGATTCAAGTGGGTTTTGGACTCATGATCAACAGGGTATTAGTATAATGATCCAAAATTATAATTCTCAGCTATTCTGTTCCCCTCAGTCTCAAGTTTTTCCTTCGGATTTTGATTGGAATGATTTAAACTTACCTCAAATTTCAGATATGGACTGTTTTCATCTATTGCAGCCTGTTTCGGCAGAAGAAATCAAAGCTTCTATGTTTTAGATTGATGAGTCGAAGACTCCGGGTCCAGATGGTTTTTCTTCTGCTTTCTTTCGCTCGCATTGGTCTACTGTGGGTCAATCAGTTATTGAAGCAGTGCAATATTTTTTCTATCATGGCCATATGCTTAGAGAATGGAATAGGACCTTCATCACTCTTATTTCTAAGGTGGATCATTTGGAGTTCGTTTCTCAGTTTCGTCCAATTGGTCTCTGCAATGTTCTTTATAAATGTATCGCTAAGTGTATTTCGATTCGGCTTCGGAATATTCTCCCTCAGCTAGTCTCCGATTTTCAAAATGCCTTTGTTCCAGGTCGGCTATGGCAAGTTGACAATAGTCTTGTTGCGCATGAAATTCTCTCCTATATGGATAAGTTGCGAGGTCGTACTATGGGAGCGGCTCTGAAAGTCGATATGAATAAAGCCTATGATAGGATCAGTTGGGATTTTCTATGGCAAGTTCTTAAGGCCTTTGGGTTTCCTCCGAGTTGGATTCATATAATTCAGCAGTGTGTTTCTACTGTTTCTTATCAGGTTTTGGTCAATGGTAATCCTACGAAAGCTTTTCGTCCAGTTAGGGGGTTGCGTCAGGGTGATCCTTTATCTTCATATTTATTTGTTCTGTGTATGGAGGTTTTTTCAGCCATGATTCGTAAAGCAGAATCTGATCGTTTGTTTCGAGGTATTAAGGTCTGCAGGCGCTCTCCTTCGGTCTCACATTTGTTTTTTGCGGATGATGCCCTTATCTTTTTTCAGCCTTCGCCTGATACCTGTTTAGAGGTTAATAAAGTGCTTCACAATTTTTGTGATATTTCTGGTCATATGATCAATCTTTAAAAGTCCTTCATTCGCTTTAGTTCTAACGTTCCGGCTGATTATCGGGATTACTTAGCTGCTTCTATACATGTGCGGGTGGAATCCTCTATTGGCTCTTATTTGGGTCTTCTGGTTGATGTTGGCAGACACAAATGTAAAGCTTTTCAGCCTTTAGTGGACAAAGTTATTAATCGGTTGAGTGGACTCACTTCCCTTCATCTTTCGTCTGTTGCGAAATTGGTCATTATCAATTCTATGCTTGTGGCCTCCTTCAACCATATTTTGTCTGTGTTTAAGATTCCTTCTACAGTCATAGACAAAATCAACAATCTTCTACTTCGATTTTGGTGGAGATCTTCTTCCCACTCTAAAGGTATTGCTTTGGCTCCCTCTTCTCTCCTTTATAGGCCTAAGGGGCTTGGGGGTCTTGGTCTTCGTCATCTGGGTATTTTCAACTCTGCGATGTTGGCAAAGCAGGTTTGGCGGGTCATGCATAATCCTCAACTTCTTATTTCTCGTATTTTTCAAGCGCGGTATCCTTCTATCCTGGATCGTCATTCTAGTTCGAGGCTCTCTCGTCCTTCTTGGGCGGGTAATAGTTTGCTGCATGGGTTCCACTCTCTTCAGTCTGGTCTTACTTGGAAAATTGGTAATGGTACCAAGGTTCGAATTTTTGAGGATTCTTGGGTTCCGGATTCTGTTGTGTCCCCTAAGGATTCTCTTGCTGGAACGGTTCTTCCGCTTCTGGTGTCCTCTCTTATCCATTCAAACTCTAACACTTGGGATTCTTCTCAGGTTCATAGATTGTTTGATTCCTTCACTGCGGCTAAAATTCTGAGTTTGGAGCGGCCGACTCAGTTAATGGATGATTTCGTCTATTGGAAATTTACTAGGGATGGGAATTTCTCTACTAAGTCCGCCTATGCTGCTCTCATTCAGGGTTCGTTCCCCGTAATTTATGATGGGAATTATATTCTGTCCTCGTGGTGGAAGAAGTTCTGGGCCTTTCCCATTTTACCTAAGTGGAAGATGTTTGTTTGGAAGTTGTTATATGGAGTCATCCCTGTGGCAGCCTTATTATGTACCAAAGGTATCCCTGTTGATCCTTTGTGTGCTTTTTGTCATACTTCTCAGGAGACGATAGATCATTTATTTTTACACTGTCCGTTTACTCGTCGTCTTTGGAGTTGTGGTCCTTTGGGTATTCTTCTTCCTCCGGAGAATTTCTCCTCGTTTAGCCATTGGTTTTCCACTCTGATTACTCACTCTTTGGCTCATGGAGATTGGAGTACTCTGGATTCTATTTTGGCCTTTACTTGGGCTATTTGGTGCTGTAGGAACAGTGTTCGATTTTGGGGATTAGTTCCTGATCCCCTTTGTGTATTCAGGATTGCCCAAGAATGGAGGTCTCGAAGTTCCTCGGCTAGAGATTTGGATGCTGGGGTTATTTCTTCTCCTCCTGGGTTTCATCATCGCCCACTTTTGATTATTCTACGAGGTTCTTTTTCTGAACAGGCTGTTGTTGATCTACTCTTTGACGGGGCTTGGCAGTCTGCAGATTGCAGAGCTGGTACGGGTTGGTGCTTTTATCAGGCTGGATCTCTCCAGTGTCTTGGGGGTGGTGCTCAGGCATGTTTTGCTCTTTCGGCTATTCAAGCAGAGTTGTTTGCCTGTCTCCTAGCTTTGAGGATGGCGCAAAATCACGGTTTTGATCAGATTCGAATTCATACAGACTGTTTGGGTGTCCTCTTTAGTCTCCGGGATCATTGCTCAAAGGACATCTTTGCTAGTTGGATCTTTCAGCAGATTGAGGATATCATACCTCTCTTCTCGGCCTGTTCTATCCAGAAAGCTTCCAGGGATTTTATTAGGCCTGCTCATGAGTTAGCTGTTTCAGCTAGAAATCGTCATTCTCTTTTTCTTTCTTTCTAGTTTTTTGTTTGTTTTTTGTGTTGCTCTTTGTCAAAAAAAAAAAAAAAAAAAAAAAACAAAAAAAACTCCACCATAACTTACAAAAGAAAAGGCATACAAGAATGCTCATATCATGGATCAGTTAGGTAGCATCCATCTATTATTACGCATATAATACAACAGGGGTGCCAATGATATGAACCCTTAGCTTAGCTAAATACAATGGCCACTTTCCAGAGACCTAGATTTATCATTTCTGGTACCACCACTTACATTATTGTCATTCATATATATCATTCTATCCCGTTAGCTGATGATGATCTGAGTTCAGAATCTGATCGAGAAAACATGCATGTTAAGAGGTTGGTCACTCATACTCTACTGTTAGCTGGCATTGGTATCACTCCATCAAAGAAATCACCAAAGTAGTTGCGAGGCTCATGTACAAGCCTCGAGATTATGTCCCTTAGCGTAATGACACCTTCAAGACATCCGCCTTCATCAACCACGTAGATACGATGGATGTTTAGAGAGTCAAGGGTGAGGATAACTTTCTTGAGAGTGTCATCCTTTTTGCATGTAATCATCCCACTTAGTGGAGGTGATGATCCTTCATGGTGCTCTTCTCTGTATTTCTTTGAAGCAAGTAAGAAGTCCTTAGCTGTGATTGATCTGCAACAATAATTATTATGACATTAAAATTTAAGAAGAAAATGTTCGATTTATGATAATCTTATGTGCCAAACACGAGTTTATGCAAACATATCATATATATTCATTGGTGTCTCTAGTTGTATGACTAAGCCTTATTTTAGGTGAATTCTAAACTAAGATCGCCACATGTTTTTTTTGCTCTTACTACATAGGATCTTAAAACAGCAGACATATTCCCTCAGTCCAGAATTACACTCGTACTATTCTGGGATACACGTTAAATTTGTCACATTTCCTAATAGATTTTCATGTACAGCCAACTTAAATGAAGCAGTGGGGACAAAGGGTAATAACAGACCTGCAATCCTTGTATATCTCTGGAGCAGTCAAAAGAAATTGAACATCCCTTATGCTAATATTACCAACTGCTTTAGCCCCATCGCGTTCAACAACAGGAATCCCTCCAACACCCTTTAGCCTCATCAGTTTAAAGGCCTGAAGAACCGGTTCATCCTCATAGACCTAGAAGAAGATAGAAACAGCAAGTCAATTAAAAGAATGCCTTGAAAGCTAGGAAATTAGGAATGTGTTTTTTTGAGGGGGTGGGGGTGTAGTGTGTGCTGGTATTTCAGAGAGCCGAGACACTTTTCTCAAAATTTATCACAACAAACGGCATGCAAAATTGGAGCCTAGTATTCCAAATTAGTGCCTTTGACAAAAGAAACGGTTTCAGAGATTCAAAATAAATACTACCCTGTACTTAGCTTGCACCCATTTAATGATACTGCAAACTAAAGAACAGAGATTTTTATCTAACAAGAAATTTACAACACTGCCTTTTGCTTTATGTAGAAAAATAGCCAGGAAAGAACCACAAACCTTGACTACTTCCTTCGGACTCATCAGTGGAAGACCAATTTCAGTGAGGTTTCGGGTTCCAAAGTTTTCAAACCAATGAAGCCCGGCACACTCAGCTAGCATGTGAATAACAGCAGACTGAGTTATTATATTCTCAACCTTTGCACCACCAACAACAGGAACACCTTTCATTTTGTACTTTGAGAGCAGCAGCAGGACAGTCAACATAGAGTTTGTATCTTGTAAGGCTAGAAATGGAGCCCACCGAAATGACCCTGAAATATCTCGAACCTGTTTATATAAAGGTTAGTTGATGCAAGAATTATACTGACATTTGCATGAAGTATAAAAAAGAAAATTAAAAAGATTCACCGTTGTTGTCTTATATAGCTCCGAAGCAGTAAGTGCCCCAAAGAAGTTTCCAGAAGTCATTGCAGCAGATCTTGGGCTCATGGTTCTTTCTAGTTTTTTGACCCTATTTACTCCATTTGTGTTAACTGCAGCTGCACTGCTATTACTCTTTGGGGATGGTAAAACTCGGTTTGACTCATCATCTTCTGACTGCCAGAAAAGCATTATAAACCTCAAGAGAATATCAATAGAGTTCAAAATTCATTAGTAGTAGTATATTGTCAGAACACAGTAAAACCTCAATCCTTTTTTTTTCTTTTTTTTTTTTTTTTTGGAGAGCAAGGTACAACCACTTTAAAATCACTGCTTATCCCCATAAATTTGATTTCTGCTATGTTCTTAATTCAAAATCAAAAGTAACAGTCAGCTTACATACAATTGCTGAAAATGGACACATTTGATAAATAGGCCTTGGCTACATCCGCCACAAGCGTCCACTTTATACAACTAAGGAGGTTCTACCTCAAAAGCATATGGGAATGAGGAGAGTAGCCCTTTAGCCTTATAATAAAGTGGACACAACTTTCTCTTTTCAGCAATATGGAATACACATCCCAATATACCTCTTCACTTTTTCACTCTTTCAATGTGGGACAACACTTTCACTCACATGTGGGTTTGCTCATGGGCTCAACAACAGCACAAAGACAAACTACTTTGACTTACAAATAAGAAGAAAAACAACTCAATTAACAAGGCTACATAGCGTCCTTTTCCTGGAGCCCCTAAAGTAAATCTAAAGGGGCAGACCGGACATAACATATACAAACTACTATAACTTAGAATAACAACTTCTCAATTAGCAAGGTTACATGTATAGGCAACATCCCTTCCCAGATCACTATAGTAATTCTAAAGGGAGGGTTGAATAGAAACAGATGAAAACAATCGAACTGTGTCTATCAAAACTAATTAATGAAAAATTAAACGACTTTTCAAGCCCGATATTTCTTAGCAACAAGCAAAAAAACTACAGGATAACACTACAGACGTTCACCTCACATTGGTATACGGTAGCAAGTCATGATACTCGAACGTGTGGAAGAAAAATTAAACTGATGAACAATGCCAAGAAAAAAGGACAATTAGACAGTTTTGAAGCAACCAAATGCACATAGCATACAAAATTCAGATATAAATGAATCAAAACAAGTTGTAACATGTAGCGAGATTGCAGCTCAATAACTAATCCATTTTTCGCAGATCGTTTCTAAAAACAGCTTAAGTTTCAGAGATTGAGCTAAGAGCCTACGAGGTTAGCTGAGCTGATGCAGTATCCAAACAGCTATTCCGGCAAACTCCACAATCCCAATATATCTCTCAATCCAAGTAGCATCATCTGCCGCTTCAACATCGACAACAGGCGCGCTAAGAAGTTTATGCTGAGAAAGTATGCTAACAGCTTCAGCCAAACTACAGTTCGACTTTATTTCAACTGCATAACACATAATTAATTAGGACACTGGCTCGACATACTGGAACATAAATAGATCGCAAATTTCTGAATAACCAAGCGCAATACGTAAAGAATGTCTTTCATATAGGCCAAATAGTACTATCATGGCATGTTCAATCAGTAAACATCAGAACTACTGCATAATACATCCTCCATTCTAGTAATATTCCAACAACGATGAAATTACGCATCTCAAAGCACATTTTATATGCTAAATATCTATATCTGTAAAAGCATTTTATGAGACAAATACAACGAGATTTCAACACGACTATATTTTGCTTAACATATAGATCATATTATACGATCAAACAAGAGTGATAAATAGTGTAAAAAGTTCATTGTTGCAATATTAATAGAATGAAAGAAGTATTAATCAAATTGATGAGACTAACTAAAACTTTTTGATCCAAACCCATCACTTTTACAAAACAAACAACAATGGAACAAATATTGTACTTCCATTTTATTTTATTTTTTTCATCACAACGATTTGAATTTTACACTTCTCAATAAGTCAAAAGTATAACCGAAACAAATATGACAAGAACACACTAAAAGAAATAAAAAAAAAAAAAATGTGAATAATGCAAATGTAAACATGTTGCAACTAAAAGAGAGCGGAGAAAGTAGACTGATTAGTTATTTATATATATATATATTTGCTCCAATTATTTAAGTGCCAATAATCATTTTTCTTCACAATATATAAAAATTATAACATAAGTTACGTGAATTTATGTTAGAATCGTCTCAATACACTATGTAATACTTGTATTATTTCAACTTTTACGGAATACAATTATCATTTGTTTTTTTAAAACAGAGGAAATAAAATTTTCATTTGTCCCCTAATAAATGTATTGTTGGAAAGTGATCGGGGGATTAATATATAAAATCGCAAAATTTAATCAACAAAATAAAACCCAAAATTCATAACAATATTAATTTTCATGATCTAAACCTAAAATAACTGAAATTATAATATGTAGTATCAATCATCATCAAATTAAATAATTCCATCTAATTAATTATCATCGAACAACGTTTTAATTATAATTCATCAAGCACTCATAAACATAATCAAACATCAAAAATCATATATATATATATATATATATATATATATATATATATATATATATATATATATATATATATATATATATATATAAAGCAACAAACCTTTGGAAGCTTGAGCAAGAGGAAAGGAAGAAACAGGAATACTCTCAAAACAAGCATTAAGTTTATCAGTAGGACTAAGTTGAGCTTCTAGATTATCCCAAATATCCTCCACTGTCATCCCTAATTTCGCCTCTGGACTCGATGACTCCATCATTTTTCCTTCTCTCTCAAAAACATTACCATTCTCTCTTTTCTTCAACTGCACCTCCATTCTTGATAAAATCAAATCAAATCACCTTCTAAAATATCTTCCTTCCTTTTCTTTTTGTTTTTCTTTTGTTTTAGCAATTAAAACAAAATAAAGAAGTGATTAGTTAGATGAAAATGATGGGTGTATGTATATATGAATTATTGGAGGTTTTATTCCGTGTGTTGGGGAATATGGGGATATGATGGGGGTGATTGGTTTGATGGAATCAGAGGGGTTGAAAGGTAATGATTGAGGGGTGATTGGGTCAAAAGGGTAAGTATGATGGAGTGTTGACGTGGTATGGGGTGCTAAATATGGAGACTTATCCGTTTAGATTTATTTGTCTGGATATTGATGGGTGTCACTATGTCAGTAATTAAAATGGATATACTTGGATAGATTTATATGAACACTCCTATGTTTATGTTCAAGTACACTCTTGTCCAATTGTCCGCCCATAGGTAAGATTTGTTTTTTATAAGAGTAATTTAGGACAAGTGTACTACTCCTGTAATTAAGGGATTTCTTAAATTAATTTTATTATCAATAATCATCAATCAAATAATTAAGAACGTAATTAATTTTATGGTTTGGTTTGGTTTACAGTTTATAAAAATACGGTTTGGTTTCGATTTTTTTTGTAAATACGGTCTATGGTTTGGTTTGGTTTTTTAAAAATTATAAACCAAATCAAACCGCAAACCAGTATACCGTATTTTAATATATTTATATAATTTTAAAATAAATTAAAATAATTATTATTTATTATAAAATAAAAAAAACCAAAAAAAATATGAAAATCAAAAGAAAACAATAAGTGTTACTATGTTAGTACTTGATTATTAGTAGATAGTTATTTTTATTATAACTTTGTAGTACAATTTAATCCCTTTGAGCTAGTTAATTAAACTTTATTATAAATTTACTAAGTATTATTTGACAATTTTTAGGAAAAAATATCGTCTCATCATAAATTAACCGCACCAAACCGTATTATTATGGTTTGGTTTGATTTAGTTTGGTTTCAATACTAATATGGTTTGGTTTGGTTTGAAAAGTAACCAAACCGCACCAAACTAGACCATGTTCACCCCTAATTAAGAGAGTACTAAATGGATTTTAGGAGTGACATATATATATATATATATATATATATATATATATATATATATATATATATATATATATATATATATATTTCAATATTTGTGTAATACAAATATACAACTATAATAAATTATTAATATTATTATTCTAAATTTATTGTACTCATATCCCTAAATTTTTTTTTTTCCTGACAAACTCTTACCCCTAATCTATAAAAGCACCGAGATACAAATAAGAAGAACCTTAAAACTTCTAAAATTCTTATAAACAAAAGCACGGAGACACAAATACTCGTAAGAAGAACCCCAAAATTTATGAAATCCTTATAAACATTATTATGTCAAAATTGCCCTTAAATTTTACCTTTCATTTCCTTATCTACGCAACAGGACGCTTTTACCCTCTATTTAAATTACATGTGCACATGGGTATGCATACCTTGTCTTTTCGCTGCATTGGTTTTATCTTTTTACGGTCCAATTTTTCTTTACTAACCAAAACTTTTGCCACTCTCTACACTCAGTCTCAGAGTATAACCCCCTCTTCTCCATTTTCGTCTTCTTCCATTTTCTCTCTCCTCCATTGTTGTTCACCATTCATGCTTCAATCTACAAATGCGTGCTTAATTTCAAACTAATTTTATACCTCCACAACCTTGATGATGTTGCTTGTCAGATGTATGGAGGGTGTGCCCATCGTAGGGGATCCTTCTCCTTTATGCCCATGGCCCTTTAAAAGCCTAGGACTTTACACTTTTAAAGGTGTATTAGGACATGAATTCCTGACTGTTTGGGAGACCTTGAATTAGAGTTGATCCTATCATTACGTTTTTTTTTTTAAGAAACTAGTAAGGAGACACCAATGAGTTTTAGGAAAACTAATGCCAATGAGTTTTAGGAAAACTCATGCCAATGAGTTTTGGGAAAACTCATAGACCTCGTTCATGCCTTTCTCCCAAGTAGAGTTCAAGGGATATTTAGCATGAATCATAAGTTTACCCATACCCAAATTTGTCTACTTATACCAGAAATGAGTTTGGGAGCGAGGGTACTAAAATAACGTTCCCTATAGGGGGAATCTCTATTCTAGCCCTATTGCGGCCTCTATTAGTTCTTCCTTTTTCACAATTTAATCATCAAACAATATATGCAACATGATACCTAAAGCTAAGTTAGTTGATTTTATTTACAAGCATTAATCACGTAGGAATTACATTGCAAATTCGTTATTCTTTATTTAATTCAAGTTCGTGAAAAGAACAAAAGTAAACAAGATTCGCCTTGGCTTATGTGATAGAACAACAATTAATTATTCAATTCTAGTCTTTAACTAACACAAGATACTATGTGAAATCAGTTAATTAAAAGTTTATTTAAAGTGATCAAACAACACTAATTAATTGATTTAAAGTTATTTAAACAATAAAAAAAGAAGGTGATTTATCTAAGTGCTCGGAAAACTAACCACTTTTCTTTGCCAAATCTTTGTTTAGAATACTTATGGACTCCTTCTTGTTCGGGAACCTCCACTGTAAGGACAAGTAATAAGAGGGGTGAGTATTTAGGACAAGAGAGTTTGTAGTACACAAGGTCACAAAGTTCTTGCCAGTTTTTTGGGTTGCTTTCTGTGTGTTTAAGCTTCGTATTAAGCATCTATTTATAGGGAATGAATGCGTTTAAGGTTTTGAGTATTTTGCCGCAGCAGGTTGTGCGCGCATTTAAGGTCACAAGCGCCTGCTACGCGCAAGTGATTTGGATGCGTTGCTAGAGATAGCGTGTAGGGAATATTTTAAGCAACCCACACTTGAGCCCCACTATGATCATACACTTAAGTATGGTGGCGTCCAAAGGGAAGGAAGCTAGAACAAAAGAGTCGCCAACAAGTTTTAGAAACTTGTAAACCGTTCACAGGGTGAAGGTTACACCCCTTCACGATCTATGAGATCGCATACTCTATATTGGTCTGGAATCGTGATTGGATATTCGGGGATGAAGGTACAAATCCAACCTAAAAGAGATTAAACCTGCCTTAAAAATAGGCCTCTACTTTATTCTTCTCATATTCATGTGCGCTTTTTGACTAACATACAATCAATATATTTATCCTAAACTTGTTTAATCTATGTTGGCTGACATGGGAGCTAACCATGCCAGCATCAATAACCACTTGTAAGTGGCGGAATTCTTGCGCATCATAATAGTAAAAGAAATGTACAGCGTCCTGTACTCTAGAAGAAGTTATGATCAAATATAAATTCACATAACTCCCCCATATGTTCATACTCAAGGTATATACGTTTCTAGAGTTTTGGTGCATAATCTGTTTCACTTAACGTTATTTACAGATTATTAAACTTAGTGATGACTCTCAAACCGTAATCATTCAATCAACAATAATTATTCAAACAATCAAATATACCAATTTAATTCTTAAATAATTAGTGACCACATTATATTTAATGTTGAACCCTTTTTAATTCTACCCCGGTGCCAATGACACCTTAAACGCATTAAGCGCTACAAATTCTATCCCTCGTTGTTAAAAAAACCTTAAGTGCACTAAGGCACTAACTTATAATTTATTCCTCGTGTACATAGACACTTACATAGCTCCTTTCCCATGCTTAAAGCATCAATATAAATTATATGATCCATGATAAAATTCTCACTACAAGAAAAAGGAGGATTAGCGACGGTCAAATTAGTTGCAAATCTGTCGCAAAATTGGATTTGCGACGGATTTGCAACTACTTTGGTTAGTTGCTAAAGACCTCGTCGCAAAGCCATTTTTGCGACTAATTTTGTTATAGTCACAAATTTAGCGACAAATTTGCAACAACTTTGCAACTGCCATTTAGCAACTAACTTTAAAATTTTAGCAACTAAATCATTCTCTGTCGCAAAATATTAGTGACTAATTTGCAACTGTCATTTAAGGACTAACTGTAAGATTTTAGCAACTGATTCATTGCCCATCACAAAATATTAGCGAAAGATTTAAGACTACAGTATTTTGCAGTGGATTAGCGACTACGGAGACCAATATTTTTGTGAATGATTAACAACTACTAAAATTAATTTTTTGCTACTAACTAGTCAGTTGCTAATACAAATTTTAGTTTCTTAATTTTTGCAATAGACTATTTCTAGTATAAAAACCACAAAGACACCAGTACCTAAACGCTTGGTGCCTTTCATGATGAAAGGCAGCGGTTCTTACATGAAACATTGCCTAATATGCCCATTAAAAAAAGGGTTTTTTTCCTCTAAATTGAAACAAATTGGATCCCCACCATACTCAGCCGCAAAAACTCTACTTGATAAAAGACTTGGATTCTTGTACAATCTCCATCCCTGTCTCATGAGCAGGCTAGAGTTGATGTGCTCCACGCTTTTTAGCCCAAGGCCTCCTTCATTTTTATGCAACTGGAGAACTTCTTGTCTTCTCCAACAAATTGCCCTATTCCCATGCTTTGAACTCCACCAGAATCTTAGTAGGAGACTGTTGGCTTTCTTAATTATAGTCCTTGGCCACTATTACAAGGAAAGAACATGTTGAGCTAGAGCTACCAAGATACCATTAATTAAAACTAACTTACCTGCTTGGTTTAACATTGAGAACTTCCACGAGGTGATTTTCTGTTGAATTTTATCTAGGATGTTGTTGAATTTTGTGCTTGATCTTCCATCTACATCCATAGGGCAGCCTAGGTATTTTCCTAGCTCTGTAGAGTTCTTTACCTTTAGTGGTTGTCTTAAGATTCTAATGAATCTTGATTGGGTATTTGAGCTAAAGATGATGAATGTTTTCTGTGCATTGACCACTTCTCCGGAGATGAGACAGAATTAAACCAATACTTTTTTTATTGTTTTGCATGAAGACGGAGTTGCCTTGAAATAGAGTAGAGCGTCATCTGCAAAAAAGTGGTGATTTATTTCAGGAGCCCTTCTTGATATCTTGATGCCTCGAATGTCTCCTTCTCTTAGTAGTCATATCAGCTTTCTTGAAAGCACTTCCATGACTGATATGTCCATTTTATATAGTAATTTACCCCCGTCCTTTGGTCATAATTAGTAGTGTTTTTGGCTCTTTCGAGCCACTTTTATTACTAATTAGTGTTTTCTAGTGTTTTCGTAGTCTTTGTTGAGTTTTGTAGGGAATTGCACCTTTTGAGCATTTTCTCGGGTTTTTCATGGAGCGACTACGGGAATTAGAAGAGCACGACCATGTTTGAAGCCCAAGGCCGGTTAGAGTCATTGAGCCAGTGATTAAGAGCTCGGTTATCGGGATACTGAGGTACTAGGACCGAGTATTCAAGACCCGGAGAGGAAATTCGGATTGGGCCGAGGAATCAAGCCCAATCGAAGTCCGAGCCTCGAAGTGAATCAAGGGCCCGATCGGGCAAGGATTAGCACGATCGGGCGTGGCATGCATGGTGCTGGTGCGTGGCCTAAGGCGCGCCCGATCGTGCGAGCATCTAGCTCGATCGGGCGGCGCTACTGAGAAGGGGCACGAAGAAAAAGGCGCGCCCGATCGGGTGGCCTCTAGCCCGATCGGGCGCGTGTTTTTCTCAGACCTGATTAGTTTAGTTTTAATTTTTGTTTTGAGGAATATTTAAGTACGAATTATGTACGAAATTTTAATTTACCTTCTTTTTAGATTTTCTCTCTCTACTTAGGATATTTCTCTCTCTAAAATTATCTCTCAACTCTTGTTCTTAATTACTTCCATTAATCCAGATTTCCTTTGGTAACAATTTCTTCTCCTTTAATTTCAGCTATTTAATTTACTTCTTTGATTATGTCTTATTTTATTTGTTTGATTAGTTTAGTTAGGATTATGTGTGAGTAGTTTCATTCTAGGGTTTATGGGGATCCATAATTAATATGAAGGGATAATTTGTTATTATTGATTATTGGTATTGCATGATAATTTCTTATTGAATTGTTTTAATTCTTTGCAATTAGATTATGAATCGAGCAGATGTAATTTGATTGTGAATGTTTAGCAATATTGAATTGAAGAATAGAGCAGATGTTAATTTAATATTAAAGGCTATTTTCAATAGGAACTTAGATCTAGTAAATTGCGAGAGCCTGTTAGATCTATGTTGATTAATAAATTGCGAGAGCCTGTTAATCATGTTATTTGTGCAATGTTAATTATTAATTATTATGTTTTATCCCGGAATATTAATTATTGGTGAACCTGTGACCCTAGGCTTTCATATTATTGTTCCTTTTCTCCCTAAACTTATTCTTCGTAGTATAGAATTTATTCCCAAAAATATTGGTTACTTAGATAATTTAGATAATAATAAAGAATTAGGAGTAAAAAGACTTGTTTCCCTGTGGAGTTCGACCCTACTTCCCTATCTACTTTAGTTAGAGGATTTAGGTATTTACTTTTGATTAGGGGGTACGACTTTACCCTGTCAATGACCAAGATGAAAATATATGGGGTCTCCCTGTCTCAGGCTAGCTTTTGGCGTGAAGAAATCTCATGCTTCTCCATTCACTAGAAGCGCATAGGTAATTGTTTGAATATAGTTTTGAATCCAATTTCTCCATTCAACTGGGAATTCCATTTTAATTAAGATGCGGTCCACCAGGTCCCAATA
Source organism: Chenopodium quinoa (assembly GCF_001683475.1). Taxonomy (NCBI): domain Eukaryota; kingdom Viridiplantae; phylum Streptophyta; class Magnoliopsida; order Caryophyllales; family Amaranthaceae; genus Chenopodium; species Chenopodium quinoa. The sequence continues at coordinate 13,909,305 of NW_018742738.1, read as the reverse complement.
GACTCGATCATAAGCCTTTCTTAAATCTATCTTTAGGATGGCCTCAAAGATGCCTCCTTTCCTTCTTGCTTTTACCTGACTTAAGATCTCATGTGCTATGTAGCAGTTGTCCATCATAATCCTACCCGGTAAAAAAGCATTTTGGAATTCACCAATTATTTCCGGAAGAATCTTCTTGAGTCTGTTCACCAAGAATTTCGAAATGATCTTGTACACGGAATTGCATAAGCTAATTGGTCAAAATTCATCCAACCTCGAGGGTTGCTTCTTCTTTGGGATAAGAGTTATGAACGTCTTGTTACATTCTCTTAATAAGTTTCCAGTTCTGAAGAAATGTTGGACTGCTTTGATAATATCTGAACTGATAGAAGTCTAGTTTTCTTGGAAGAACATTGGTGGAGCCCCATCTGGACCTGGCGACTTGAGAGGATTTGGAGCAAAAACAGCTTCTTTGATTTCTAACTCTGTAAAAGGCTTTGAAAGCCAGTCTTTATTTGCCGGGCTTAGAGACGGGACATCCCTCAACCATTTATCTATGAGGCCCAAACGTTGATGGGCTTGTTCTTCTGAAATTGGGAGCCTATTATATAAATCTTGAAAATGAGCTTGAAATTGGGCTTTTATTTCTTCGGCATTAGTGATCCTAACATCATTGGACTTTTTTACAGCTCTTATTTCCATTTTACCGTCCTTTGTTTAACACTCTTGAAGAAAAAAGCTGTAGATTGATCACCATACTCATCCCATTTCGATTTTTTCCCTCTGTCTCTAATTCCACCACTTTTGGATGGTTTCCTCTTCGAGTTGTTTTCTAGCTGTTATTTCTGATGGTATGGATGTTAGGTCTTGATCCTGTTGCTTTTGATGGGCTTCAAAATGCTCCTGAATAACTTGCCAATTCCAATTATTATGTCTATGCTTGAAGTCCAAACACCATTGCTTTAAATCTTATCTGGATTGAGAAATTTTCTTTTTATTTTATACAGTGGTGAGCCTTGGACACCCTGCTTCCGAATGTCTTCTACCATCTTCCTTACTTCTTCCTACTTCATGCACCAAGCTTCCATCTTATATGTCGTACGCTTTAATCCTCTCGTCTTGTGGAGCTGGAGGACTACTGGAGCATGATCAGAGAACATAATTGGAAAATTCCATGCAATGGCATCGGGAAACATAGTTTTCCAACCATCGTTTCCATAGGCTCTGTCTAATTGTTCGTAAATTGGTCCTTCCACTCTATTATTAAACCATGTAAATTTTAATCCCGTACTTGGGATTTTAATTAACTTGTTTTCTATTGTCTAATTTACAAATTCATTTCAGGAATGAATCGACAGCCTCCTATTTTTTGCTTTAGAGACTCTATTTGATTGAAGTCTCCTACTAGCACAATGTTACCATGATAGGTTGTCATGAGATCATGCAATTTGGTCCAAACGCTAGAACGTTCAGCCACATATGGGTTGCCGTAGACACACGCAACATAATAGTTAAAGCCTCCTACTAAAATTATATTACACAAAAGTACGAAGGGGTGGGCTTCTATAACCCTATCTGACCAAAAAAGGAACAAAACTCCTTTGCTGGCAACTGCATCGCATCCCGTACTACCATTAAAACCCCATCTACTAAAAATTGGAGTTAGAGAGTCATAATTACATTTAGTTTCACACAAGAAAATAAGATCTACGTTAAACCTTGCCGCAACTAATTTAACTACTAGGGAAATTAGAGAGCTTCTGTCATTAGCTCCCCTGCAGTTCCAACTGAGAATGCTCATTTTCCTTCCAGAGGCTGTAGGCCAGCCGCACCATCATCACATTCCTTCCTTGCCTCGTTCTGGGCTTCCTCTTTGCTAGTTACCTCCTCATCTGAGTTGATTGTATCCTCTTTGGCTGCTATTCTCAGAACTTGAATCCTCGTAGCTGAATTTCCCCCTTCCTCCGTCTCCATGAACTTCTCCCAAAGGTCATCTTCCTTGCTTAAACCATATCTCACCTTATCACACATCCTTTCAACCTTGTCTAGGCTGCTCCTATTCCCCTTTGCTTCTGCCATTCCTTCCAAATTCAGAGCTCTCTTCACCCCCACTTCCTCCGGATTAAGCACGAACTTTAAATCACCCTCCAAATTAGGGCTCCAAACCTTCTTTCTTGGCCCTTCCTCTGTAAATCTTCTCCCCTTCCTCTTTTTAAAGAGCACTTTCTTCTCCTCATGAGAGTAGAATTCCAGCTCAAAGTCTGACGATTCTTCACTAGATTGAATGTCCAGTTTGCTCAAGTTGAGTAGGGGAGTAATGGAGTCAAAAGAGATTGATGAGGGTGCGGTGTTGAAAGATTCTATGGAGGCTGGTGAGTTAGGTGGTGTGTCCTTCAAGTTAGAAGGAGTTCTAGGGCTTTCACAAGTAAAAGAGGCCGAAGCTCCCTCATGACCTTTCAGCTTCGGCCATTCATGAGCTGGATTTTTCTGGTGATGGCCGGTGGAAGGAGTGATTTTGTTCTTTGGAGAGCTGGCCATAAGGGATTTAAGAGAGACGTAGGAGTGAGTAGCTTAGTACTCATCGTAGGTTTTTAGTTCTTGTTCATTAATCATTTCCCTTGGGACAAATAATTCTATTTTTTTAATAATAGGGTCAAAAAGAATGTTTTTTGGTCTGAAAGGATCCAATAATGAGTTGAGAGTATAAACCCTATCTGTGGGACAGAGGAGTACTTTATACTCATCATCTATTTCCATTTTTAAAGTGGACATGTGGGGAAAGAGAAGGGTAGTTGGTGGATGGAATAGAAAAGGGAAATGAGAGTGATAGTTCCAAGTAGGACTCGGCGAATAAAACGGAGTACTACCATTATAAAACAGAGAATAAACAAATAACTAAGGTGAGTTAGTCACTGAGTAACATTCAATTCCACTGGTTGGGAGTACTAATTGTAGCAACCTCTTAGGAGGTAAATACGGGGGTATGACATTAAGAGAAGAGGAAGAGTTTGGAGTGGCATAAATTCCACTAGGAGAAGAGACAGTTTTTGTGTCTCGAGAATGCTGAAATGGCAAAGTACTCTCCACATTTCGCTCACAATCAACAGGGGTCAAGGATGAATGGTCAAGTAGTCCTATATCATTTACCAGAATCATAAAGGATGTAGTTGGGAGTGTAGTACCTAGACTTTGTTTTTTCTCCCGTTCTTGTATGATAATAAAATGGTGTTTTGAAAGAACCCCGTTGTAGGCAGCTTCCGTTTCAGCCGTAGCCACATCTCCTTCTTTGTACTCATCTCCCGCAGCTCCTCCTTTCTCCCCCATTGTTTCTGATGGACCATTTTCTGACACCTTAGAATTAATTTGATCCCTCTTCTATGGTGAAGAATCCATGAACTTGATTATTTTGATTCTTTGGCTTTCCGGTGTAGTTGGAGGGCTTGTTCTAGTACACTAAGTTCTAGCATAACCTCTCTTGGTCTTCTGCTGTTTGACCAATGGTTGAGCTAAACATTTCGACCTCTCTTGTCTTCCATTACCTACTTGTAGAGCAGGAATTATGACATGGGACAACTCTGGTAACCCTCTTCTGCACCTGATTGAGATCGCATTGTCCTTGCATATTTCCTTTTTGTGCTCCTTGGAGTTCTCTTCAACATATTGCACATCTCCCAAAAGCCAGGTCCTCTGTATTTTGTTCATCATGACTACCTCCTGTTCCTCATTGATAACCTGTTCTGGATTGCCTCTTTTCCTACTTTCTTGACTTGGATCCGGATTATTTGAATCTTCATAACTCGAGGACGAGGATGCATCTGTTTCAGCATTGGATTGATCATTTTCTGACTGAGAATTACTTCCCCCATTTCCACCCGACTCTTGGTTTGATGGTTGATTAGGAGGAGTATTAACAGAGGACTCTGAAATTGGGCTAGGATGAGGGTAAACTGTTAAGTTAACTCTTGTGGTGCGAAATCTCTCCTTGTCCTCTAATCCCATAATTCTTTTAGAATAAAGAGGTGTTGGAGATCTGGCTAGTAGGATGTCATGGTTCAATCCACATAAACTTCTTATTCTGTTTCTTACATCGCTACTTGCTAATTGAGCTGGGACTTTACACATTGGTTGCCTATGTCCAATATTTCCACACGCATGGCAGTAGATAAACACCCCTTCATACCTCAAGAACACCCAAAAAGCTTTTTCAGGGGTTAATTCATAGAAAAAACCTGGCACCAGAGGTCTATCAGTAGGGACTATAACCTTCGCTCTCATCATACTATGAGGTCTATCATACAGTGAAGGTTGATCAAATCTGATTATTCTTCCCAGCCTTCCCAAAATTCTTCTGGCTACTTGCGGTTGACATTCCTCCGTTGGTAAGCCTTCAACTCTAATCCAGATTGTGGGTTATGAAAAGTCCATAGTCTTGACATCCGATCTCATTATCCACCCCTTAAAGCTGAAAAATGCTCCTTTATAGGAGGTTGATCCTAACGAAATTAAATTATCCCGATCCTCCACGGAAGTGCAAAAGAAGAAGAACAAATCTTTAGCATGGCTGATCTTCTGGACTATTATATGTGAATTAGTTTTCCACACACTATCCACCCAATTCTGAATTTGAAATTCAGAGAACTCTCTAATATCATACACCTTTGCAACAACTGCAAGATTATACTTGTCAACGTCTTCTGGGTAGTCATATGGGAGCTTGGGAATACCAATCCCCATCCTATTTAGGTGATTACAGCAATTGCGGTGAAACATTTCGGACTTGAAATCGGGGTTAGAGAGAAATAGAAATTAGAGATTGGGGTAAGTCAAAACAACGTTGATGACTGACTTTGTTGTACAGGAAAAGCTTCTCTAGTCAAACTAGAGAGAACACACTCTCCATATTCTAGAGAGAGAACTTAGGTTCTTCCCACTTCTATGGGAGTTCCGAATTTTCCATCCATTAATACATCACAAATAAATCATGCTTCATAATTCAATCACCAATAACATCCAAATCATAATTTCCATTCCAAATCTAGCATGATACTACGACTTGTAATCAATTAAACACATTTAGCATGCTACTACATCAATAGAATTATTCTAAGTACGCGAACATACCTTATATATGATCTTAAAATCGTCACGACTAATAGAAATCGCTCACTTCAAAGTCTCTTACAATTTAAATTATAGAAGAGTATTAAAATCCTCACTACACAAATTTCCAGCAATATATACTATTATAAACCCCCTCATAATTTAATTAAAATAAGCATAAATTATATTTAAAACATCATACTTTAATCCCAATTAATGGGTAATTAAAATTCCTTAAAGAAACTTGATTTTCAATGCACTATCAAAAATTCCAGCATTATATTTTAATGAAAACTTGCTATAATTAAGCCTAAAAACACTTTAATCAAAGGTTTAAACCATTATACATCATAATCCTTCAATAATTCATAATTAAAGAACCTAGGGTTTCAAAAATTGGGGCTTTTCAATTTAAAATAAAATCTAAAAATTTATTAACATAATATCTGTAGGGAATATTTCAAGCATTATCCCTAGCTTGAACCCCACTGTGATCATACACTAAAGTACGGTGGCGTCCAAAGGGAAGGAAGCTAGAGAAAAAGAGTCGCCAACAAGTTTTAGGAACTTGTAAACTGTTCACGAGGTGAAGGTTACGCCCCTTAACGATCCAGGAGATCGCCAACTCCAATAGGTCTGGAACCATGACTGGTAGTTCGGGGATGAAGGTACAAATCCAACCTAAAAGAGATTGAACCTTCCTTAATAATAGGCCTCTACTTTATTCTTCTCGTATTCATGTGCGATTTCTGACTAACATGCAATCAATAGGATTTAACCCTAAACCTGTTTAATCTATGTTGGTTGAATATTAATACACAAATAAACTATTATTGGCGATCACTTGAATTATAATCAAATTAACCCTAAACAAGATTATTAATTATATTATTAAGCGTGATTACAAGTACAAATTCCCTTTTTAAGCATGCATAAAAGGTGTGATCAACCAATAACAATAAATATCAGGCAACATAATAATCAAATTCTATATAATCATAATTAAAATAATCATAATTATCATAATCATGTTAAAGAAAATGATAGCAAGATCCTAGACATGATACTAACAAGATTAATAATAAACCCTGGCATGTCACTAAGCAATAAAAATCAAAGGTTTAACCCTAACATGATACTAACATGAATATTAGGAAAGAAAATAAAAGGCATCATAGAAATCATAATTGACATTATATTATTTACCCTAAACATGATACTAGGAACTTATTGTTGTCACCCTAAACATCAAATTAAGAAAAGCATCCTAACATGATACTAGGAATCAAAATAGGAACCTAAACATGATTTCTATATCGTAATATCAATTAATCAATTAAAGCAATTACTTAGATGCCTCGTATCTCTTTCTAATAACAAAATACACAAGTTAGTAACTTCAAGGAAAATAATAAACAAACAATTAAATTAAATAATTGAAATAAGGAATTAAAGAAAGTTTAGACTAGATTTGGGACCAAACCCTTAGAAATAACAGACCTTTCACGTCTAGGGCTGTAGACACCTAAAAATGTCTCCCCAAAACCAAACCCGTTGATGAACACCTTTCACCGCCAATATTGGTCGATGTTCTATCCAATATATTTCATGAACCAATCCAATTTCTAGCTCATTTCCCTAAACCATAACCTATTTTCCACTTTTTGTGTCCACATCGCAAAACTGAGAGAAACTGATTTTATGGCTATACAATTTTGATCCAATTATTATTTTTTGTATAGGCCTTTAAATAAGCTTTCCAACCATATATCATAAGCCCAATTCCGATCTATAACGAAAACGATATGAGCAAAACACTAAACTCGGCCTAAAACCGACACCCTTCCACTAAAACAGCCATATCTCAAAATATAAATATAATTTTTACTTGATTATAATTGGGTTAGAAAGTAGACTTGATAAGATTTCCAATGAAATATTATATGCCTTATTCCGAGTTACGGATCAAAAGTTATGATTATTTTAAAAAACGGGTAAAAAGGTGAAATTACCGCGTAGCAGCAAAAATGCCGCGACGCGGCAAAAGATGACGTGTCACGGGGCTTATTCCTGTGACATGGTGTCCATCTTTGTAATTCTGCACAATTTTCCCCCGTTTCACGGAATTTTGCACCGTGTCACGGTGCAATTTCCCGTGTCACGGTGCAATTTCCCGTGTCACGGTGCCCATTCCGTGACACGGGAATATTCCGTGTTATTTCTGCGTACTTTTTACACCGTGACACGGCATACTGCACTGTGCCACAGTGGAAAATGCTGTGTCACGACATTTCTTCCAGTGTCACGGTGCACATCCCGTGCTACGGGATTGCTCCGTGTTTTCTCTGCGTAATCCCTAAATGCGTTTTCACTTCCCGTAACCTAATTATTTCCCGCGTCACTCAGATTTTCCCCGTGTCACGGGATCTTCCCCCGTCTGACGGTGCCTGTCACCGTGTCACGGTGCTCTTTTTCGTGACACGGTATTATTTTTTAGGGTTTTTATCTTTTTAGGGTTCCGCGTGTTCCCTCTGCTCATTTTCCCTATAAATAGGACCCCCCTTTTTGCAGTTCGGGGCACCAATAATCATTCTTTCTCACCTTACACCAAAAATCATTCTCTTCTCCCTCTTTAACCTAATTTCTAGCCTTCTTATTCTTCCATAATAATTCCCCTAAGCAGTCCAAGGAGTCTATACTTAACCCGTGGTTCCGTCCTTAAACCAAGGCGTGAAAGGTATAAATAACCGAGGGTTTGGACCAAATCAACTCTACTTTTTATTTAATTTAATTTCCATTTGATTTATATTTTTATTGAAGTTACTAACAATTTATTCATGATGTAGCAATTTAAAGGAACGCGCGGAATGTGAGTAATTAATTAATTTAATTACTCTTATTTTATTTTATATTGCTAGTATCATGATTAGGTTATTTTATATTTGATTTGACTAACGTTATTGTAGAATTGCTTCCAACATTAATGTTTATTCTATTGTTATTATGATCACTATATTGCATGTTTAAAGGGAATATGTAATTGAAAATCACGCCTAATAAGATGATTTGGACAACTGGTTTAGGTTCCTTTTTAATCTTGTTGTTAAATCAAGTGATCACAAATATTTTAGAATAATGTGTTGCATTAATATTAAATCAATTTAGCATAATAATAGTTTGGAGCAAATTGAATTTTTGTTTGTATGCCTTTGAGATCGCAGGAATGCTTTTCACTATAAGAATCGAGTATAGGCCAATACGGGCGAATGTGACTCCATGACTCACTTCGTACCATCATCCCCGATCCTCCTTTCGTGGTTCCGAACCATATGGAGTTAGTAATCTCATGGATTATGAATTGGGTGTAACCTTCACGGGTCAATCGTTGTTGCCTATCGTTGTCCCTTTATTCGTGGTTGCCTTAAATGATCCGTGAACAGTTTACAAGTTCCTTAAAAACTCGTTGGTGGCTCCCTACTTTCCTTGTCCCTAATCGTATATGTCAATTCCCACTTCCTAAGAGTGCCAAGCATATTCACCACATGCTTTAACGTAGGCGCACTTCGAGCGACGCCTACAAGGGCGAAGGCAACTTTGAACTTTTCTAGGTGTGTCTAGTGCTAATGTATGAGTAATTGTGTTTGTAAAAGGCTAGGCTTAGAAAGAGAGAGAGAGAGAATCAAGAAATTCTTGATGAGAGTTGGTGGAAATTGATTATTGTTGAGAATTGATGATTGTTGACAACTTTAAGAGGCTATTTATAGAGAAAATCAGTCGGATGGATAAAAAAACAAATCAGAGTTTCGATGTGAATAAAACTCGATTAGCGCCAGACGCTGGATATTAGCGCCAGGCGTTGAAGGTTAGCGTCAGGCGCCAAGCCTTAGCGTCAAGCGCTAATAATCAGTTTCATACATTTTGTTTTTATCATACCTTTTGATCCGAAAGTCCAAATAAGGTGTATAATATGTTGTTGGAAAGCTCTTCAAGTCTAAGTTCCAACCCAATTAGAATCTGATTAAAATATTTTGTAGATAAAAAGATATGGTCGAAATAGTGGAAGAGTGTCAGTTTTGGATAGAGTTTTGTATCTCATTCATATCTTTTTCGTTATAGCTCGTAATTAATGTTATAATATATCATTGGAAATATAATTTCAGGATCTATCCAACCATATAAAATTTGGATAAAGATTATGAGGCACAAAAATAAAATCTGAATATATTCCACTTCGTACAAAACAAGGATTCTAAAAAGGAGTAGTTTTATTCAATTTCAAACTCTTTGAAACATAATTATCAATCCGAACTCGGATTTAAAAGAACCTTCTAGAGTATTATAGAAGACTATAATCAATCCTAATAGATTTAGGAATGATAATTAATAATAGACCCTCCTCTAGATCATTGGGCCGCCTATAAAAACCAAACTGGGCCCAGTTTAGTATTTTTGCCATAACTTACTCATTATTCATCGGAATTGGGCTTATAATATATCGTTGGAAAGGTCTTTTCGAGACCTATCCAACTACACCATTATTGGACTCTTATCATGGACCAAAGTAAACTGGAATGTACGTTTTTCATAAATAAGGCAAGAAAAGAAATATTTTCAAAAACAGAAAGAAGAGATGTTTTAATAAAAACATCCTCATCACTAGATTTTTTACACTTTCACTTTGTTCGATAATAAAATGACATGAAAGATATTCATCACTGGGTTTGGTTTTGGGGAGACACATTTGGGTGTCTACAGAGCCCCCACTTTGACTGAGTTTGGAGAAACACAAGTTTCGAAAACTAAAGTCAAAGTATCGATAAGGACGAGAATGATTCTAGACGTTCTGTGATCCTAAATCATTCTTGTAACGCCGATACATGCAAACCAGCATTAGTTAAACAGATAAAAGAGTTAAGAAACGCGTATCTTGCACAATCGAGCACACGTCTCTAGAGGTAACCGATTTGTTATGACGATCTTCCGCAAGCTAGAGAATACCGCGTGAAGACTGCTACGCCTGTAACTGCCTCCAATTTCCGCTGTGATAGACTTCGAAAAGATCACTTCTTGTCGATCCTTAATGTTGCTATGCCAGTACGTCGGCGCTTTGTTGCTTGTGAACCAGTATGTCGGTGCTTTTGTTGTGATGACAATCCTCTTTTCTTTGGGAATAGTTGCCAACACAACTCTTGTATGATGTATACAATCCGATTTAAGGAAAGTTGTCAATGCTTTGTAACAATCCATCCTTGGAAATGTTGCCACGATGAAGCAACAATCCGTATCTCGGAAAATTTGCCAAAATCCAATTTTTGGGAAAAGTTGTCAATGCTTCGTAACAATCTGTCATAAGAATTTTGCTACGATCGATAATCCACATCTTGGAATGTAACTCTTGAAAGCAATCCACCTTGAAAATTTGCCAATGCTATGCGACAATCCTTTTAGGAAAATGTTGCCAGAATTGACAATCCGCGTCTTGGAACATTTGCAAAAAAGAGTCGATCGACAATCTTCTTCATCATCAATGACTTTAGCTAGTAGACATCCTTTAGAGGACCTACATTCAATTTTAGAGTAAATGGTTTCTCCCTTAGCTAGGACTCCATGTTTCTTTTCTACCCAAACTTTCTTCTCTGAAGTGTTAGCTTTTCTTTTCCCTTTATCCTTTGTAGAGTCTTTCTTTTTAGGCATCACAGGTGTTTTGAACTCAATCTTTTCACCCAAGCATTCCATAACAGGAATCACTTTGTCACCTAGACGATTCTTCACATTGGTTTTACTCTGATTTTTCTTCATGTCCTTTGAAGGCTTCTTAAGAAGCCACCTCTTCACATCATTGGGCAAAGAAGGAGGAACCTTTTGGTAATCACTTCCCATAAAGGTCTAGCGCTCCAATATGCTTCAAATTTCTCTACTTCTTGTGAAACAGGGAATTCATAAGGACGACGAAGAACACTAGAAGGAATTGTTTGAAGTAGACCATACTGTCTTTTTACCCTGCAGGGATAATAAAAAGTCATCTCGGTTAAGCTTGGAAGACGGAAGAAAGGTTGCTTGTTGACACCAACCATCTTCTCTATTTTCCACCAAAGGATGACCCACTTGATAGCAAAGTTGCAAGAGGCAAAGACTTTATTCCACTCATGGCGCCCCATCTTAGAGAAGCGTTTCTTTCTCCTCACAAAGCAATTTGGAGTATATTTTTCAATATTGTCAGAAGGACTAATTAATTCTAGTCTCTCCATTAGCCATATTTGCAAAAAATTCAATGCAAATAAATTAATATTACTACACAAAAATATGTTTTTGATTTTTGTAATTTAAAATATTTTTTTTTTCTACCTATAATAAAATTGGAGAGCCCCGAAAAGGTGATTTTTGATTTCTCTTCAACTCATCAAGACTAAGCATAGTCTCTCCAACAATTAATGGCATTGGATTTCTTCCAGATTCAATCTGCTCCAAAATAGTTAATATAATTGCTTGGCCCTAATTAGTTTTACCACTAGTGAGAAGATATTGGTTAAGCATGCAAAAGAGAAAAACCCTTCTTCTATAAACATGAAAAGATTCAAAATAAGGTCTATCAAAGTAATGGCGTGCAAATTCTTTTAAATTAACTACACTACCATCTACAATATTTGTTAAATCTTTGTCTCTTAAATTAAAGAAGCGTTCAAAATCTTTATAATAATATTCATTTATTCTAGGGATTACCGCAAGATCTAATGAAGGGAAGCCTAAGATGGCGCCAAATTCTTCCGGTAAAGGGCTAATTTCATCACACCCTAGTCTAAAACAATGAGTATCTGTGTCCCAATATTCTAAGGTGGTATGAATAAAATCCATATCAAGATCTACCCCCTTAACTCTATATATACCTCCCATGTGAAAAAAGTCACGTTCTTTTCTCTCTTTAGCAGTTAAAGACCGACACCATTCACCAGTGAAATTGCTAAAACTCTTAGTAACTAAAGACATGATTATTTGTTGAGAAGCTAATATTATGATTAATCTATCGAAATTTTACAGAAATTCGGCAGATTAGGGGGCTATTTATGCAGAAAATCAATGCAGTTTTACTCTGGAAAGAACTCGGAATGAGCGCACTGCAGCGCCAAACGACAAGCCCGTCGCTTGGCGACAGAGCCTGTCGCCTGACGACAGCAGCAACGCTCGACGACAGCGCAAAACGCGTGGCGACATGTGGCGCTGCAGCGTTTCATCAACATGCTATACAAACTGCGTTTTTCTGGCTATGATTCGAATTCGTACAATGACTTTACGATTTTATCTCTTTCTATAAAAATCCATACATATTAATTTCATATATTTTCCTTATATTTTTCTTTCTTGGGTGTTTTTTTAGACTTAATTAAATTTAGCTTTATTGTTGCAAGTCCAATTTATTTTTCATTTTTTCTTTTTGGGGGGAGAAAGTCGGATACCCTCCATTAGTAATAAAAATTATGGAAATTTTTGCGCAAAATTAATCACAATTTTTTGCACACACATATATGCACATAAAAAATAAATGCAAAAATAATACAGTCATAATTGATAATAATATGTATATACAAATATGTCTAACAAATGAGTCAATCAGGCAAAGTCCTACAAAAGTCAACATAAAAACAACACAGGTACAACTACGACGCTGGAGGACGCAGATGATGAGGAATGTTCATCATATCAAAGAACTGCGCAGAACGAGGAGTATGCTCCCCACCAGGTCTAGTCTCTCTAGGAGGAGGAAAACTCAGCTCAGGACCCCTCCACCCCAGGTCGCCCTGGTAATGAATCAGCAGAGGCTGAGGCTACGAAGGTTGCTGCGATGATCAGCCGACCTCATACATCCCACCACCTCTCGGAGCCGAAGTTGCCTCTCCCTATCTTGTCGGCCCAGCATGCGCACTCTCAAATGAGGAGCCCGAGCCCTCCACCGCCTCAGTCCGGGCAGCGTCAAATCGGCCACCTTGACCACCAGAAGTAGTGCGACGACGCCTCGAGCTAGACCTAGCCGGCTCTCTCCGAACCTCAGGTCTTGTTCGAGTATGGGAAGGAATAGTTTTTCCCTGCAAGAAGAAATCAAGTCAGAAGCAATCAAAATAGAAATATAAACAACACAGAAATAAAGAGAAAAAGCTAGCTCCTGAGCAGCGTCATCGCGACGACAGGAAGCCATGTTCCTCATCCACACAAGCTGGCTCCGAAAGGCGTCTATGCACCTCGCCATCGCCGTGATCACCTCGAGCGAGAATTGTCAAAGAACTAAAATCAGTAACAATACAAGACTGATATGAACAAATAGCAAGCAAATAAACTCACCCGAGTCTGGTGGCGAGGAATAGATCGCTCGACAAAGCGCTGATCCTCGGGAGCCGGAGGTATCATCTCCTCGATAGGCCCGTATGTCCCCTTGTAATGGATAGACATACGGGGGGGCAAGAACTCAGTAGGCTCTGTCTGACAAAAAGCAGATCAAGGTGAATAAAATATCGCGTAGGGGCTACTTAGCCAAAGGTAAAAGATAAAAATCATACCGCCGCCTCTACTGACAGAAAAGGGGTAGGAGCTAACAACGGCATCAACTCCTCCTCCTAACACCGCCTTGGCATAGCATGATATCGCCAAAGGGTACCAGCAGGCGACCTCTCCAACATGCTGAGCAGCCTAACGTCATTGAACATGTGACGTGGAGGAGGAGCAGGGACGACAAGAATCTCCGAGGAGTGCTGAATAGGAACTCTCTCTCCTAGGTACGCCGCCGCCCCATATGTCCATAGGAAGTAGCGACGCTCAGCAGTGTACTACGCAGCCAGCTCAAGGATAACCAAACCGCCCCATGGCCGATATAGCACCTCAGGCTATTACAAAGAATGCCTATGAGATAAACATTTACCAAAAAGCAATACAAAGATGTTAGCTATGCAAAAGATCATACCGAAAGGATCATCTCTCGAATATGGGCGGTAGTCGCCCGGCTATAGCGACCTCCCCAGCAGGCACCAACAGGAAACTTGCGTAGAGACGGCCTCGCCGGCGCGAGTGAAGGAAAGTACTCGTAGAACTAGATCTAAAAAAGATAAAAGATATCATCAAGTGCTAACAAAAGCTTAGAGCTAACTTTATACGAGATAAAGTATACCTCAACGTCTCTCCAGAATCCGGACAGAGCGATGTCTCCTATGTAAGACTGGTGTCGACAAGAGTCTCGCAATGCACGCAAAAAGTCAGCATAGGCCAAGCTGGCCCAATCATAAGTCCCAATCAGGTGAAGATCGCGGACAACATGAAGGTAGTAAAGCAGCACCTGTAGGCACCCATTTGTGTCTCCCCAAAACCAAACCTAGTGATAAGTACCTTTCACGTCGAATCATAATCGAATGAAGTGAAAGTGTGGAAAGTCTAGTGTTGCGGTTAGTTTTTATTTGTTTTCTTTCTCTCTGTTTTTAAAACCTATTTTAAGATAAAGGTCAATCCAGTTTGGTTTGTTCCATGGCAAGGGTCCAATAATAGTGTAATTGGGACAGGTTCAAAAAAAATCTTTTCAACGATATATTATAAGCCCTATTCCGATGAATAATGAGGAAGTTATGGCCAAATTACTAAACTGGGCCCAGTTTGATATTTATATGCGGCCTAATGATCTAGAGGAGGGCCTAATATTGATTTATCATTCCTAGTGCGATTATGATTGATTATAGTCTTCTAGGATCTTCTAGAAGGTTCTTTTGAATCCTAATTTAATTAGCATTAATAAATTGACTTTAGTTGATTTTTAAGAGTTTTAATCAGGATAAAAGAAGTGTTTTTAAGGAAAATACAATTTTTCCCTCTCGTACGGTTAAATTTAATCAAAATAAGAAAACGCGTGGAAAACTGATTGCAGCGTCTGGCGACAAGACCAGCGTCTGGCGACGAACCTGGCGTCTGGCGACAGACTCAGCGTTTGGCGCTGCACTCCAGCGTTTAGCGACAGGCACGTGTTTGGCGCTGCAGTCGTGTTTTTTTCTTTTCGAAATTCTAATTCGTTTTTTATGATGTCTGGCAGATTTTCTCTATAAATAGCCTCCTAAAACCTCCATTTTCAATCATTAATTCTCTCTATCACCAATTCTCATCAAGAATCTCTTGATTTACTCACTCTCCCTCTCTTTTCTAAACTAGCTTTTTGCATAAAAAATTCCGCATTCACAAGATCTAGAAACACCTAGCCAAGTTCGAAGTTGCCTTCGCCCTAGACGTGAAAGAAAGAGGTACGAGGCATCCAAGTAAGTGCTTTAATTGATTCTATTGATATTATGATTTAGAAATCATGTCTAGATTGTTTTATGATTCCTAGTATCATGTTAGGATGTTTTGATCTATCTAGTATCATGTTTAGGGTAACAACTATAATTTCTAATATCAACTATGACAATTGTGAGTCCTGCAATGCTTCCTATTTTCTTCCTAATAACATGTTAGTATCATGTTAGGGCTAAACCTTTGATTTTTATTGCTTAGTGACATGCTAGGGTTTGTTATTAATCTTGTTAGTATCATGCCTAGGATCTTGCTATTATGCTTTAACATGATGATGATGATTATTGATTATAAGTATTATTATAATTATTTTTATTATTGTTATAATGATTATTATTATGATGATTATTATGTTGCTTGATGCTTTTTATTAGCTTGATCACACCTTTTATGCATGTTTAAAGGGAATTTGTACTTGTAATCACGCTTAATGAGATAATTAATAATCTTGTTTAGGGTTAATTTGATTATAATTTAAGTGATCGCCAATAATAGATTTATTTGTGCATAAATATTCAACCAACATAGATAAACAGGTTTAGGGTAAACCTATTCATTGTATGTTAGTCAGAACGCACACATGAATATGAGAAGAATAAAGTAGAGGCCTATTATTAGGGCAGGTTCAATCTCTTTAAGGTTGGATTTGTACCATCATCCCCGAACGCCCAGTCATGGTTCCAGACCTATTGGAGTTAACGATCTTCTGGATCATTAAGGGGTGTAACCTTCACCTTGTGAACGGTTTACAAGTTCCTAAAACTTGTTGGCGACTCTTTTGCTCTAGCTTCCTCCCTTTGGACACCACCGTACTTTAGTGTATGATCACAGTGGGGTTCAAGTTTGGGTTAACGCTTGAAATATTCCCTATAGTTTTTTGGCGACTCTGCTGGGGAGGATTTCTATTTTAATTCCTAAAATTTATTTTGGCAATGATTTAGAATGAGTGAATGAGACTCGAAAAGTTCTAAGTATTTCATGTGCGTAATTTTGATTAACATTATTGTCATATGCATAAAAAAGATCTCATTGGAAAGACCATCCGTAATGAGCTAAAAACATAGGATTTTTACACGTAGGAAATTTGAAGAATATCTTTCACAACTAGGATCGAAATACTGCTGCGCGAAACTGGAAAATTTTATCGAGCACAGAAAGCTGCTGAGGCATGTAGGAAGTGGCGTCAGAAAACAAAGTCTGTCGCCAACAATTTGACTCTGTCGCCAGGCGACAAAACCAAATTATGGTGACGACCTCTGTTCGCTGGCGCCAAGTTTTTCCAACACCGAGCCAGAAATATGCGTTCTAATTTTGACCAGTTTTTAGCACTGTTTGCTCGATCTTAATTCCTGATTGAATTTTTCTCACTTTTCTGAAACCCATATGTGTTCTACATATGGACAAACCCTCTGGGAATTCATGCTCCATCTACCTGATTGAACGCTCTATGCAACAAAGGGTACATCCGAGAATGTTGAATTCACCAAACCATGAGAGCGAGTTTTTAACTCGCGGTGTCCCATCCACTCGCGCCAACCCTTTAAAAGGTATGGCTTCCGCGCGGTGCATGCAGACTATTAACCATGGACCCTCTTTGACGAACCCATTTCCCGAACTTTAGAGAACTAGAGCCATGGTTAGGTTGAAAACTCATTGCATCATATTGTGCCTACTTGACTAATTGTGCATTATTTGTTGTGCATACTCTATGTGTTTTTCCTAACCGTTTGTTTGACTTGTGTTTAAGACAAAATAAACTGATTAATGACTAAAAGGACTTTGCCTAATTAATTAATTAATTAATTTAAGTAATTAAAGTTTAATAATTTAATCAGAATTAACTAGTACGACTTTAGGCATATCCCGTAGAGTAATAATACCGAAAGCAGTCCCAGATCAACGTTCCAGCAACGGCGCCACGATTTGGACTGCAGCGCAACACTGTGTTATGCAGCACCTGGCGACAGCTCTGTCATCTAGCGCTACACTGCAAAGTGCGGCGACAGTCCTGTTGCTTTGGCGACAGTTCGATATTTTGCTCCAGTCATCAATATGAGTCTAATTAAATAGTTTGCTAATCAATTCAATTATTTTGTTAATGACGGTACCTTTGTTAAGTCCTTAATTGAGTATAGACACTAAGTCACATGGTCTTACACAAGAGTCAAAGCATGTGACTTGCACTCACAATAGAAAGCACACAATAATGTATATGCGCACTTTGACCATGTTAAGAGAGTCTTGTATGCGCGTGTTTTCCGTCATTTTTTTTAGGGGGTAAGTCGGATATTAATCCTCCAATTAAACCACTTGTTTGAACCCTATACTTGATTCCCAAAAATATACACTCTATTTTTGAATTTTTTTTTTCTTTTTCTTTATAAACCCATAAAGTCAAAGTCAATTTGAGTCAAGTCATTAAAATAAATGGTTTAATTTACAGCGCGTGTTCAAGAAAGAAAGGGCGTTTGATAAAAAACAACCTTTTCATTCAAGTACAACTTTTTGACAAACCAATCGCTCGAAAAAGGAAAGCTAAGAAGATAATGGCAACTCGGGAGGAAGTCAATGAACTTAGGAACCAATTGACCGACATAACTGAAGTGTTGAAGGCTTTAACCCTTCAAATTAATGATCCTGTGAATCAACAACAGATGGACCTCATGCAAGAAAGCTTGAGCAAGCTATCTAGTGACTACAAGTTTCAGGGCATCAGTTCACAAGGGGTCTTGTGGACAAGGAGCTTCTTCCGCAGAAGTTCAATGCCAAGGACATCCCGAAATTCAAAGCAACTGACAACCCTTATTTTCATCTAAGAGCTTATTTTCTTTATTTTCTCTATCCCTTGAAACCGTTTGCCAACAATGGTCCTTCTCCTTTGATAAAGAGAAAACCTCTACTTGGGAATCAATAGTAAACGCTTTCATTGATAGGTACAAGTGCAATATTCAAGTTGAAACTGATTATAGGGAACTTGAAATACTCAAGTAGAAAGAGAATGAAGGTTTCACTTCTTTCTTCAATAAATGGAGAGAACCCTCTGCTAGGATGATTGAAGTACCAAGCGAGAAAGAATCTGTGTGGTTGTTCATCAAGAACCTTCAAAAGAAGTACTCCAAGCATCTGAAATATCAAAACAATCTACACACCTTCAAGGCCGTCTATGACATTGGAATTAACATTGAAGACGACCTTGCTAAGCTAAAAGCTGCTAACAATAACTCCAACAGTGGGTGGAAAGGCAAGAAGAACGACAATCCTTCTTCTTCCAAAACCACCCACTCAAACAATGTTAGCTCCTTTAATTTGAGTGAAGTATTTGCCATGAACAACCAAGGACAAAAGAAACCATTTAGGAGAAACTTTACTCCTATTGGTATGAGTTATGACACAGCATTCGACCGATTGAATGCAAAAGGTCTTATAACTCCTATTGGACCGTTTGGGGACCCACCAGTTGAAAGAGGACAGCTAATTGGAACCCCAATGCACACTGCAAATATCACCAAGGTAGGGGCCATCTCACTGAAAATTGTTGGAAGCTTAAGGAAGCTATCCAAGATTTAATTGATAATAACAAACTACCATTGCCCCATGCCAGTAAGAAGCCAAGCATTGACAACGCCCCTCTCGCTCATTCCCTGGCCATCTCTAATGAGGAAAACGAGGTTGATCCCTCATCTCTCATCTATCAAACCTAGTAAAGAAATTCATGCTATCGAAGAAGAGGAGGAGATCTTCTTCGATGCCATGGATGACTCTCCTGAACCAGCAAGCAAGGAAGACGTGCAAATGCTTATATGGTCCATGTGGAAGGGAACAGACTTACCACGTGAGGCTCTTGAATTTGCAAAGAAGCAAGCGGAGGAGCTTCATAAAAAGTATAATAAAATTCCACCCACAAAGAAGAAAACATTCCCTCTATAAGTAATTGACAGACCTAAGAAGAGTAATAAACTCTATACTCCAATTGGGACTTCATATGCTAAAATGTTCCAAATGCTCTCCGAGAGTGATAAGGTCAAACCTCTCGAACCGAGACCATTTGAATCTCTAAAGAGGACGGATAGGTTCTATTATCCATAACATCAATCAGGGGGACATACTATCGAAAGCTGTTTTAAATTTAAATATTTAATTCAGAAAATAATTGATGATGAAGACATTAGCATCAATGGGGTTTGGGACAGCGATGATGAAGACGTCTATCTTAAGGATATGGAAGAACCTCCACTTTCAGTCATATATCCAATAAGAAATTTTTGGGTTGAAGAAGATTCACCTATAGACGTCCTCACAAGGTCGGGGAGAATGCAACCTCCCGTTCTATACAACCTACGTCAACTGTGCATCAAGTTCCCATACCTATCATAGAAGACAATGATATTGTCAAGCAATTCAAAAAGACCAAGGTCGAGATGAATGTATGGAAATTCCTAGCCACGTCTAGAGAACATAGGTTGGCAGTGATGAATGCCTTGGATATGATAAGGATAAATTCTGACACCACTCCTAAGGGGTTGGCTAACTTCCTTACGAGTGAACTCCATAGTCCTATCAACTTGATCACCTTTTCTGACAAAGATTTACCTCCAGAAGGTGACAAACATTACAAGGAACTAAACCTCACAGTAGTTTGCAAGAGAATGAACGTCACAATGACTCTTGTAGACAATGGATCGGCAATCAATGTCTGTCCACTCAGAACTGCGAGGATGTTAGGCGTAAGGGATGAAAACTTAACCCCGTCAACACAAGGAATAAGAGCTTATGACAACACTCGTCACCAAGCTCTTGGTAAGATTACTATGAATATAACGGCGGGAGCAATAGAACATGCTACTACCTTCCAAGTGGTAGATATTAAGGCTTCATTCAACTTATTGTTGGAACGCCCTTGGCTTCATGACCTCAAGGTCATCCCTTCATCTCTTCACCAACAGGTAAAAGCCATAGTTGGAGGAATCCCTATCACAATCGATGCTTCACCCATGAGGATTAAAGCTGTGGAAAATCCGATCATTAATGTGGAGCACGATGAAGATGATGAAGACTTGTGGGGCTTTAATGAAGAGGTCTCCTTAATTGAGGAGGACAAAAGGACCCCTCTCTGTCACGACCCCCACTCCAATATGACAGTAAACGCCATTCTTAAGAAATAAGGGCATTTTCCTAGAATGACTCTAGGAAAGAAGAAGGGAATAGCAAAAAAGCTGGAATTACCTGGCCTCCCTAAGTTAGATACTTTCGGACTTGGTTTCAAACTGACTTGGGAAGATCTTAAGCAAGCCCAAGAAAGGTCTAAGGCGCGTAGGAACGCTCGCATCCAAAAGAAAGCAATCCCAATGGATCAGTATCCTCTTACTCTCAATGGACAATTCATTAGAGAAGGAGAATACTATCCATGCTATGAATTTCTTGAACCGTTTGTTGTAAATGGCATAAGGCAACCGAGATTTGAAATCTTCTTGGATTGTTACTTTCTAGATGAAATCCAAACTCCTATTCACAAGGAGAAAGCACCCCCCGTGCTTTGACTTCAATGTCATGGGATTATTATTTGGGCGAGAAAAAGATGAGTCGAGATACATAGAGGATAACTCCTCGCTCATCCAAACGGTCCTACAAAGCGAGAACTTTGACCCTTCAAAGCTCATTACTCCAGCAGAAGGATTAGCACAAGGGTGGCGCAAGACAGTCAAGGTGACTACTCCAAGTGGAAGGAAAATCTCCATAACAACAAGGCAAGGACCGATGTTCGAAGAGTCGTCTGAGTCAGAGTCAGAGTCAGAGTCCTTTCCTGTAGAGTCATCCAAGTCCTTAGTTGTAGCACCCCTTCCTTTTTTTATTTCTACTCCTATGATAGTTAGTAATCAAGTCCTTAAGGACATTTCCCTTTTTGATGTAATGATTTCCAAATTCAATAATATGTCTTCTTCTGCTTACTCCTCGTGTTTTTCTTTAACCCAACATAACGAGCATTGCTTAAATAACAATGAAAATGACAAAGAAATTATTAAAGCAATGGAAACACTTGAAAAGAAAACATCGATTATTGAGGAAACTGAGACGGTTGATATCTTAAAATGATTCAACCATTAAAAGAGAAGTTAAAATCGGATTAACACTTAATGAACAAGAAAGAACCGATTTAATTAATCTGCTTAAAGAATTTATCGATGTATTTTCTTAGTCATATGAAGATATGCCAGGTATTAATAGAGAAATAGCTCAACACACTATACCATTAATTCCAGGAATGAAACCTGTAAAATAAAAGTTGCGTCGACTGAAACCCGACGTAGCTCTTAAAATAAAAGAAGAAGTTCAAAAACAAATAACTGCAGGTTTTATCAGGGTATCCAAATACCCCGAATGGGTAACCAACGTCGTCTCAGTTCCGAAGAAAGATGGAAGGGTAAGAATATGTGTCGACTATCGAGATTTAAATAAGGCAAGTCCAAAGGACGACTTCCCTTTACCACACATCGATATTATGGTAGATAATACAGCAAATCATGCACTTCTCTCATTCATGGATGGATACACGAGATACAATCAGATTCTCATGGCTGAAGAAGACATGGAGAAAACAACCTTCATAACACCATGGGGTACTTACTGTTTCACGGTAATGCCATTCAGGTTGAAAAATGCGAGTGCTACTTACCAACGAGCAGTAACTGCCTTACTCCATGACATGATGCACAAAGAAGTCGAGGTATATATGGACGACATGATTGTGAAATCAAAAGATCACCCAAGACATCAAGTAGCCTTGAGAAAATTCTTTGAAAGGCTAAGAAAATAAAACATGAGGTTGAATCCATCCAAGTGTGCTTTTGGAGTCACCTCAGGCAAGCTTTAGGGATATGTCATAAGCTCTAGAGGGATAGAGATAGACCCAACCAAGATCAAGGCAATCATGTCAATGCTAGCGCCCAAAATTGAGAAACAAATTCGAGGATTTATTAGCCGGTTGCAATATATAAGTAGGTTCATATCGAAATTAACAACGATATGTGAACCAAAATTCAGGAAGCTCAAAACGAATGTACCAGTAATATGGGACGATGAGTATCAAAAAACCTTTGAAAAGATCAAATCCTATCTCGCAAATCCTCCCGTATTAGCACCAGCACTTCCAAGGATACCTCATATGTTGTACCTAACAGTCACCAAAGAGACAATGGGAGCCATGCTTGCACAAGAAGTAGAAGGTAAAGAAAATGCAATCTACTATCTAAGCAAAAAGATGCTCGACTATGAAGTACGCTATACACCGCTTGAGAAATTGTACCTCGCATTGGTGTGGGCCACAACCAAGCTAAGACATTACATGCTCATGCATGCAGTCTTCGTAGTCTCCCGAATGGACCCACTTAAGTATCTATTAGAGAAGTCTACACTCAATGGGCGCATATCAAGATGGATAGTCAACTTAGCCTAGTTTGGACGTAAGGTTCATGCCTCAAAAGGATATCAAAGGATCTGTGGTCTCGGATTTCCTAGCGGATTTTCCAATAGAAGATTCAACGCCAATACAGGACAATGAATTTCCAGACAAACACTTGATGGTCACAGAAGATGATAATTGGACTTTATACTTCGATGGAGCCTCAAACCAAAAGGGATGTGGCGTTGGAGTAATATTAGTATCACCTAAAGAAGAGCACGTTCCAATCTTCATAAAGCTAGATTTCGACGTTACCAACAACGCTGCTGAATACGAAGCATGCGTGGTAGGCCTTGAAACAGCTTTGGCATCGGGAGTAAAGAAATTACGAATATAGTGGGACTCTTCATTGATCATCAATCAGATTTCTAAAGATGGAAAGTAAGGAATGAAAGTCTAGCCCCTTACCAAACTTATCTGGAAACTCTCACTAATCAGTTAGAAAAGGTAGAATGCACATATCTACCTAGAGAGAAAAATTAATTTGCGGATGCTTTGGCAAGACTAGCCTCAATGGTTAGGATCCCTACGGATATCGATCAAATTCCTCTAACTATAAAGAAAAGGCACAAATCTGCTTATATTCAAGCTATAGAAGATGATGAAGTGATCCAAGAAGAAGAAGAAGAAGAAGAAGAAGAAGAAGAAGAAGAAGAAGAAGAAGAAGAAGAAGAAGAAGAAGAAGAAGAACCGTGGTATACGAATATACTTAACTATGTCGCCAAAGGAGAATATCCTCCTTATGCTGACAAAAGAGCAAAACGAGCATTAAGACTTTTGGCTTCCCAATACATACTCATAGACAACGAGTTACATAAAAGGGTACCTAAGGGTCGAGCTCTCTTATGTGTAGGGAAAAAGGATGCCCAAAGAGCTATGAGGATTGTCCACGAAGGCATTTATGGAACCCATGTTAATGGAAAAATGCTAGTCCAAAAGATAATGAGAGAAGGATACTATTGGACTACCATGAATAGGGATTATCATCAATACGTAAAAAGATGCCCTAAATGCCAAATTTATGCCAATTTACAACATGTTCCTCCATCTCAACTTTACACCTACACTTCACCATGGCCATTCTCTACATGGGGGATTGACATTATCGGTAAAATTACCCCTCCTGGAACAGGAGGCCACGAATACATCCTAGTAGTAATTGATTATTTCACAAAGTAGGTTGAAGCATAATCATATGCGAAACTCACTACAAAACATGTATCACTCTTCATCAAAAGGAATATCATTTGTCAATATGGAGTCCCACATGAAATGATAAGTGACAATAGAACTCACTTTCAAGCCGAGTGTGAAGAATTGTTACAAAAATATGGCATTCAACACCATCATTCTTCTCCTTTTAGACCTCAAGCAAATGGAGCAGTTGAGGAAGCTAATAAAAATTTAAAGACTATCATCGAGAAAATGACATAAAATTACAAAGATTGGCCTGATAAAATCCATTTCGCACTTTGGGTTATCGCACGTCAATCCACACATCAACAGGAAATACGCCATTCTCCTTGGTTTATGTAATGGATGTCGTACAACCTGTAGAGCTAGAGATACCATCTCTACGCATTGCACTAGAAAGTAAACTCGATGAAGTCGAATGAACTAGAGCAAGATATGAAGAGCTAATTCTACTTGATGAAAAGCGACTAGAAGCTCTACATCATACCCAATGCTATCAAAATCGTATGGCTAGACATTTATTGGTCAAGACAAGAAACATCAAAGTAGGAGACTTGGTGTTAAAAGCATTAAGGAAAAATGTTTTGGATCCAAGAGGCAAATTTAGGCCTAATTGGTCCGGACCCTATATTATCTAAACAATCCTATCAGGAGATGCAGCAAAGTTAACTGATATGGATGGCAGTGAGTTCTCGAGCATGATAAATCTTGACCAACTTAAAAAGTACTACCCATAATTACTTGAGTAGGGTACTCAAGAGAGCTACGTTTGGCCTGATTCCTTAGCAAAGGTGTAGACACCCAAATGTGTCTCCCCAAAACCAAACCCAGTTTTGAATAACTTTTATTTCATTTGATTATCGAACAAAGCGAAAGTGTAAAAAGTCTAGTGATGAGGATGTTTTTATTAAAATATCTCTTCTTTTTGTTTTTGAAAATATTTCTTTTCTCACCTTATTTATGAAAAATGTGCATTCAAGTTTAGTTTGGTCCATGATAAGGGTCCAATAATATTGTATTTGGATGGGGCTTGATAATACAATTCCAACGATATATTATAACCCCAATTCCGATGAATAATGAGGAAGTTATGGCCAAAATACTAAACTGGACCCGGTTTGGTTTTTATATGCGGCCCAATAATCTAGAGGAGGGCCTATTATTAATTACCATTCCTACAGATATTAGTATTTATTATAGTCTTCTAGAATACTCTAGAAGGTTCTTTTAAATCCTAATGGAGTTAGGATTGATAATTATGTTTCAAAGAGTTTGAAATTGAATAAAACTACTCTTTTTTAGAATCCTTGTTTTGTACAAAGTGGAATATATTCAGATTTTATTTTCGTGCCTCATAATATTTATCCAAATTTTATATGGTTGGTTAGATCTTGAAATTATCTTTCTAATGATATATTATAATATTATAATATTAAATCCGAGCTATAACGAAAAAGATATAAATAAGATACAACTCTATCTAAAACTGACATCCTTCTACTATTTCAGCCATATCTTTTTAAATACAAAAGATTTTAATCTTTTTTCAATTGGGTTGGAAATTATACATCAATATCTTTCCAACGAAATATTATATTCCTTATTTGGACATTTGGATCAAAAGATATGACAAAAACAAAAAACGCGTGAAACTGATTATTAGCGCCTGACGACAAGCATTAGCGCCTGGCGCTAATGTCCAGCGTTTGGCGCTAATCGAGTTTTATTCTCGTTGAAACTCTGATTCGTTTTTTATCCATCCGACTGATTTTCTCTATAAATAGCCTCTTAAAATTCTGTTTTCAATCATCAATTGTCAACAATAATCAATTTCCATCAACTCTCATCAAGAATCTCTTGATTATTTTCTCTCTCTTTCTTAACCAACCCTTTTACAAACACAATTCCTCATACATTAACACTAGACACACCTAGCCAAATTCGAAGTCGCCTTCGCCCTAGACGTGAAAGGTTTTAATTTCTGAGGGTTTGGTACCTAATCTTTATTTCAATTATTTAATTTAATTGTTGTTTATTGTTTTCCTTGAAGTTACTAACGCGTGTACTTTGTTATTAGAAAGAGATAGGAGGCATACAAGTAAGTGCTTTAATTGAATTTAATTGATATTATGATATAGAAATCATGTCTATGTTTTTATTATGATTCCTAGTATCATGTTAGGATGCTTTATGTTTTGAATGGCAACAATAATTCCTAGTATTATGTTTCGGGAAAAGGTTATAATATCAAATATGCTTATTATGATTCCTGCGATGCTTCCTATTTTCTTTCCTAATATTCATGTTAGTATCATGTTTGGGCTAAAGCTTTGATTTTTATTGTTTAGTGACATGCTACGGTTTGTTATTAATCTTGTTAGTATCATGCCTAGGATCTTGCTATTATTATGCTTTAACATGATTATTAATATTGATTATTATTGTTAAGATAATTATGTTTCTTGATATATATATTTATTGTTATTGCTTGATCACGCCTTTTATGCATGTTTAAAGAGAATTTGTACTTATAATCACGCTTATATAAGATAATTAATAATCTTGTTTAGGGCTAATGTGATTATAATTCAAGTGATCGCCAATAATAGTTTATTTATGCATTAATATTTAACCAACATAGATAAACAGGTTTAGGGTTAAACCTAATGATTTCTTGTTAGTCAGAAAGCGCACATGAATACGATTAGAATAAAGTAGAGGCCTATTATTAGGGCAGGTTCAATCTCTTTTAGGTTGGATTTGTACCTTCATCCCCAAACTACCAGACATGGTTCCAGACCTATTGGAGTTGACGATCCCCTGGATCGTTAAGCGGTGTAACCTTCACCTCGTGAACGGTTTACAAGTTCCTAAAACTTGTTGGCGACTCTTTTGCTCTATCTTCTTTCCCTTTGGACGCCACCATGCTTAAGTGTATGATCACAGTGGGGTTCAAGCTATGGGTAATGCTTGAAATATTCCTTACAAAAGGATACGTAGGCAACCCTTTACGGGTGCGGCCACTTTAATTTTTGCAAACCTCGCATCCCAGTAATAGAAAGAAATTCGACGGAACATTGGCGTCACAGAAAAAAGCATGTCGCCGGCCGACAGACCGCAGTGCAAGGCGACAGCGCCTGTCGCCAGACGACAGCGCCTGTCGCTAGACGACAGCAGCCGGCGACAACCATAAAACAGCGGCGCCGCTTTTCAGGGAGTACCTGGGCAAATTTTGGTGTTTTTCGGAAAATTTTCGAATTCCGTACTCGAAAAAATTTCTGGAAAGTACAATTTTTCAGTCTTCATTGCTTAAATAAATTAAATTTAAAGAAGTTGATTTAATTCAAAGGCTGAAATTTCATTAATAGAATAAAATAAAAATTACATTATTGATGGAATTTAAATAAAAGCTTAATAAAAACAAATTAACTTAAAATTTAAAACTAAGTCTAAATAAATTGAAAGTTAAGCAATGCTTCAATCTTTCTTCTCTTTCTTTGCTCTTTTCCAATTTTTAGCTGCATCCTCTTCATTGTCCATGACTTTAGCTAGTAGGAATCCTTTAAAGGACCTATATTCAATTTTGGAGTAAATGGTTTCTTCCTTAGCTAGGATTCCATGTTTCTTCTCTACCCAAACCTTCTTCTCTGAAGTGTCAGCTTTTCTTTTCCCTTTATCCTTTATATAGTCTTTCTTCTTAGGCATCATAGGTGTTTTGAATTCAATCTTTTCACCCAAGCGTTCCTTAACATGAATCACTTTGTCACCTAGACGATTCTTCACATCGGTTTTACTCTGATTTTTCATCATGTCCTTTGAAGGTTTCTTAAGAAGCCACCTCTTACATCATTGGGCAAGGAACGAGGAACCTTTTAGGTAATCACTTCCCATAAAGGTCTAGCGCTCCAATATGCATCAAATTTCTCTACTTCTTGTGAAACAGGGAATTCATAGGGACGACAAAGATCCCCAAAAGGAATTGTTTGAAGTAGGTCGTACTGCCTTTTTACCTTGCAGGGATAATAAAAAGTCATCTTGGTTAAGCTTGGAAGACGACAGAAAGGTTGTTTGTTGACACCAACCATCTTCTCTATTTTCCACCAAGGGATGACCCACTTGATAGCAAAGTTGCAAGAGGCAAAGACTTTTTTCCACTCATGGCGCCCCATCTTGGAGAAGTGTTTCTTTCGCCTCACAAAGCAATTCGGAGTATATTTTTCAACATTCTCAGGAGGACTAATTAATTCTAGTCTCTCCATTAGCCATATCTGCAAAAAAATTCAATGCAAATAAATTAATATTACTATACAAAAATATGTTTTTGATTTCTTTAATTAAAAATATTATTTTTCTACCTGTAATAAAATTGGAGAGCCCTGAAAAGGTGCTTTTGGATTTCTCTTCAATTCATCAAGACTAAGCATAGTCTCTCCAGCAATTAATGGCATTGGATTTCTCCCAGATTCGATTTTCTCCAAAACGGTTAATATAATTGCTTGACCCTCATTAGTTCTACCACTAGTGAGAAGATATTGGTTAAGCATGCAAAAGAGAAAAGTCCTTCTTCTATAAACATGAAAATATTCAGAACAGGGTCTATCAAAGTAATGACGTGCAAATTCTTTCAAATTAACTACATTACCATCTACAATATTTGTTAGATCTTTGTCTCTTAAATTAAAGAAGCGCTCAAAATCTTTATAATAATATTAATTTATTATAGGGATTACCGCAAGATCTAATGAAGGGAAGCCTAAAATAGCACCGATTTCTTCCGGTAAAGGGCTAATTATTCTAAGGCAGTATGAATAAAGTCTATGTCAAGATCTACCCCCTTAACACCATATATACCTCCCATATGGAAAAAGTCAAGTTCTTTTCGCTCCTTAATAGTTAAAGACCGACACCATTCACGAGTAAAGTTGTAAAAACTCTTAGTAATTAAAGACATGATTATTTTTCAAGAAGCTAAGACTATGATTAATCTGCTGAAATTATGAAGAAATTTGGCACATTGGGGGGCTATTTATGCACAAAATCAACGCAGCTTTACTCCGGAAAGGATTCGGAGTCAGCGCTCTTCAGCGCCAAATGATAACCCTGTCGCCCGGCGACAGAAGCGATGCCCGGCGCCAGCGCAAAACGCGTGGCGCCACGTGGCGCTGATGTGTCTTATCAACGAGCTATTCAAACCGTGTTTTTCTTGCTATGATTCGAACTCGTACAATGGCTTTACGATTTTATCTCTTTATACAAATACCCTTATATATTAATTGCAATTTTTTTTCTTTTTCGGATTTTATTCAGACTTGCTTTATTTTTAAGTTTGTTGCAAGTCCAATTTTATTTTTCATTTTTTCTTTTTGGGGGAGAAAGTCGGATACCCTCCATCAATAATAAAAATGACGGAAAATTTTACACAAAATTATTTTATCACAATTTTTGCACACACAAATATGCACATAAAAATTAAAAAATAAATACAAGATAAATGAAGTCATAATAGATAATAATATGTATATACATATATGTCTAATAAATGAGTCAATAAGGCAAAGTCCTATACAGTCAAAATAAATAAAACACAGGTACAAGCTATAGCGCTGGAGGACGCAGATGATGAGGGATGCCCATCATATCAAAGAACTGCGCAGTACGAGGAGTATGCTCTCCACCAGCTCCGGCTCCGGTCTCTCTAGGAGGAGGAAAACTCAGCTCAAGACCCGTCGACCCAAGGTCGCCTCGATGAATCGACAAAGGCTGAGGCTGCTGCGATGACGAGCCGACCTCGTACATCCCACCACCTCTCGGAGCCGAGGTGGCCTCTCCCTGGCCTACCGGCTCAGCACGTGCACCCTCAGATGAAGAGCCCGAGCCCTCCACCGCCTCGGTCCGGGCAGCCTCAAATCGACCACCCCGACTGCCAAAGCTAGTGCGGCGATGCCTCGAGCTAGATCTCGCCGGCTCTCTCCGGATCTCATGTCTCGTCCGGGTACGAGAAGGAATGGGCTGACCCTGCAAAAGAAACCAAGTCAGAAGCAATCAAAATAGAAACAAAAATACAGAAATAGGGAGAAAAGCTACCTCCTGAATAGTGTCATCGCGACGACACGTAGCTACGTTCCTCATCCGTACGAGCTGGCTCCAAAAGGCGTCTATACACCTTGCCATCCCCGTGACCACCTCGCGTGAGAACTGTCAAATAAATAAAATCAGTAACAATGCATGACAAATATGAATAAATAACAAGTAAATAAACTCACCCGAGTCTGGTGGCGAGGAATCGATCGCTCCACAAAGCGCTGGTCCTCCAGAGCCGGAGGAATCATCTCCTCGATAGGCCCGTATGTCCCCTGGTAGTGGATGGACATACGAGGGGGCAATAACTCAGTAGGCCCAGCCTGACAAAAGCAAACCAAAGTGAGTAAAATATCACTTGGGGGCTACTTAGCAAAAAGTAAAAGATGAAAATCATACCCCCGCCTCCTCAGATAGAACAGGGGCCGGAGCTAACAACGGCAGCAGCTCCTCCTCATAGCACCACCCCAGAATCACATGAGATCGCCAAGGGGTACCAGCCCTCTCCGACATGCTGAGCAATCTCACGTCATTGAACATGTGACGTGGCAGAGAAGCAGGGACGACGAAAACATCTAAGGAGTGCTGAATAGCAATCCTCTCTCCCAGATATGCCACACCCCATACGTCCTTAAGAACTAGCGATGCTCAGCAGTGTACTACACGGCTAGCCCAGGGACAACCAGATCGCTCCATGGCCGGTACAGCACATTAGGCTCTTGCGAAGAATGCCTATGAGATAAGAATCTACCAAAAAGCAATACAAAAGTGTTTAACTATGCAAAAACTCATACCGAGAGGATTTGCTCTCGAACATGGGCGGTAGACGCCCGAATGTGGCGGCCTCCCCAGCAGGCGCCCACAGGAAACCCGCATGGCGACGGTCTTGCCGGCACGAGTGAAGGAAAGTACTCGTAGAACCAACTCTACAAAAGACAAAAAAAAATCAGCAAGTGCTAACAAAAAGCTTAGAGCTAACTTTATAGGAGATAAAGTATACCTCTACGACTCTGCAGAAGCCGGACAGAGCGATGCTCCCCGTGTAGGATCGGTGTCGACACGAGTCTCGCAGCGCACGCACGAAATCAGCATAGGCCAAGCTGGCCCAGTCGTAAGTCCCGATCTGGTGAAGATCGCGGACTGCAGAAAACGTCCCTGACAGCAAGATAAGCGCAAAGATGCGCAGCCGCTGCTCTCGGGTGGTCACATCATCCTCAAAAGCTGCCGCCAGAGTCGACCGGCGAACACTCTTGGCGTTGAAATGTGATGACTCCACCACAGCACGAGCCCGAACAGCAATCGGACCCAGCATCTCATCAACCTCAGGAGAGTAGACACTAATGTTGCTGTCAAACGGCAGCGCAGTAGAACTGAACTCAAGTCTCGAGATGA
This sequence comes from Chenopodium quinoa, assembly GCF_001683475.1. Lineage (NCBI taxonomy): Eukaryota > Viridiplantae > Streptophyta > Magnoliopsida > Caryophyllales > Amaranthaceae > Chenopodium > Chenopodium quinoa. The sequence goes on along the minus strand of NW_018742738.1, from coordinate 13,877,795 downwards.
GACTAAAGTCGGGGGGTGACCATCATCTCACCCCAAGGAAAGTGGAAAGTGTTGGTGGTGTCCTAGAAGAACTCTACCAGGGGGCGAGCCACGCGGTGACCCTTGTCAGAAGAACTCATGGGCTTCATGGCCTCAAACAGGGCAGTCATCCCACAAGACACCCAGAGGAGTCTCAACTCTCCGTCGACGCTGATGAACATCCTATACAACTTGCCCAAAGTATCGTTGCCCGAGCCATGGCAACGTGTCCTACCAGCGGTGATCCCAGGACGCACCCTCTCAGAAATGTGGTGGTCGGGGGCAAAGTACATAGTCCGCTCATCCCACTCAGGGGGGGGATCAAAAGAAGTGGACGGGTCGGTGTCCTCCTCTATAGGCTCATGCTCCCGTCGTGTGTCTCGGGACCGTGAACCCGAACCTCGCTGTCTAGCCATACTACATTGTGTAAAATCAACATAAATTAAGGTTTTATAGTATCTAAGGTTCGCCTAGCTGCATGATACTATGTTCGCAAAAAACAGAGTACGTAGTACTAAAATAGAGCACAATTTCAATTTGAGCATACACGGTATTTTTCAAGCATCCAAACGATTTCTTGAAATACCATGATAATTATTGTGACAAATTGGACAAGAATTGCTAGCAAAAACATCAAGAACAAGCCACATTGTCTTCCCGACCTTAAGAGGTCCAACAATGGTGATTTGTTTGTTTCTTCACCAAATTGAGTCAAACAAGTCTCAAAATACTCCCAAGGAAATATACAAACATAATCAAGCAATTTCATGGCATAATATTTGACAAACAAAGCGAATTAAGCATTTTAAGTTTCGAATTTTTCAAAAATTCGTGAACAAAAACGCACCAATTCATCAAAAACAGGGATGAGTTTGAAGAAATCTTACATAGATCGGGTAATTAGATGAATAGAGCTTCTATTTGCAACAAATTTGAGCAAATTTGGTTGAAAAACGAACAAGCTAGAGCAAAATGAATTCCTCGACGATTTTCGAAGAAGAACAGTAGCAGCAACGAAAATGAAGAAGAAAAGGGAACTTATACGGATTCCCGATTCTGGCGCCAAACGACAGCTCAGGCGTCTGGCGACAGAGCCAATTCTTGGCGCCAGCAACGTTTCAGCAGCGACAGAGTTCTAAGCCACTTAGAATGGTTATTTCGACCTCTTACAGCAATTTTGGGTTCCTTGGTACGCCAGTTAGCCCCTATAAGAAATTTTACATGATTTAGTAATAGGCTCGGTTACAATCGCATTAAGTGATCGACCTGATAAATGATCGTCTCACTTGGCTTAAAGCGCCTAAACATTGGCTCATTACAAAAGGCACCGACATAATAGTTCATACATACGCAAAAGCACCGACATAATGGTTCAACACAGCAAAGGCACCATCATACCGTTTCACGATTCAGAAGCACCGACATACTGGTTCACAATTCAAAGGCACGGACATACTGGTTCACAAGCAGCAAAAACGTCGTCGCACAGGCATAGCAAAAAGCAAAGGATCGACAGGCGTTGGTCTTCGGTGATACTCTTCAGAGTATTGTCGCAACAATGAGGATAGTTTCAGGCGAAGCAATCTTCGATCGTGTTCCCTGGCTTGCGGAAGATGGTCACAAAGCGCTAGAAGGTCGTTTCAAGCGAAGCAATCTTCGATGGGGTTCTCTAGCTTGTAGAATTCTATCACGACGGAATTGGAGGCAGTTACAGGCTAGCAATCTTCAGGTGGTATTCTCTAGCTTGTGGAAGATAGTCAAAACAAACAGCATGATGGCATTCCCTAGCTTGCAAAAGGTTGTCACAACAACAGCAAATGCAACAATTGGTTACTGTAGAGACGTGTGCTCGACGGTGCAAGATACGCGTTTTTGAACTCTTTTATCTGTTTAACTAACGCTAGTTTTGTAGGTATTGGCGTTACAAGAATGTTTTAGGATCGCAGAACGTTCTGAGTCATTCTCCGTCCCTATCGCTACTTTGACTTTTGTTTTTGAAACTTGCATTTCTCCAAACTCAATCAAAGTGGGGGCTTCTGTAGACACCCATTTGTGTCTCCCCAAAACCAAACCCAGTATGAGTACCTTTCACGTCGAATCATAATCGAATGAAGTGAAAGTGTGGAAATTCTAGTGTTGTGGTTAGTTTTTATTTCTTTTCTTTCTCTCTGTTTTTTAAAACATGTTTTAAGTAAACAACCAATCTAGTTTGGTTTGGTCCATGGCAAGGGTCCAATAATATTGTAGTTGGGACAGGTTTGAAAAGAGCATTCCAACGATATATTATAAGCCCAATTCCGATGAATACTAAGGAAGTTATGGCCAAATTACTAAACTGGGTCCGGTTTGATATTTATATGCGGCCCAATGATCTAGAGGAGGGCCTAATATTGATTTATCATTCCTAATGAGATTAGGATAGATTACAGTCTTCTAGGATCTTCTAGAAGGTTCTTTTAAATCCTAATGTAATTAGCATTGATAAATTGACTTTAGTTGACTTTTAAGAGTTTTAATCAGAATAAAAGAAGTGTTTTTAAGGAAAATACGGTTTTGCCCTCTCGTACGGTTAAATTTTATCAAAATAAGAAAATGCGTGGAAAACTAATTGCAGCATCTGGCGACGGGACCAGCGTCTGGCGACGGATTTGGCGTCTGGTGATAGACCCAACGTTTGGCGCTGCACTCCAGCGTTTGGCGACAAGCACGTGTTAGGCGTTGCAGTCGTGTTTTATTCTTTTGGAAACTCTAATTCGTTTTTTATCATGTCCGGCTGATTTTCTCTATAAATAGCCTCCTAAAACCTCCGTTTTCAATTATTAATTCTCTTTATCACCAATTCTCATCAAGAATCTCTTGATTTACTCTCTCTCTCTCTCTCTCTCTCTTTCCAAAACTAGCCTTTTTCATACAAAATTCTGCATTCACAAGATCTAGAAACACCTAGCCAAGTTCGAAGTTGCCTTCGCCCTAGACTTGAAAGAAAGAGGTGCGAGGAATCCAAGTAAGTTTAGTGTATGATCACAGTGGGGTTCAAGTTTGGGGTAATGCTTGAAATATTCCCTACATCACCCTACTACTCTTGTCAGGGGAAAACGTCCTAACAACAAAATAAGCGCAAAGATGCGCACCCGCTGCTCTCGGGTGGTCGCATCGTCCTCAAAAGCTGCCGCCAGAGTAAATCAGCGAATGCACTTGGAGCTGAATCGTGATGGATCCACCTCAGCACGGGCCCGAACAGCAATCGGACCCAACAGCTCATCAACCTCAGGAGAGTAGACGCTGATGAAGCTGTCAAACGGTAGTGCAGTCGAACTAAACTCTAGTCCCGAGATGACACTGAAGTCGGCTGGGGTGACCATCATCTCACCCCAAGGGAAGTGAAAAGTGTTGGTGGTGTCCCAGAAGAACTCCACCAAAGCACGAACCACGCAGTGACTCCCGTCGAATGAGTACATGGCCTGCGTGGCCCGAAACAGGGCAGTCAGCCCACAAGATTCCCAGAGAAGTCTCAATCCTTCATTGACGCTGAAGAAAGTCCTGTACAACTTGCCCAGAGTGTTGTTACCCGAGTCGTGGCAGCGCGTCCTACCAACAGTAATCCCGCGATGCACCCTCTTAGAAATGTGGTGGTCAGGGGCAAAGTACAATGTCCGCTCATCCCACTCGGAGAAAGGACCAAGAGAAGTGGACGGGATCGCGTCCTCCTCAACGGGATCATGCTCCCGTCACGTATCTCGGGACCGTGAACCCGAACCTCGCTTTCTAGCCATACTACATTGTGCAAAATTGACAAGAATTAAGGTTCTATAGTATCTAAGGTTCGCCTAGCCGCATGATACTATGATTCGCAAAAAACAGAGTACGTAGTACTAATATAGAGCACAATTTCAATTCAAGCATATATGGAATTTTTCAAGCACCCAAAAAATTTCTTACAATACCATGATAATTATTGTGACAAATTAGACAAGAATTGCTAGCAAGAACATCAAGAACGAGCCACATTGTTTTCCCGACCTTAAGAGGGTCAACAATGGTGAATTGTTCGTTTCTTCACCAAATTGAGTAAAAAAATTCTCAAAATACTCCCAAGGATATATGCAAACATAATTAAGCAATTTCATGGCATAAAATTTGACAAACAAAGCAAATTTAGCAATATAAGTTTCGAATTTTCAAGAAATTCATGAGCAAACATGAGCAAAATTCATCAAAATTCGAGTGAGTTTGGAAAAAACTTACATAGATCAGGAAACTACATGAACAAAGATTTGATTTGCAACAAATTTGAGCGAATTTGGTTGAGAAACGTGCAAGAACAAGCAATTCCAATTCTCGCGGCGAATTTTGAAGAAAGAAGAGCAGTAGCAGCAAAATGAGGAAGAAAAGGGATTTATAGGGAAATCTTGATTCTGGCGTCAAATGATATCTCTGTTGCCCGGCAACAGAGTGCAGCGTCTGGCGACAAAGCAAAATCGTGGCGCCAGCGGCGTTGCAGCGGCGACAAAGCTCGAAGCTACTCAGAACGGTTATTTCGACCTTGTACAACAATTTAGGTTCCTTGGTACGCCAGTTAGCCCCTATAAGCAATTTGACATGATTTAGTAATCGGCTCGGTTACAATCATATTAAGTGATCGACCTGATAAAAGATCGTCTCACTTAGCCTAAAGCGCCTAAACATTGGCTCACCGCAAAGGCACCGACATAATGGTTATAAACAGCAAAGACATCGACATAATGGTTATAAACAGCAAAGGCACCGACATACTGGTTCACAGTTCAGAAGCGCCGACATACTGGTTCACAAGCAGCAAAGTGCCGACGCAGTGACATAGCAAAAGCAAAAAGGATCGACAGGTGTTGGTCTTCGGTGATACTCTTCAGAGTATTGTCGCAAAAAATGAAGATAATTTCAGGCGAAGCAATCTTCGGTCATGTTCCCTGGCTAGCGGAAGATGGTCACAAAGCGCTAGAAGGTCGTTTCAGGCGAAGCAATCTTCAATGGGGTTCTAGCTTGTAGAAGTCTATCATGGCGGAATTGGAGGCAGTTACAAGCGTAGCAGTCTTCAGGCGGTATTCTCTAGCTTGCAGAAGATCGTCAAAACAAACAGCAGGATGGCGTTCCCTAGCTTGTGGAAGGTTGTCACAACAGCAAATGCAACACAAATCGGTTACCTCCAGAGACGTGTGCTCGACGGTGAAAGACACGCGTTTCTTAACTCTCTTATTTGTTTAACTAACGCTATTTTGCAGGTATCGGCATTACAAGAGTGATTTAGGATTGCAGAACGTTCTGAATCATTCTTCGTCCATATCGCTACTTTGACTTTTGTTTTCTAAACTTGCGTGTCTCTTAACTCACTCAAAGTGGGGGCTTCTGTAGACACCCATTTGTGTCTCCCCAAAACCAAACCCAGTGATGAGTACATTTTGCGTTGAATCATAATCGAATGAAGTGAAAGTGTGGAAAGTCTAGTGTTGCAGTTAGTTTTTATTCATTTCTTTTTCTCTGTTTTTGAAAACCTATTTTATTATCCAATCCAGTTTGGTTTGGCCCATGGAAAGGGTACAATAATGGTGTAGTTGGATTGGGTTCGAAAAGAGCTTTCTAACGATATATTATAAGCCCAATTCCGATGAATTATGAGGAAGTTATGGCCAAATTACTAAACTGGGCCCGGTTTGATCTTTATATGCGGCCCAATGATCTAGAGGAGGGCCTATTATTGATTTATCATTCCTAATGCAATTAGGATTGATTATAGTCTTTTAGAATCTTTTAGAATCTTCTAGAAGGTTCTTTTGAATCCTACTTTGATCAGCATTGATAAATTGACTTTTAAGAGTTTTATTTAGAATAAAAGAAGTGTTTTTAAGGGAATTACAGTTTTACCCTCTCGTACGCTTAAATTTTATCATAATAAGAAAACGCGGGGAAAACTGATTGCAGCGCTGTACGACACGTCTGTCGCCTAGCGTCTGGCGACACCCGCGGTGTCTGGCGACGGGGGCGTGTTTTGCGACAACGTCATGTTTTATTCTTTTCGAAACTCTGATTCGTTTTTTATCATATCCGGCTGATTTTCTCTATAAATAGCGTCCTAAAACCTTCGTTTTCAATCATCAATTCTTCTCATCTAATCACCAATTCTCATCAAGAAAATCTTGATTACTTTCTCTCTCTCTTTTCTAAACTAGCCTTTTACATACAAAATTCCGCATTCACAAGATCTAGACACACCTAGCCAAGTTCGAAGTTGCCTTCGCCCTGGACGTGAAAGGTTTAATTTATGAGGGTTTGGTCCCAAATCTCTTTTTCAATTATTTAATTTAATTGTTTGATTTTATATTTTACTTGAAGTTACTAACGTGTGTATTTTGTTATTAGAAAGAGATACGAGGCATCCAAGTAAGTGCTTTAATTGTTTGCATTGTTATTATGATATAGAAATCATGGTTAGGATGTTTTCCTTAGTATCATGTTAGGACGCTTTCCTTAATTTGATGTTTTGAATGACATCAATGATTCCTAGTATCATGTTTAGGGTAAAGGTTATAATATCAAATATGCTAATTATGATTTTTGTGATGCTTCCTACTTTCTTTCCTAATATTTATGTTAGTATCATGTTAGGGCTAAAGCTTTGATTTTTATTGTTTAGTGACATGCTAGGGTTTATTATTAATCTTGTTAGTATCATGCCTAGGATCTTTCTATTACTATGATTTAGCGTTGATATGATTATGATTATTCTTATAATTATCATGATTATTATAATTATTGTTATTATTATGTTGCTTGATTATATTTATTGTTATTGCTTGATCACACCTTTTATGCATGTTTAAAGGGAATTGTTACTTTTAATCACGCTTAATAAGATAATTAATAATCTTATTTAGGGTTATTTTGATTATAATTCAAGTGATCGCCAATAATAGTTTTATTTGTGCATTAATATTCAACCAACATAGATAAACAGGTTTAGGGTAAACCTATTGATTGCATGTTATCCAGAAAGCGCACATGAATATGATTAGAATAAAGTAGATGCCTATTATTAGGGCAGGTTCAATCTCTTTTAGGTTGGATTTGTACCTTCATCCCCGAACTTCCAGTCATGGTTCCAGACCTATTGGAGTTAACGATCTTCTGGATCGTTAAGTGGTGTAACCTTCACCCTGTGAACGGTTTACAAGTTCCTAAAACTTGTTTGCGACTCTTTTTCTCTAGCTTCCTTCCCTTTGGACGCCACCATGCTTAAGTGTATGATCACAGTGGGGTTCAAGTTTGGAGTAATGCTTGAAATATCCCCTACACTTGAGCATACCCATTGTTGGTTGAATTCCTAGCCAACCGTTGGGCTACAACTGCCAATTGTCTCACCACTTCATTCAAATCATTTCCATCATTACCAAAATTATTTCCCCTGCCATTTTGCTTCTCCTGAATTAAGATCAAGGGTTTATATTAGAAATGGCTTTGGTTAGCTCTCAAGACATACACTCATCTATTACTTAACACCCTTGAAACATTCACAATAAAATTTGAAACTAAAAAATTGGGATAGCAAAAGCTAAAAATTCCCTAAATTTGTAGCTTTGTTAATCAAATTATTGATTGATAATCAACCATGAATTTAATAAACCATCACATAAATAATAAAAAGTTAGATCCCCATAGCTTAGAAATAATTTATTGGAATTAATTTGCTTGGAATTTTGGCTATCGGAGTGGTGATGTGAAATGGAAGATTTTGGAGAATGAAATGAATTATTTATCAATAATATAAATAATGTAACAAGGAAGTAAATAGGATTTTTATTAATTAAAATAAACTAGAATTTCCAAAATAATATTGAATATTGAGTTCTAGAAACTTATGTACTACATAAGCTAACTAACTCAATGTGGTCATGTGATGAGTGACATTTATGTCACTCTTAGGGGTAGTATTAGGTCTTTTTCCTCTTATTTTTCTTAGGTTTTTCAACCTCATTATCCTCTTATGGCTTCTTTTTGTGTTGATGAAAAGTAATGCTTATTTTGATAATCTTTATGCATTATTTTATCATCCCCATGCTCTCGTGAACTTTGGTATCTTCTGCAGGTTCCGTGACAGTCCTATGCACGGTGGGAGGCCCCTTGGCCAAGCATGGAAGCCATGGACAAAGGAAAGAGGGGCAAAAGGGAAGGAGAGGAAGCAAGAAAAGGAAGTGCAAGAGGAGGTGTGGCCGAACCTCTGAAAGGTCCGGTCGAACCTTGGTGTGGTCAAACTTTTCAAAAGTTCGACCGAACCTCCAGGGTGCAGTGAAGGCAGTGTCAAACCTGTTTTCAGCAATTTTGCAGGAGAGGTCGAACCTCAAAAGTTCGACCAAACAAGGATCAGGGAGGTTCGACCGAACCTACACATGGTTCGACCGAACCTACCCTGAGTCCGACCGAACTTACCCATAGTTCGGTCGGACCTTTTCCTGATCTCAGCCGATTTTGTACGGACTATTTAAGGTCCTTTTGAGGTCGTTTAAAGGAAGACGGGAGAAGGAGGACAGTACCCTAGTTTTCAGAAACCTCTCTTAGTTTGAAACATTCCTTAGGATTAATTTAGCTTAGTTTTCATCAAATCAAATCATTGTATTAGTGAAATTCAAGAATTATTCTCAAAGTTGGGCAATTTGTATTCAACATTTGAAGCTTCAATTAGTAATTTCTCCAACCTTCTTCCTTTTAATTTCAGATTTCATTTGGTATTTGCATGTTATTTAAATCTTCTTAGTTCTTGGTAATTTGTTATTGGATGATAGTTATTTCAATTGTTAACCACTTTTCCCCAATTATTGAAGTATTTAGAACCCTAATTCTTGATTGCATGTTGATAAACATGAGTTGTGAGTAGTTTTCTTGCTAGGGGTTGGGTGAAGCTCGACCTTTTTGGGTTAACTATGCAAATGTGGGAGAAGCATTGATGTTTGTATTGCAATTAAATTGATTATATGAGATTGCTTGTTAGTTCCTCATGATAGGTTTAGCTACCCTTGACTAAGGAGCTTGATAGTATGATATGCCTAATTTGACATGGAAGTGTAAATTGAGTACGTCATTACTTATTGTAATTTGATTATGTATCATCTATTGCTAAACTAATGAGGAATCTAAGTTTAGTAGTGTGAGTTGTTTTCTAATTGCATGAGGTTGATTTTACATATAGTCCTTGCTATATCTTGTCTATTTTACTCCCCGTTTGCCTATTTGCCTTGGTTGAGCGGATCTCATTCCCTAGTATCTTTAATTCATTGATTTAGCACCATATTTTGTTTGTCTTCTTGACGAACCCCTATTCACCAATTGACTTCGAGCTAGCTTAAGTGTAAAGATCTTTGGCAATCATATCCTGTTCCTTGTGGACCGAACTCTTACTTGTCATTATGCTTGGTTTGTAAGGTGTTTGTTAATAAATGTGTTTGATTGAGTGTGGAATGTACGACCGTTCGCACGCCCATCAAAATGGCGCCGTTTCCGGGGAGCGGTGTTGTTGATAGCTAATTGATTACTTGAGTCTAGTTCACCATAAAAAAAAATTTCAAAAAGATTGTCTCTTTTTGGCTACACTTGTAGCCTTGGTACTAATTGCGTTTGTTGAGAGTGTATGCGCAGAACTCATAACAGGATCTTGGTACCTTACGATCCCGAGATTGAGCAAACTTATAGAAGGAGAAAAAGAGCCGGTTCTAGGCCGTTTACTACTCCCCCAGCTAGAGAGACCAATTTCGAGGAGGATCGAGATCAAATGGGTGACGCGGAACCACCACCTCAAAGACCTTTAAAGGAGTTGGGAACTCCGGGAGCTTATAGAGCTTCAAGCGGCATTGCTCCACCCGTTACTCAAGCCAATGACTTCGAGATTCGGCCCGCAATGATTAATTTGATTGAAAGGAGGCAATATAGTGGAGCAAAACATGAGAGCCCTCTTGCACACTTGAACGAGTTCGAAAAATATTGTAACACGATCAAGGTAAATGGGGTAACTCAAGAGTTTGTGAGACTAAAGTTGTTTCCTTTTTCTTTGATAGGAAGAGCTCTTGAATGGCTTGAGAAAGAGGTGAGGCCTAACTCCTTGAGAACTTGGGACGAGGTCACCACGACTTTCTTAGGAAGATTCTATTCCCAAAAGAAGACGGCCGAGGCAAGAGCTTTGATCCAAGGTTTCCGTCAAAAAGCTAGTGAAACCATTTATGAAGCATGGGAACGATACAAAGAATATCAAAGGGAGTGCCCTCATCATGGCATTCTGTCATACCAAGTGCTTCAAATTTTCTATGGAGGCTTGAGCCCACAAGGAAAGACTAGCTTGGATGCAGGAGCGGGTGGCCCGATTATGAACAAGACGGAGGAGCAAGTCATAGAGATAATTGAGGATGTGGTGAGGCACCACATGGATTGGCAAGAAGGAGAGAGAGATTCTCTAAACAAGGGAGGAAATGCGGTTTACTCCGTTGATCATCTTAATGCCATCAACAACTTGACCTCCCAAATCGCCAACCTTGGAAAGGAGATGACGTCCATTAAGGCAAAACTAGAGACCTCTAGTTCAACACAAGAGCATCCCTCCCAATCTAAGGGGAGAGGTATGAATTCTAACTCTTCTCCCTCTACTTCTAATAACATGCCTCATGGATGTTTGTTTTGTGAAAATTGTGGGTCTTATGACCATGATACCTCTTTCTTGTAATTATGATTTCCAACCCCAACCCCAATACGAAGATGGTAATGAAAATGAAAATGAACAAGTCAATGCCTTGTCTTATGATAATAGACATAGGAATGACAATCAAAGATACTTACCACCAAATAGAAGAGAACAATGGGGGAATTCCTATAACCAAAGAGGAAATGATTACGATTACCATAATCAAAATCAATGGGGAAGTAGGAACCAAAGGGACCAAAATCCCCAAGGTAACTACAACCAACAAGGTGGTTATGGTAACCATAATCATACTAATCAAGGAAACTATGGGAATCAAGGGCAATTTCACCAAGGGGGAAACTCTAATAATCGGAACAATTGGAACAACAATAATAATAGAGTTTCTTCTAATCAAAATACGTCCAATTCGAATGCTAGAGGTAATAGGGCTTCCCAAGACAACCACTATGCACAAGCACCACATAGTAGGTCTAGCTTGGAGGAAATGATGGAAAATCAAACTAAAATGTTCAATTCTTTCATGGCCTCAAGTGAAAAGAAATTTAGTGAAGTAATGACCCATAACAAAATGCTTGAAACACAAATTTCTCAATTGGCCAATGCTTTAAAAGAGGGTGCTAGCACTTCTAAACTTCCACCCCAAGGACTTGACCCCAAGAAACCGGTGAATGCTATATCAACTAGGAGTGGGAAAGTGTTGGAAGAGAGAGTCCCTAAGGAAAACAATGAGAAAGTGAACATGAGTGAGCCTCCCTTTAAAAGCGATTCTGAACAAGAGAGAGAGCAAAACCATGAGAATGAAAAGGAGAAAGAATGTGAGAAAGAAAAAGAATTTGAGAAAGAGAGAAGAGAAAAAGAGAGTGAAAAAGAAACCAAACAATTGCAAAGACTTCCATATCCCCATAAATTTGTGAGACACAAATTAGATGTGCAATTCGGAAAATTCCTTGAAACACTGAAGCAAATTCACCTTTCAATCCCTTATACCGATGCTATCAAGCAAATGCCTAACTATGCTAGGTTTTTAAAAGATATTTTGAGTGGAAGGAGAAAGTGTGATGTGGTGGAAACGGTGAATCTCACCGAGAATTGTAGTGCTATTATCATGAATAAGATGCCACCAAAGTTAAAAGATCCCGGTAACTTTTCTATCCCATGTGCAATATACAAGATGCAAATTGATAATGCTTTGTGTGACCTAGGGGCTAGTGTTAGTCTAATGCCATACTCGGTATACCAAAGACTTGGGATAGGGGAACTTCTACCCACCAACATCACCCTTCAATTGGCCGATCGCTCTATTAAATTCCCAAAGGGTAAGGTAGAGGATGTTCCTCTAAGGGTGGGGAAGTTTGTAATCCCGGTGGATTTTGTTGTGTTAGAGATGGATGAAGATGTTAACATTCCAATAATTCTAGGAAGACCTTTTCTTGCTACTTTGGGTGCTTTAATAGATGTTCAAAGTGCTAAAATTTCACTAAAAGTAGGAGATGAGGTGATAGAATTTGATTTGAATGAGAGCATGAAATATCCAAGCTCTAGTCTTGATAATTGCATGATGATTGATACTATTGATTCTATTGTAACTTCTATGCATGAGCACTTGCTCACTACTAACGATGCCCTTGAGAATGTCCTTTTGAACAAGGAAAAGATAGGTGACCAAAGCAAAGAGATGGCATTGTATGAAGAGATGCTTGAAGGAAGTACGGAATCAAGCAATGAGCAAGTGTGCATGGGAATCACAACAGATGATGCATTAGAAGTAGCTATCTCAACAGAAGGTAAGGGTGTTCCAATGGTAGAGTTGAAACCTCTACCATCACACCTAAGGTATGAGTTTCTGGGCCCCAATTCAACTTTTCCGGTTATTGTGAATTCTTCTTTGAACGAGTGCCAAACTCAAATGTTATGTGGTGTTTTGAGAGATCACCAAGGTGCTTTAGGCTATACCATAGATAACCTCAAAGGTATTAGCCCCGCTTTATGTATGCACCACATAACACTTGAGGAGGGTGCTAAGCCTTCCATTGAGAGGCAAAGGAAACTCAATCCTCAAATGGGGGAGGTGGTGAAGAAGGAAATCACCAAACTCCTTGATGCCGGCATCATCTTCCCCATTTCGAGTTCTAGATGGGTTTCCCCCGTTCATGTGGTCCCTAAAAAGGGAGGAATGACCGTAGTTGAAAATGAGAATGGTAATCTCATTTCAACTAGAACGGTGACTGGTTGGAGGATGTGCATAGACTATAGACGTCTAAATGCATCCACCAACAAGGATCATTTTCCTCTCCCTTTTATCGACCAAATTCTTGAAACACTAACCAAGCACAAGTATTATTTCTTTCTTGATGGTTATTCGGGTTTCTTTCAAATCCCTATAAACCCGGATGACCAAGAGAAAACAACTTTTACTTGTCCCTATGGAACCTTTGCATACAGGAGGATGCCCTTCGGGCTTTGCAACGCACCGGCAACCTTCCAAAGATGCATGATGAGTATTTTTGGGGACATGCTTGAAGCCGAAATGGAAGTTTTCATGGATGATTTCTCGGTAGGGGGCCTTTCGTTCGAGGATTGTTTGTCCAACTTGGGCAGGTGCTTGACAAGATGTGAGAAGGTCAATTTGGTTTTGAATTGGGAGAAATGCCACTTTATGGTGGAAGAGGGAATTGTCCTTGGTCACAAGATTTCAAACAAAGGGATTGAGGTTGACAAGGCCAAAGTTGAAGTGATAGAAAAGCTTCCCCCACCAATCAATGTGAGAGGAGTAAGGTCATTTTTGGGGCATGCCGGGTTCTATAGGAGATTCATCAAGGATTTCTCACAAATTGCTAGACCCCTAAATGCTCTTCTTCAAAAAGATGCCATCTTTATTTTTGATGAAGAGTGTCTCCAAGCTTTCAACAAATTAAAGGAGGCTTTAATCTCAACTCCAATTGTGCAAGGGCCAAGATGGGATTTGCCATTTGAGCTTATGTGCGATGCAAGTGATGTTGCGATTGGAGGTGTATTGGGGCAAAGGGTAGAGAAGAGGCTTCACGTGATTTACTACATGTCTAAGACCTTGAATGAAGCTCAACGGAACTACACCACAACAGAGAAAGAATTTCTTGCCGTGGTTCATGCTTTTGAGAAGTTTTGGAACTACCTCATTGGTTCCAAAACTATTGTCTACACTGATCATTGCGGCTATTAGGTACCTTGTGGCAAAGAAAGAGTCCAAGCCTCGTCTTCTTCGTTGGGTGCTATCACTTCAACAATTCGATGTAGAGATTCGGGACAAAAAGGGGGCCGAAAATGTGGTTGCGGATCATCTATCCCGGTTAGAGAACGTGCAAGATAATGACGATGGGGTCCCAATTTGTGATGAGTTAAAAGATGATGTGCTTTACTTGTTGGCCGAGAAAGATCTTCCTTGGTTTGCGGATTTGGTGAACTATTTGGCTTGTGGGGAGTTTCCCCCAAATGCTTCAAGGAACCAGAAGAAGAAGTTGAAAAGGGAAGCAAGGCATTACATATGGGATGATCCGATCCTTTTCAAAAGAGGAGTAGATGGTTTACTCCGTAGATGTGTGCCAAATGATGAAGTGAAGAGCGTTTTGAAGATGTGCCACTCCGATCCTTGTGGAGGGCACATGGGTGCCAACAAAACAGCCTTCAAAGTATTACAAAGCGGGTTATGGTGGCCTCAAATCTTCAAAGATTCATGGGGATTTGTGAAAACATGTGACTCTTGCCAAAGAACCGGTAATGTTTCGAAGAGAAATGAAATGCCTCAACAACCGATTCTTGAACTTGAGGTGTTTGATGTGTGGGGCATTGATTTCATGGGACCTTTTCCCTCATCTAATGGAAATCAATACATCCTTGTGGCGGTTGATTATGTTTCTAAATGGGTTGAAGCCATTGCCTCCCCAACAAATGACCACAAGGTAGTGATGAAGATGTTCAAAAAGGTGATATTTCCAAGATTTGGGATCCCTAGAGCAGTGGTTAGCGATAATGGTTCTCATTTTATTCATAATGTGTTTCAAAAGATGCTGAGAAAGAATGGGGTCCATCAACGCTTTGGCACGACTTATCACCCACAAACAAGTGGGCAAGCGGAGGTTTCCAATCGCCAAATCAAGGTAATTCTTGAGAAAACAGTGGCTAGGAATAGGAAAGATTGGTCGGACAAGCTAGATGATGCCCTTTGGGCCTATAGAACCGCTTTCAAAACCCCCATCGGCACTACCCCCTACCGGCTTGTATATGGTAAGTCTTGTCACCTTCCGGTTGAACTTGAACACCGTGCTCAATGGGCTATCAAAAAGATCAACTTTGATTTGGCGAGTGCGGGTGAACAAAGGTGGCTAGACTTGCATGAGTTAGAGGTACTACGCAAGGATGAACTATGATAGTCTTGTGCAAGCGGGCGTTCAAACGCCCTATGTTAACTATCCCTACCACCCGCCTCAAGAGGGCCCAGTTCCACATTGGGACACCTATGACCCTAACAACCCCTCCCCCAACACCTATGCTTATTGGGAAGGTCCTATCGACCCATCCCAACGTGTTGGTACCCCACCATACAACCCTTATCGGCCGGGTGGGTGCGACTACGCCTATGATCCGGCAAGTCCATCAACCCCGAATCCTTTTGATGGTGGTTGGGGTACCCAAGGGTGGCCCTATGAGCACTTTAACCAACCTTTCCATCCATCCATGGATCGCCCGGGGTTTGATTTCATGAACCCCCCTCAGGAACGGGAGGATAGAAACCCCCAATGAGGGTTCTCTCCCTCCATTTCCCCCCCCCCCGGACTTTCATGCCTATTCCTTTTGCTCGAGACGTGCAAAAGACTAGCGTGGGGGAGGATGTTCCTTTTGGTTGAAGTGTACATAGGAGGGTAGTGTGGTAGGATGGTAGCTTGTGCATATGGAGAACCATCACGGATAATGAATTTATTGTAGTTAGAGATGATTTTTGGTTGGTAATATTCTTATGATGATGATGTTAAAAAAAAAAAAAAAAAAAAAAAAAAAAAAAAAAAAATTGAAGTTGTTTTTCCCTCTTCTCTCTTGATCCCAAAATCCAAATCCCAAAATCCAAATTTTGTAGATAGCTTTTTGTCAATCTTTTTCTTTTGTTTATAATTCTAGTCTTTTCCTTTTGTTCACTAACTTTTCTTTGTATAGTTGTAGTGTTTCTTTTCTTTTGGCTCACTTTCCTTGTAGCTTGAAAACGGAAGCACAAAATGATGGGATAAGGAGCAACTCAAGCTCCGGAAACCTTGGTGAGATCGCAATTTTGCCTTCTGTTCTATTTCAAGCAGCATTTGGTGAGATCTTTCCCTATTTTCCTTTATTTTTTTTTCCTTGTGTGCATAGTTAGCTTAGACTAGAATGGAGTTGATTGTTCGAGGTTGTTTGCATTTGATTCCTCGGAATCTGGTGATCGTTGGTATTGATGCCGAACGATCTTTGTTTGTCGATTGGGAATTATATGTTTACTAGCCTCTTATCTCTCTTGTACTCCTTGCATCAAAAAAAAAAAAAAAGAGAAAAAAAGGGGGTGAAAAAGATTTTCCTTTTTATTCATGGCAAACCACGAAAAGCTTAGTTGTTTCATTTTCATTTCGAGCATAATAATGTTGACTCGTGTGTTTGAATGCTTTGATTCTTGAGTGTTATAAGTTTGCATGCTTCGGGATTGCCATTGGTTGACTCTGGGACATGTTCATGCTAAGGTAGTTGTTCTAGAACTCGTTAGGCCCATCGAACCCAAATTCACTTGTTTGTGGTAAGAAGGTGTTGCTCTCATTAGGGGATTTGAAGCCCTAGAGATGGTTTTTGTAACCCGATGTGAGCTTTATTGTTCAAGCCTCCAACATTACTTGTATGAGCGGCGTAGGATCCTCACCAAGGCATGCTTAGATCTTGAACTTGGCGTCTGGCTCCCGAGATCGAGACCGAACTAACCTACGAATGACAAAGGCATTCTTCATTCGGTGACTATTTTTGTTTTCTAGTATTAGTTTTTTTTTCTTTTGTATTTTTGGGTTGCATTTGCCCTTACCATGTTGAATCTTCCCCTCCTTGATTATAGCACATTGCAAGCCCATGGCCCTTTTGTTTTACTTTCACCCTTAGAATCGTGAAGCTCAAGCCATGAAGGTTTATTGTAGTTTTGATTTGAAATTTGGAAGGGAATGGTTCTACTTGGAAAGTGAAGCAGTGTTTTTGTGAATATATGTTCAAGAAAAGCATATGTAAATCCTAGAAAAAGCCTTTGAAGCTAAAAAAAAAAAAAAAAAAAAAAAAAAGTGTTTGGCATTATAGTTCAAGATTGTGGCAACGTAGTTTGAAAATTGGTTGATGATTGATTTTGAAAAAGAGGCTTGATCACCCTTTGCTTCACGGTTAGGCTAAGCACCAATTTCCAAATTCCTCCACACCCTTACCCCCCTAGCCATCGTTATAACCCTTTCAATGCCCTGTTGACCTAGGTTGGTTGAGTCACTTATCGGTGGAGGGAGCTGGAACTCAAGCATATGGAGAAGGCATGACTTGGTGAGATGTCGGGTTCCCCTATTTTGCAGTGTTTTATCTTTGTTCCGGCTCCTTCGAGGAGTCACTTGATGCTATCTCCAAGGGCGGATTTGAATCTAGATGAGGGAACGCGGTAAGATTGTATGGAATGCGGGGGGAGTGGTGCATGTTTGAGTTCTCTATGCATAGCATAGCTTATCCTTCAATCAACTTTCGGCATCCCCTTGCATGCTCACTTCTACTACTCAGAAAGTTTGACACTCATTCATGTTTGTTATCTCCAAAAGCTCGATTTGGCTATGATTTGTGTTGGATTTGTTGTTTCTTTTTCCCTTGTTTTTGGTTTGTCTTGAACGCAATTTTGTAAGAATTGTGGGGTATGCTCTCTGGAAACCCTCACGAGATCACAACTCGTCCTCATCGGCGACCTTGGGGTTTAAATGGCTTGTTGCTTTTGCTAAAAGCAATTTAGGTTTTTCTTTTGTTCCTTGCATGTTTGAATAACTAATTCTTTCTCCCTTGTTCTTTTTCCTTTGCTTTGCTAGAGGGCGAGCAAAGGCTTAGCGTGGGGGAGTTTGATGAGTGACATTTATGTCACTCTTAGGGGTAGTATTTAGGTCTTTTTCCTCTTATTTTTCTTAGGTTTTTCCACCTCATTATCCTCTTATGGCTTCTTTTTGTGTTGATGAAAAGTAATGCTTATTTTGATAATCTTTATGCATTATTTTATCATCCCCATGCTCTCGTGAACTTTGGTATCTTCTGCAGGTTCCGTGACAGTCCTATGCACGGTGGGAGGCCCCTTGGCCAAGCATGGAAGCCATGGACAAAGGAAAGAGGGGCAAAAGGGAAGGAGAGGAAGCAAGAAAAGGAAGTGCAAGAGGAGGTGTGGCCGAACCTCTGAAAGGTCCGGTCGAACCTTGGTGTGGTCAAACTTTTCAAAAGTTCGACCGAACCTCCAGGGTGCAGTGAAGGCAGTGTCAAACCTGTTTTCAGCAATTTTGCAGGAGAGGTCGAACCTCAAAAGTTCGACCAAACAAGGATCAGGGAGGTTCGACCGAACCTACACATGGTTCGACCGAACCTACCCTGAGTCCGACCGAACTTACCCATAGTTCGGTCGGACCTTTTCCCAATCTCAGCCGATTTTGTACGGACTATTTAAGGTCCTTTTGAGGTCGTTTAAAGGAAGACGGGAGAAGGAGGACAGTACCCTAGTTTTCAGAATCCTCTCTTAGTTTGAAACATTCCTTAGGATTAATTTAGCTTAGTTTTCATCAAATCAAATCATTGTATTAGTGAAATTCAAGAATTATTCTCAAAGTTGGGCAATTTGTATTCAACATTTGAAGCTTCAATTAGTAATTTCTCCAACCTTCTTCCTTTTAATTTCAGATTTCATTTGGTATTTGCATGTTATTTAAATCTTCTTAGTTCTTGGTAATTTGTTATTGGATGATAGTTATTTCAATTGTTAACCACTTTTCCCCAATTATTGAAGTATTTAGAACCCTAATTCTTGATTGCATGTTGATAAACATGAGTTGTGAGTAGTTTTCTTGCTAGGGGTTGGGTGAAGCTCGACCTTTTTGGGTTAACTATGCAAATGTGGGAGAAGCATTGATGTTTGTATTGCAATTAAATTGATTATATGAGATTGCTTGTTAGTTCCTCATGATAGGTTTAGCTACCCTTGACTAAGGAGCTTGATAGTATGATATGCCTAATTTGACATGGAAGTGTAAATTGAGTACGTCATTACTTATTGTAATTTGATTATGTATCATCTATTGCTAAACTAATGAGGAATCTAAGTTTAGTAGTGTGAGTTGTTTTCTAATTGCATGAGGTTGATTTTACATATAGTCCTTGCTATATCTTGTCTATTTTACTCCCCGTTTGCCTATTTGCCTTGGTTGAGCGGATCTCATTCCCTAGTATCTTTAATTCATTTATTTAGCACCATAGTTTGTTTGTCTTCTTGACGAACCCCTATTCACCAATTGACTTCGAGCTAGCTTAAGTGTAAAGATCTTTGGCAATCATATCATGTTCCTTGTGGACCGAACTCTTACTTGTCATTATTCTTGGTTTGTAAGGTGTTTGTTAATAAATGTGTTTGATTGAGTGTGGAATGTACGACCGTTCGCACGCCCATCATCATGTCACTAATTAATTTAAAACTGAAATAATAATAGTAATAAATTGTAATTAAAATTGATTATTCATAACGAGGAAAACTATAAAAATCTAATCCTTTCGGATGTCTCTCTCTTGTTTGCCGACTGCTTGTAGCTACTAGGGTCGAACTCAGGATCATCAGCCTCTTCCATTAGTTCAGGTGACTCTGGTTCAGGTTCTACCTGAACGAACTCTCCCTCTTCCTCATCATCAGAAGAAATATCAATAATAATTGGAGTTGGAGGTGGATTTGGGTTAGAAATCTCTGACTGATGACTAGGATAAGGGGGATCTTGTCCCATCGGATTTTCAAAATAGTAGTCAGGGTATGGAAGGTTGAATTGTCTACAATGGGCTTTTTCTACCCTAACAAGGTAGGAAATCAGAAACCTGTAATCAGGGTACCACTGTCCATAGTAGTCCCTATATTTATAGTAGTTTGGGATGTCCCCTAGTAAGTAGAAATCATCAAATTTAGCTTTGACGGCATAATATGGAGGCTCCTTAGGTAAACAACGAACAATCATGGCTGAAATACGATCAGGGCTATCAAAAACCCTGTCCTTTAAAACATTACTCCCGTGGGAACAGTAATAACGAATCTTTTGAACATAATCGTAAGGATCGATGTTCATTTAGTTTCTTTTGCAGAGATCCTAATTTGGTGAATTTGCTAGGAAGGTTCAGCATCCTGTAAAGAAAAGACTTAGAAAAGAATCCTCTTTCCCAAAGAAAACAAAATAATACAGTTCTTGCATGAAATAGGTTCAATGTTCAATCAAACAATTTTCTTATTCCTACACACATAAATACATATCCTCAAGCAATACATTCATGATTCAACATTCATCACCTAAATATTAGTGCATACAAGAACATGATTATTTCTAACTTATATTCCCAATTCCTTTCCTACCCATTCTCACCAACATGCTATTAAAACTGTAAACACATAATACTTACCTTAATCCTTTCTTTCCTGCAAAATGAACAAACTAAAAATATTTTGACTCTTTTTTAATTTAGGATTTTTTTACTTTTACCACAAAAAAAAATCACGAAATTGTATTTTACTACCAAAAATTTTAAAAGTTTTATTTTACCATCAAAAAAAATTAAAAATTATTTTTTACCACCTATCGTCAAAAATCTAGCGGAATATTTTAAATTCTTCGATTTTTGTGCCAAACAAATCATATTTAGGGGTTTTGGGGGGC
The DNA here is from genome assembly GCF_001683475.1 of Chenopodium quinoa. Taxonomy (NCBI): domain Eukaryota; kingdom Viridiplantae; phylum Streptophyta; class Magnoliopsida; order Caryophyllales; family Amaranthaceae; genus Chenopodium; species Chenopodium quinoa. Next base: position 13,857,128 of record NW_018742738.1, on the reverse strand, counting down.
ATTTTGGTCCTATGGGTCCAATCTAAGGTCGGAATCGACAAAAAATGATCAGAAATGCTTCTTTTTGTGTAATTAAAAATACCTTGGTTTGCGTGAAACACGCAAAACAAGGCATTTTCAATCATTTTTCGTCAATTCTGACTTCAAATTGGACCATTAGGGCCAAAATGCCCCCCTAAACCTATGAACAACATGTTTTGTGCACGAAAATCGAAAAGGTTTTTTTAAACCGTTAAATTTAACGGTGTTCTTGACGGTAGGTGGTAAAAAATAATTTTTAGAAATTTTTTTGGTGGTAAAATACAACTTTTCAATTTTTTGGTAGTAAAAAACAATTTCGTGATTTTTTTTGTGGTAAAAGTAAAAAAATCCTTTATTTTTTTTTTTTGAAAATAATAGGGAAAAGACCAAGAAATTTCGGCCCTCCCCCCTAAAAAAAATTTCGGACATCCACAAAATAAAAAATAAAAAATTCGGACCTCTTAAGAAAATTTGGACCCTTTTCAAAATTAAAAAAAAAATCAGTTTTTAAATTTAATCAATAAACATTTAATCTTCTCAAAATAAAATAAAATAATTCTCTAAAAATTTCACCAATAAATGAGTACTTGGCCAAGTTTAAAATTAAAATATTTTAAAACACGTTTTTGGCTTTAGTGGTAATAAAATCTCAACCAAAGCTCACAGATACCACTTTGTAACACCCCAAAAATTCCATCCTTTTAAAATACATGTTTTGCCATGTTAAAAACTTTTAATAGGAATATCTAAGACATTACCTCCACCGTGAAAACGACTAAGACAACTATCAAGGACACACAGCGGAAGACAAATTTCAAAACCTTTCAAAACAAGTCAACTTAAAAAGTCAATCAACGAAAGTAAAGTCAAACCAAAGTCAACGAAGTAGAATAAAATCAACCTACACTACTAGAGAAAAGCCGATTTTCAACGGAAAAATTCCGTCAGAGACACTCCGTTTTCCGTCGAAAAATCCGTTTCCGACGAAATTTCGTCGGAAGCGGTTGTCGGAAAACTATTCGTAGGAAATACGACCCTTTTCCGACGAAAATTCTGTCGAAACCACTTTTCCGATGGAAATCAGCCTGTTGGAAGAGTTTTTCCGGCCCGGAAAAATCCGTAATAAATTTCCGACAGAATCATGTCGTTGAAAAGTTACAACAGAATTTCTGTCGGAAAATGCATTAAAAAATATTAAAAAATCTGGTGGCACCTCCGCCACCGGCCCCACACCTCCACCACAACACACCCAACCACCACAAACCACCTCAATACACCACTATACCCCGCCCCACAACACCAAAATAACAAACAATATTAAAAAAAAATATACAAAAAAACGATAATTACCACAAAAAAAATTCCAAACCAATAGATATACATATTTGATCGGAATTTCAATAATTTAATAAATTCATAAACTAACATTTACATAAATAATTAACTATAATCATAAATGTTCAAAAAATAAAACAAGATCTACTATTTAACCAAAATTAAAACAAGAACTACAATTTAACCAAAATTAAAACAAGATCTACAACTTAACCTAAGTTAAAACTAGATCTACAGAAAAACCTTGAGATGCTCATGACGGTGGCTGTTTTTTCGCGGTGGTGTTGTTGCGGAGACCTTGAGATACTCGTGACGATGGCTGTTGAAAGAGGCGGAGTTGTTGACGGTGGTTGTTGTTTCGCGGTGGTTGTTGTTGGGGAATGCGCCATTGCATGAGGTTCATATTGGAGGTGGTTGTTACAGTGGTATTGTTTGATGTTGATATTGGTGGTGGTTGTTGCAGTCGCGATGGTGGGAAGAAAGAGGTGGTGGTGGTTTTTGTTGCGGTAGAAACAGGGGAAAGAAGAGGAGAGAAGGAAGGGGGACAGATCTGTAAGAGAAGGGGAAAGAAGAAAAGAGGAGAGAGAAAGAGGAAGGTGAAAGGGAAATGAGAGAGAACGGGAAAGTAGAGAGAAAGAGAAAGGGGAAGGAGAGAGAAAGGGGAAGGTGAGGGGCGGAAATTAGAAAAAGGGGAAGAAGAGAGAGTTGCCCCATGCTTTAGGGTTTCACTTTTAAAAGGGGTTTTTGTTTTTTTTAAGTATTTTCCGACCGAAAATTCGTCGGAAATTTCCGACGGAATTTAATTCTGTCGGAAATTTCGGACGGAATTTAATTCTGTCAGAAATAGTAATTTCCGAAGGAAAAATCTGTCGAAAAGTGCATATATTCCGACGGAATTAGATTCCGTCGGATATTTCCGACGGATTTGCGACGGAAAATTTAAATCCGTCGGAAATATTAGACGGAATATAAATCCGTCGGAAATTTCGACTTTTTCGACGGAATTACCTGTCTGTCGAAACGAATCCGTCGGAATTTTCCCTGATTCTTGTAGTGCTACAACTTTGAACCATCATAGGCCCTTATTAAAAACCAAACCAAATTCCAAAACTTTTGCATTAGTCATGTATAAGAATAAAATCATAAATAATTAAAGCAATAACACATCATATACTTATAGAAACTAGCATGATTCGCTCTTCACTCATGCCCATTCATAAATATGCTTCATTACCTGAAAAGCTTCTCTCTACTTGTTTCCACTACTCTCCATTAAAAATGGGTCATCATAGGGCCAAGATAAAGACAAGGCCAACAAACACACAAAACACACAATCAGCAATGCTGAGTACATAAGCGTAATTAACACACTAACATACAATTACCTATCAACACACTACTTACCTTGTTGTGCCTTTTTTTCCAAGCATTTAACATTCAATAAGACTTCTCACTAGACCACTATATAATTTATTTAATGTTGACTACGCATCCAACGGGTTTCCCCACTAACCTCCCCCGAATAAGTTGAGGTTACTGACACGGGAGCTAACCGTGACATCACTAAAAACCACTCGTAAGTGACAGAATTCCTGCGCATAATAATAATAATAATAATAATAATAATAATAATAATAATAATAATAATAATAATAATAATAATAATAATAATAATAATAATAATAATAATAATAATAATAATAATAATAATAATAATAATAATAATAATAATAATAATAATAATAATAATAGATATTATGATCAAATATAAAGTCACATAACTCCCCCCATATGTTCATACTCAAGGTATATACGTTCCAAGAGTTTGGTGCGTAATCTCTTTCACTTTACGTTATTTACAAATTATTAAATTTGGTGATGACTCTCAAACCATAATAATTCAATCAATAATAATTATTCAAACAATCAAATATACCAATTTAATTCTTGAATAATTAGTGACCACATAATATTTAATGTTGAACCCTTTTTCATTCTATCTCGGTGCCAATGACACCTTAAACGCATTAAGCGCCATAAATCCTATCCCTCGGTGTTAAAAGCACCTTAAGTGCACTAAGGCACCAACTTATAATTTATTCCTCGTGTACATAGACACTTACATAGCTCCTTTCCCATGCTTAAAGCATTAATAAAAATTATATAAACCATAATAAAATTCTCTTTTAATACTCCAAACCAAATTAAACATTTAGTTTAATTAAACATGCTCTCGATCGTGTAATGAATAAATATGTGGTTCATCACCAATATTCCAAATTATAATTTTCCATCCATTAATCCATCATAAATAAATCATGCTTCATAATTCAATCACCAATAACATCCAAATCATAATTTCCATTCAAAATCTAGCATGATACTACTTGTAATAAATTAAACACATTTAGCATGCTACTACATCAATAAAATTATGCTAAGTACGCGAACTACCTTGTATACGATCTTAAAATCGCCACGACTAATAGAAATCGCTCACTTCAAAGTTTCCTAAAATTTAAAATAATAGAAGAGTATTAAAATCCTCTCTACACAAATTTCCAGCAATATATACTATTATAAAACCCCACATAATTTAATTAAAATAAGATGAAATTATATTTAAAACATCATACTTTAATCCCAATTAATAGGTAATTAAAATTCCTTAAAGAAACTTGATTTTCAATGCACTACCAAAAATTCCAACATTATATTTTAATTTAAATTTGTAGTAATTAAGCCTTAAAACACTTTAATCAAAGGTTTAAACCATTATACATCATAATCCTTCAATAATTCATAATAAGAACCTGTGGTTTCAAAAATTGGGGCTTTTTCAATATAAAATAAAATCTAAAAATTAATTAACATAATGTCCATAATCAAACATCAAAAATCAATTTACATAACTCAAAATTAATAATTAGATCTAGGATTAAAAAAAATTTCAAAACAAAGTTTTAATTTTTATTTGTTTGAAAAGGGTGGGTGACAGTGGCAGCCACCACGCCTGCTGCCAGCGGCTGACGCTGCTGGTGGTCGACGGTGAGGGGGGTGTGCCGAGAAGGGGGAAGGGGAAAAAGAGAAAGAAATGAAAAAGAAAAATAAAGAGAAAAGGGAGAGAAGTTACCTTGGATTTTCTCCACACTGGGTAAAGTTTGATTTGCCTCAAGTGTTGAATATTTATATCCTTCCTCTAGAAACCCTTCTCCCAAAAATTTCCTTTTTTTAGTCTTTCATAATCCCTTCCCTAATAAAACTTTACTAAAATAAAATTTTCTTAAATTAAACCCCAACTTAAATAAAATAACTAATTAAATAAACTTTCCTTTTTATAAAAATATTTCCAAATTCATTAAAATGAATAATTTAAATAATTTAAATAAAACAATTTATTTTAATTAAATACTTCTCAAAATACTTATTTTAATTAAAATACGTATAAATATATGAGGTATTACAGTTTACGCGTCTTCTAAAATTCGTACAGAATCCTTAATCTAATTAAATTCGAATAATTAAAATCTGTACTTATCTTTTAAAATCAGAGTTAATCTTCTTTGAAACACTTGTTTTAATCCAAATTAAATTCTTTATTTTCTAAAAACATAATTATTAATCCTAATTCCACTAGAACTCAAAATAACCTTCTAGATTATTCTAGAAAATTAAAATCAATCCTAAATTTAGGAATATTAATTAATGGGCCCTCCACTAGATCATAGGGCCATATAAAACCATTTCAGGCCCAACTTAGTATTTTGGCAATAACTTCTTCATTATTCATCGGAATTGGGCTTATAATGTATCGTTGGAAAGCTCTTTTTGAGCTCAATCCAACTACACTATGATTGGACCCTTATTATAGATCAAACTAAATTAGACTGGACATTTTCATAAATAGAGTTCATTTTCGAAAATAGAAATAAAGATATTTTTATTAAAACAACCGCATCATAAGACTTTTCACACTTTCACTGTAACACCCCAATAATTATCCCTTTTCCAAACCACTTACATTAAATAAAAATAGAGGATAACCATTAGCATGTTACCGCCACGTGTTAAAACGTTAAGGCTTTATCAAACTATTACAGCGGAAATCCAACTTAAATCTTAAAATAATATAATTTAGAAAACCATTAAGTCAAATCTTACAAAGAACCATAAAAGACCTTATTAAAACCAAACCAATATTCAAAATCTCAAAACATAACTGAAATAGTAAAGCATAAATAAGTTCAACACAAAAAACGAATACTCTTAATCACACCAATCCTTTGACAATGCGTATGTCAAATCCCCGAACTTCACATCATCAAGCTAACCTGTGCAATATTGCTCCCAATAATACAAGTGTAATAATTGGATGATCACACGGTCATTGAAAGGCAAAGGCCATGACCAAAAGAAAACACACACAAAAGCACGCAATCAGCAAAGCTGAGTACATACAAGCTACAACGTACAAAACCTAGCATGCTCAACTAATTAAAATAAATAAACATACAACACAAATTCATTAATCAAGACTCCACACTTAGACAATTCAATTGACTCAACATATTTACTAACCAATTCCAAACACTTGACTCTTTATATTTAGTTTGATTAATTTAATTTGGAGTAAACAATAGGCGAGGTTGTCCAACCAACCAAATTATTTAAAATAAAAGTTTAGCTCGATGCAAGAATGGGTGCGACTCCATTATCACAAAGTTAGTCTAGGATCCCATCTAACTTTCATTATAAAATAAAAATGTAAATACCAAAAGAGAAGAGGACATGTTGATCAAACAAGCCTCGAAAAGCCACGGGCTACCACCGTGTACCCCAACCCATAATTGTCAATACTCTAGAAGTGCACACTTTACAGAGTTTTATTGCTCATCCATGTTTCACTTTACGTGATTACAAATTTAATTAATAACCGACTCAATCAAGTAGACCATACATAAAAATCATACATCAATTCACTTTTAATCTTATTTAGGACAATGGCTATCGCATCACAAATTGACCTTTAATTCCATTAAACTTCAAAATTATCCAAATTGTTGAACAGAGTCAACCCACCTAGCCATTTCGGCTTAATCCAATTTTACTCAACATACTAACAAGTCCTGCTTGAGTAATAAATAAAATAATAATAACCTTGTGGAATAATTAATAAATTCATTCCACTTAAACACTTAATCACAGGAATATTTTTTTCAAGAATCTTTCAAGTCTCATCCACTCATCTTAATTAAATACCGATCACTCAAATCGATAAATAATTAAGAATCCTCCCCAGTGGAGTCGCCAAATTGTAGGCGTCGTTTGAAGTGCGCCTACGTTAAAAGCATGTTGTGAATATGCTTGGCACTCATAGGAAGTGGGAATTGACATTACGATTAGGGACAAATAAAGTAGGGAGCCGCCAACAAGTTTTTTTTAGGAACTTGTAAACCGTTCACGGATCATAAAAAGGCAACCACGATAAGGGACAACGATAGGCAACAACGATTGACCCGTGAAGGTTACACCCCATTCATAATCCATGAGATTACTAACTCCATATGGTTCGGAACCACGAAAGGAGGATCGGGGATGATGGTACGAAGTGAGTCATGGAGTCACATTCGCCCGTATTGGCCTCTACTCGATTCTTATATTGAAAATCATTCATGTGATCTCAAAGGCATACAAACAATAATTCAATTCGCTCCAAACTATTATTTAACTAAATTGGTTTAAAATTAATGCACACATAATTCTAAAAATTTGGTGATCACTTGAATTAATAATAAGATTAAAAGGATCCTAAATCGGTTGTCCAAATTATTTTATTAGGCGTGATTTTCAATTACATATTCCCTTTAAACATGCAATATGGTGATCAAAAATAATAACAGAATCAATATTAATATAAAAACCAATTTAATCATAATTCCAACAACATAAAAATCGTTAGAAAAATAACAATAATAACAAGAGCATGATCCTTTTACCAAACACCAAGACTAATCCATGGACCTTTCAAAGGTATGAATTTAATAAAATATGATTTTTTAAGCACTCTCGGGATTAAATACTAAACCCGACCAATAGTGGCGGTGAAAGGTTATTTATCATTGAGTTTGGTTTTGGGGAGACATTTTTAGGTGTCTACAGAAGCCCCCACTTTGACTGAGTTTGTAGAAACGCCAGCTTCGAAAACGATAGTCAAAGTAGTCGATAGGGACGGAGAATGATTTAAGACATTCTGCGATCCTAAATCACTCTGTATACGCCGATACCTGCAGAAAAATGTTAATTCCAAAGATAAAAGAGTAAAGGGATAGAATACATATCTAGCACCAGTGTGTCGGTGACAAACGAGTTTGGTATTTTCCTATGCTTGAAGGAATCCACCGAGTGACATTGGTTGAAACGTTTTCCATGCTTGAGGAAAGCCGACTGAAGAGTTTGGTACCTTTCTAAGCCTGAAGAAAGCTACCGGATAATACTTTCCATGCCTGAGGAAAGTCGACGAACGAATTTGGTGTTAATCTATGCTTGAAGAATTCCACCGATAATGCCTTCCATACTTGAGGAAAGCCGACAAAGGAATTTTGTGGTTTTCTATACTTGAAGAAAAATCCACTAATGATGCTTTCCATGCCTGAGGAAAGCCGACTTGGCGGTTTTCTATACTTGAAGAAAAATCCACCGATAACGCTTTCCAAGCCTGAGGAAAGCCGACTTGGCGGTTTTCTATACTTGAAGAAAAATCCACCGATAACGCTTTCCAAGCCTGAGGAAACTTGAAAGATGATGAGATTGCAAGTCTCTGTGTATCGAGAACCTTGCGTCATGAAATGATGGCGGTCTGCTTGTCCCCGGACGTGTGCTGTAGATGGTCCGCTTGTCTCCGGACGTGGCTGTAGTTGGTCCACTTGTCCCCGGACGTGGGCTGTAGACGGTCCGCTTGTCCCCGGACGTGGGTTGTAGATGGTCCGCTTGTCCCCGGACGTGGGCTATAGATAAGACCTGCAAAAATAAATTTGCCAATGGACTCATATACACTGTGATTGACTTGACCACTAACTTGACCAAGTTTGACTTGATGTGACATGACATGTGTATGACTTGTGTGTGTGTGTGTATATATGTGTGTGTGCAGACACAAGCAAACGAAGATGCAAAAATTTTCCGTCAATTTTTGTCATGAGTGGAGGGTACCGACTTTCTCCCGAAAAAGAAAGATGTGAAAACTGAACTTTTATTTTCGAACTTCCTTCGATGAAAACTTGGAAAAGGTTTTTGAACTTGCCCAAAATAAAATAATGAAAAAGGAAAGAAGTTTTGAAATTCCTCCTTGAGCAAGACGAAATAAATCGTATGGATTGAATTGCTTGTCCTGAAAATAATGTATGCATGATGCATGTTCTTAGGCCAGGAGGCTAAGGACAATTACTTCATGTGACATGATAGATGAATGAACTTAAGTCATGGAGCTAAGCATCATATATGGTGTAAAGAAGCAATTTTGAACGTCACTTAGGTCTGGAAGCTAAGCACGTACAGGGATTATTGCATAATGAACGTTGCTTAGGTCAAGGAGCTAAGCACGATATGCTTTGTATGATTAAAAACCATTGATATATAAATGTTTCTTAGCACATTATGCGAAACAATGAACATTGCTCAGGTCAGGAAGCTAAGCAAGTATACAATGTTTCTTCTACTAAATGTTGTCTTGAAGCATGCACAGTGTTGAAACAAGATTTCATGATAAAGGACTCTTAAAGGGAAGGATGATTGATATGGATATGTATGTGTGAGTGAAGTGTGTGAATGTGATACTAAGGCTGGCTGCAAGGGTTATAGCGATGGAAAGAGATGTGAGAAGAGTTAAAGATGATGACTTTTTAGGCTGGGTAAGCTAATGTGATTTGGTTTCAAGCCCCCAAGTCTAGCTCTAAATGGGTAGAGATAAGAATTGGATATTCTTTGACACGATCATGCATGGATATGAATATGAATGTGGCCACATCTCGATGTGAGGTTGCCTAGGTATCCGTTAGGAATCAGGCCGAACGTAGCTCTAACCGAACTTTGCACAAGTGTATGTACACCTCAAAGAGGTCTTTCAAGGGTTGTAATGTGGTTGTTGATGGTTTAAGGGAGAAAGGGGTAAAAGGCTCAAGACCCGAGAGAAGCCCCCAAGATGTGTAATTGTGAATTTGAAAATTTTGAATTTTGCAAGTTTATTTTCAACACATTTTTTTTGCTTTGAACTTTTTTTTTCTTTTTTTTCATTCTTTTGAATCAATGTAGGCAATCTCAGATCATGCGGTCCATCACTCACTTAGCATTCATGTTTCTCAGGCACGGTACTGAGCACTCGATGAGAGACGCAATTTGAGACGTGTTCATATCAAAGACATTGGAACACTTGCCTTTAGACATTGTTTTATTTTTTCTTTGCTACTTTTTTTTTTTACTTGATTTTTTGAATGTTATACAATTACACATCTTCAAATCCCAAGGTTGAGTGAATGTGAGTTGAAGAAATGAAGGCCAAATGTTAGACGAGGCTCAAAGTGGTTAATGAAGAACTTGATATGTGATTGAGTGGTTAATGGGGAATGACAGGGTTGCAAAGGTGCCTCAAATCATTGGTGTACCTTGTGTTTAGTTCGGCAATTTTTTTTTATTATTTTTTTTTATTGAGAATGAATGAATGAAAAATTCTATGATCGAGATGTAAAGGAAAATTGCTCATTTTATTAATGGAAAAGGTGAACGAAACACATGAAACATATAAAAAAAAAATTCAAAGTGGAAAACCTATGCTAGACATGAATGGGGGAATGGAGAAGAATGATAAAGAAAGAAATCATGAAATCTTGCACAAAGGATCTGCATGCCTTGTATTTATTACTTCTTGCCGCCTGGAGGGACAGGAAGTTTGTTTGCATCCATCAAGTCTTGAATGACGTCCTTCAAATTCCAACATTGCTCTGTAGTGTAGCCCCTTCCTTGATGGTACTTGCAATAGGCATTGGGATTCCATTTGGCGCTCCTTTCTTCAGGTTTTGGCTCTGGAAATGGTCCAATAGGCGTGATCAAGCCTTGACCGTAAAGGCGATCAAAGACCGCATCATAAGTCATTCCTAAATGAGTGTAAGTTCTTTTCTTCTTGGGCAATGGAGTATCAAGGGCTAACACTTCATTGAGATCAACTTGGCTTATATTGTTGGTAGTATTTTCGTGCTTAGAAGACGAAGAAGAAGGATGGTCGTTTTTCTTGTTTTTCCAAGTGTTATTATTGTTACTACCAGTAGTCTTTATTAGCTCATCCTCGATATTGATGCCGATGTCGTATACAGCTTCGAAAGTGTTCAATGGAAGAAATTTGAGATGTTCTCTATATTTATGAGTCAGATTTTGAATAAAGAGGCGAACCATCTCTCTTTCTTTGGGAGGATCTACCAAGAGTGAAGTTGTTTCCCTCCACCTGTTCAGGTAAGTGGTGAAGCCTTCATTCTCTTTCTGTTTGAGAATGGAGATTTCACGTTCAGAAGTTTTAGTTTGAATGTTACACTTGTAACGATTCATGAAACTGTCGGTGACATCTTGCCAAGTCGCAGTACGCTTGGCATCTAGGGAATAGAACCATTGTTGGCAAGCATGTTCTAAGGAGAGAGGGAACACCGTAGGGAAGAGTGTTACGTCCAATCCCTTAAGAGCCATGGTTGCAGAGAACGCCTTCAAATGGAATATTGGATTGTCAGTAGGCTTGAACTTTGGAATATCAACAGTGGAGAACTTTTCAGGGAGTCTATCTTTCACATCCAAAGGAGTGGGAGGTCGTTCCACATAAGTGAAATCCTCAGAAATCTTACTCATTTGTTCCTTTAGTTTGTCAAGGGTGGAAACAGTGACCTTGTTTTGTTCCATGGTAGTGACCCTAGTGGTAAGGGTTTGCATCATGGAAGACAGTGCCTCAATAGATTTGTTGATGTTCTCAATGTCTTCTTTAGTGGCCATTGAAAGGTTATGTGTAACGGAGATGACAAAGTTCTCTTTGAACGCCTATTAGATCTGAGAGATTGTTGCGGTTATGGTTCGAACCGTATTGATCTATCTTTGTTCCTTGAACAAGTACTGTGAAATAAAACAATTCACTTAATTGTTTGACTCATTGCTCAAGATAGGAAAGGAAGGAAAAAATAGACATTTGAAAACAGGTGAGAAAACTCCACTCATTTTTTTTATTATGACGAAAAAAGGGTGCATGAACCTAATATACGATCATAAACGACCTGGTGCACGACTCGAGTCGGAACATAAAGAAAGTGTGTGGACTATACTTGACTCGTGAATGATCAAGTGATGTTATAAGACTCGTGGTATGATCGTATGGCTAGACATGTGAACAATAACCAAAATGACTGACGCGAGGACCAAATTAACACGGAAGACTAAACTGACGCTTTTTTTTTTTTAAAAAAAGGGTGACGTGGCACGGGACACTTCTCCCGTCAGACGGGATAAATTCCCGTGTCACGGCAAAATTTATTTATTTATTTTTTTTCAAAGGGGGTGACGTGGCACGGGACACTTCTCCCGTCAGACGGGATAAATTCCCGTGTCACGGTCAATTTTTTTTTTTTAAAAAAAAAGGGTGACGTGGCACGGGACACTTCTCCCGTCAGACGGGATAAATTCCAACAACATAAAAATCGTTAGAAAAATAACAATAATAACAAGAGCATGATCCTCACTTTGAATTTGTTTGCTTGCAACTACAAAATAATAAACGAGTTAGTAACTTCAAGGAAATAATAAAACAATAACTAAATTAAATAAAATAAAATAAGGTTGATTTTGGGGCCAAACCCTCAAACGATTCTACCTTTCACGCCTTGGCTTAAGGACAGAACCTCGAGTAAAATATGGACTCCTTTGAGTGTTTGAAGAAGGAATTTTGAAGTGAAAAGGGTAGGCTAGGGTTTAGATTAATAGCATAGAAGAGAGAAAATAAGAATAATTGAATTCTGGTTGCCCCGTACATCAGAAATGAGGGGGTATTTATAGGGAAATGTGCTGAGGGAGCACACGGAACCCTAAAATGATAAAAACCCTAAAAAAGTATCCCGTAACACGGTTAGACTGTACCATGACACGGTTAGACTGTACCGTCAGACGGTACAAGTTCTCGTGACACGGTCAGTTTTGGAGTAACGCGGGAAATTTTCAGAAAAACGGGACGGAAAACGCGTTAAGGGTTTACGCGGAAAGGACACGGAACTCTCCGTGTCACGGCAGACTTCCCGTGTCACGGGAAGTTCCACCGTCAGACGGGAGGTGTTCCCGTGACACGGTCAGGCTGTACCGTGACACGGTCAGTTCTAGTCCATTTTTCCGTCTAAATTCATTTTTAACCCTAATTTCTTTCGGCTTTTTTAAGTGCCGATTGATAATTTCGGGCTTTTTCCTGACTTTTATTATTCGGGCTAAAATAAGAAAATAATGAAATATTTGGGCCAAAAATAAATAATAAAATAAAAAAATAAAAAGGTTTGGGCTTAAAATTAATTAACAAATTAAAACTATGCTTTTACCAAACACCATGACTAATCCATGGACCTTTCAAAGGTATGAATTTAATAAAATATGATTTTTTAAGCACTCTCGGGATTAAATACTGAACCCGACCAATAGTGGCGGTGAAAGGTTATTTATCATTGAGTTTGGTTTTGGGGAGACATTTTTAGGTGTCTAAAATTAATTAACAAATTAAAACTATGCTTTTACCAAACACCAAGACTAATCCATGGACCTTTCAAAGGTATGAATTTAATAAAATATGATTTTTTAAGCACTCTCGGGATTAAATACTAAACCCGACCAATAGTGGCGGTGAAAGGTTATTTATCATTGAGTTTGGTTTTGGGGAGACATTTTTAGGTGTCTACAATAACCAAACAATTTTCATCCAAGTGTTCTCTAAACATGAAACTAAGTTCTTTTCTTTTGGTACCTAAACATGATACTACTTACAACGAAGTAGACATGTACGTATCTCATGTAAACAATCCTTTGTGTCACTTTTAATCAATTAAAAGTCTCCTAGGGAATAATCACTTCCTAGAAACACAACCAACAACAATAAATTAATACTTAACCAAATTTCCAGAAATATAATTTAGATTAAAATTTCTTAAAACTTCCTTAAAAACATGTTTTTATGCTTAATTAATCATTAGAAATTCAATAGAAACAAAAGCCCCAATTTAATTGCTCATTTAAAATCCCAATTTCAATAAATTAGAACCCCATTTTTAAAATTATAAAATCTGAAAATTTGTAACATAAATATAATCTGAAATTTATAATTTATATACCAAAAAAAAAATGATACTAAAATTATAATCTTTATACTAAAATCAAAACCCAAAATAATTAAATTAACATTAATCAAAATAATGAAACAAAGGAGGAATGAGGAGAGGAGGACAGCAACCACGTGGCTGTTGGTGGCACGCCGGCGGTCAGGGGCGGCTGCGGCCGGCAACTGGCGGTGGTGGCTGGCGGTGAACAGTAGCAGCCGTGAGGAATAGTGAGCCATGCTCATGTAGGAAAGGAAAAAAGAAAAAGAAAAAAAGAAAAGAAAAAAAATATAAAAGAAAAAGATAAGGAAAAGAAAAATAAAAGAAATAAAATAAAATAGAAAGAAAATTAGACTAACCTTTTGTGTGGGAAAAATTTTGGGGATGTATGGGGTATTTATATATAGGAGAGAGAATTCTAGGGTATGAAGGAATATTGGGCCTCATGCAAATTATGGGCCAATTAAATAAGTAAAGTGGGTTAGGCTTTGTTTGTTGTACATGAACTGTAGAATGATGGTTCATAAAAAATCATAATGTAATAAAACTAATTTTCCACCCAAAATAATTTATAAATTTTTAAAATAAAATTCGGAAAAATACAAATAAATATTATAAATGAAATAAATTTTCATTAATAAAATATTTAAAAATACAGGGGATTACATTCACTTCGGTCGATAATCAAATGACGTGAAAGACATTCATAACAGGGTTTGGTTTTTAGGGAGACACAATTAGGTGTCTATAGAAGCCCCCACTTTGACTGAGTTTGGAGAAACACCTGTTTCGATAACAATAGACAAAGTATCGATAGGGACGGAGAATGATTCAGAACGTTCGGCGATCTTAAATCATTCTTGTAACGCCGATACCTGCAAACTAGCGTTAGTCAAACAAATAAAAGAGTTAAGAAACGCGTTTCTTGCACCGTCGAGCACACATCTCTGGGTAACCGTTTTGTTTGACGACCTCCACAAGCTAGGGGACATCGCCTAAAGACTGCTCCGCTTGTAGCTGCCTTCAATTTCCGCTGTGACAGTCTTTAACATCTTAGGGAACACCATTGAAGATTGCTCCGCTTGTAACAATCTTCTGTTGTTTTGTGACCATCTTCCGCATCCTAGGGAACATGATCGAAGATAACCCCGCTTGTAGTCATTTCCCGACTTTTTGACAATTTCTCTCATCCTAGGAAAAATTGTCGAAGATAACTATGCTTATAGCCATCTTCAGTTTTTATGACCATCTTCCACATCCTTGGGAGCATCGTCGAAGATCGCTTCGCTTGTAGCAATCTCCTATTTTTGCGTGATAACTTTCTTAGGAAAATTATCAAAGATCACCGCTTGTTGATCTTCAGTTTGCTGCTGCTTTGTTGGAATGTATGTTGTGTCATTTCTTGTAATTTTGTTGTGCGTTTGATGCTTGTGGTTTCTTTATGAACCAATATCTTGGTGCTTGCAATGAGCCAATGTTTAGGCGCTTAAGCTAAGTGAGACGGTCATCATCAGGTCGATCACTTAATGAGATTGTAATCGAGCCAATTATTAATCATGTCAATTTGCTTATAGAGGCTAACTAGCATACTAAGGAACCCAAAATTGTTGCATGAGGTCCGCATAAATCAATATGGGGGGCACAAATTACTAAAGACAAAATTAGGTGTCTACATAGCGCAACTAAGTTTCTTGAGCGCGGTAATATGGTAAGATCGATTCATTATTTTCACAAAATTCTAAATCTTCTGTGGGTGCATCACTAGAGGTTGCGCTAGGTGCCACGCACAACCTTATGAGTTGCGCGTGCCAGACCAACGCGACTCATTGAGTTCGCGCGAATTTTCTTGTGGCAGCTTTAGTTTTTATTTTAGGCGCCCCTAAGTCCATTTAAATTAGGTTTTAAATTCGGGTTTAGGCCTATTATTGATATGGCTTAGTTAATTGGACTTTGATTCATTTCGTTCCGGGTCAGGCTAGTCGATTTGTATTTTTATGACTTAATTAGTAGTCTGAGATAATATAGTCATGTGGGATCTTGTTGGATTTATTGTATATTTCATTATTATCAAATTTTATAATTTTAGCATGTCCAAAAATAAAGATATATATACATTTCAAGATGCATCTTAGAGACAGTGAAAAGTCACATGGGATAAAAATTAAAAGGGCAGAGGGATTAGTTTGGAAAGTGATATACTCCGTAGGCACACCTAGAGGTGTCCATTCGGGTAATCGAATGGAGTTTGGGTTGACCCACATTGGGTTCGATATCAGGTCAAGATTACCCGTTTCACCCACCTTAGGTCTGGTCGGGTAAATTTCATAACTTGGTTATTTGATGGAATATAATTTTAGGGTCTGTATAATCTTGATTCTTTGAGAAATCGGCCTCTTAGTTCAGTTTTACTATATTTTTGTGTATCCTATGCTTCATGGGTTGTTTGTATTTTTGATGCAAATTTAGCTCGAAAGATGACATATTGAAGCCTATGGATAAATTAAAGAACTGGATTTGGAATCAAGTAGATAAGGGCCTATTCTCTTCAGCTAATTTTCAGTTCAGTCCAACTCCAATCAGTTCAGTTCAGTTCCTAATTTCCTTCTCTCATAAAATATTCAATTCAGTTGACTTGAGTTCAGCTTTAATCAGTTTAGTTTAGTTCAGTTCAGCTCAGTTCAGTAAATCAGAACTGCCCTAAATGTAGCTTTAACTTGGCCTTGAATCAAAGGATGTGAGTGGCTCAGGCTCACCAAGGACTATTGCAGACAGGGGTGCGAACTCTCTAAATCAAAGGAAAGGCCTCTCCTACTTGATGCTAAAGTTCCTGCATACCTTGGAAGATTTGTCATATTTGTAGTGGTGCGACCTCTTCATCCATGTTTCACGACCGCTCCAGGTCAATGAATTGAAGAGACCTCTCCAACTTACTACCAGAGTTCCCCCCCCCTTGGTAGTAGAATTGGAAGAAAGTGGAGCTGAGGCGCAACCTCTCTAATATAGGTGTTTGGCCGCTCCACATAGTGCAGCCTCTCTACCTATTTAGAGAGCCCTCTCCTCCTAAGCGCTGGAGTTTTTGCCCTGCATTTAACTGAAGGCTGCGCAACCTCTCCAAAGTGTAGCGTGGTTGCGGTTGGCTTTTTTAGCGAATTTTTTGTTTGTGTTTTGGTAGGGTAAAGTCGTATCCCCTAATCAAAAGTAATTCCTAAATCCTCTAACTAATGTAGATAGGGAAGTAGGGTCGAATCCACAAAGAAACGAGTCTTTCTATTCCTGATTAATTAAAGTAATCTAAATTATAAAGTAACCAATATGTAAAATTGGATAATAAACTAAACTACGGAGATTAAGAATAAGGAGAAAATAATATATAAAAGAATCTAGGGCATAGGTTCACCAATAAATAATATTTCAGGATAAAACATAATAATCAATCATCAATGCATACATTAATCAGATCATAAAGGGCTTTCGCTACGTATTACAATCACACAATTAATTTACCGGTATTAAATCTCATCTCTCGAATCTCGACTTAACCATTTATAAATTAACCTGGCTATTGAAACTAGACCTAAACATCAATTCTCATGTGTCGAATCTCGAATCAATATTGTTAAACTCATGCATAAAAGATCTGCGCAAATCTAGTCATAGAGCATTAAATCAATCAATAGGAAATTAATCTAGCATTGACAATTAACAACAATAAATTACCCCTTCATATTTTTTGTGGATCCCCACAAACCCTAGAAATAAAACTACTCACTCATAATTTATCTAAACTAATCAAGCAATAAATAAAACATGATCAAAGGAATAAAATAAATAACTAAGATTAAGAGAAGAGAAATCGTTACCAAAATAAATCTGGAATTAAGAATAGAGTTAAGAACAAAGTATAAGAGAGAGAAAACTATTCTAAAAGCTAACTAGAGAGAGAAAATCTAAGAAATAATTAAGAGAGAGTAAAAGAAGGTAAAAGAAGGTACTAAACTCGTGTTACGGAGAAGTATTTATACTCCGTAAGAATCCTAAACTATAACAAGCTTAAACGACAAAAATTAACTCCTAATAATAACACGCGCCCGATCGGGCGAGGCACTGCCCGATCGGGCGCTTCTTTTTCCTCTCAAGTACATTTCTCGCGCCCGGCCGGGTGCAACTTCGGGCGCCAGCCTTGCTTCCCTCACCCGGCTGGGCACGCCTCCGAGCGTCAGCCTCTTTGGCCGGGCGGCTCTCTTGGGCCACTTTTTGGACTACGATTGGACTTCAATTCTTCGGGACAATCTGAATTTCCTCTTTGGGTCTTGAATACTTGGTCCAAATGTCCCGGTATCACATATACCGAGCCCTTAATCACCGGTTTGATGGCTCTAACCGGCCCTGGGCTATAGAAACTGGTCGTGCTTCTCCAATGCTCGTAGTTGCTCCCTAATATCTCGGGAAAATGCTCCAAAAGTGCAATTTCCTGCAAAACTCAACCAAAACTACGAAAACACCAATTAGTAATTAAAGTGGCTCAAAAGAGCCAAAAACACTACTAATTATGACCAAGGGACGGGGGTAAAATACTATATAAATTGGACATATCAAACTCCCCCAAGCCAAACCTTTGCTTGTCCCTAAGCAAAGATCTTATCAATGAATAAATAAATATACTTCACCCTAAAAGTAAAATCAATCACAAACAATTCAAGGTAAATCCAATAAACATGCTTCAAAGTCAATCAATCAAATCCATCCAATTACCTTTCCTCCCTAGCAATTGTCAAATAGAGCAAACCACAAGAGCATATATAATTCAAGACTAGTGCTCACACACTCAACTCTCATTTATGTGGCGAGTAAAAGATGTACTCGATCGCTCTCCAACCAACCCCTTTATGTGAACAATTCCCTCCCAACTCACACTCTCGTGTGTATAAAAAGATGTACGCTCAACCTACTAGTCGACTCGAAATATGTCAAATCATAACTTGCATTGATAAACAACACTTTCACATTCATACAAATCTATGCACAAAGGTCGAAAGGTCTTTAAAGCTTGTAATGTAAGGCTAGGGTAAAGGGTAGGAATCATTTGGGAACAAGTGAAAGAAAAGCTATGCTTAAGGGAGCAAATCCTAGCAAAACCCATGATCAAAATAAATAATGATCAACATCTCCTACATAACCAACTCTAACATCCACCAAATATACTCCAAACATAATAAACAATCCCAACTCTTACAATTTCACTCATAAGATATGATAATGAAGTGGAGTGAATAAACAAACTTTATTTCCAAACTTGAATATTTTTCATAGAAGCTCAATTTTTTTCTTTCTTTTTGAATCACCTCCAACTAGAACATTTGAACATTGAACATTTTTTTCTTTTTTGCCCCCTAGCGTTGGCAACTAAAAGGTCATAAGTGTAGGATGGTTGCCCGTTGGGAAAGGCGGTCAAGTCAGGACTAGGTAGGGGAAAGATGGGCAAAGGCTGCTCGGTCCCAATCCTAATACACCAGTGGGGTGTCTGCTCACTGTCCAGTCGTACCCACAACTCCTCAAAATACCTAGCAGTCATATAGGTATCCGGTCCACAGTTGGTCAGTTGGTAGGGTCCACCATCAACAAAACCGGCCTTTTTCACTGCTATTCTAGTAATAAGGCCTCCTATACGAATGGGGGTGCGAGACTGGGTACTGGCTGTGGCATGTCTGCTCAAATGGTGGATGATGTACCTACCCATGTTCAGTTTCCCAAACCCAAACACATAGTGTCCTATAACAGCTAGTTCATTGGTTTGGGCGTTATGGGGCTCATTCCAACCTAGAAAACACAAACCCGCAAATCTTTGCCAGATTTTTGGAATAGGGTGATGAATAGGTTTAGTACTAGCATGTTGGGGGTCGGGGGTAGGAAAACTAGTAAGAGCATGATAAATGTCACCCATTTTGTAATCAGCATGCCATTGGTATGGTAATTCAGAATTTAATTCAAACAATTTACAAAATTCCACATAAGTTAAACTAATATTTCTATTGTTCAATCTAAAAAATAAATTCGGCCCAATTCTACTATTTACAACTTTCAAAGAAGACAAGAATTCACAAGTTAATTCACGATATGTAGGATAATGCATATCAACAAATTTTCTCATTCCTATGTCATTCAAAAATCGTTTAACAAAATCATACAAACCATAAGTTTCTAAAGTAGGGCGGTGTAACCACCGTGAAGGAATTACCTCGCGCCCGGCTAGGTGTTCTAGCCGCTCCTTTTGCTCCTGGCTAGCAATACGGATCGTTGGCCAGTAGGGGAGTTGTAAATCCGGGTCGTACTCCTCCCTCAAGCTAGAACTCTTACCGAAAATAGACCGAGCCCTCTTTGAAGACATAGTAAAAATGGGTGTGAAAATTAATTTGAATGGAATTCGAAAATTTATATATAGAATTGTAGAGGATGAAGAGAGGATTAATAATATGTAAAAATATTTGGATTTGGGTGAGAAATGGAGAAGAAAACTTAGAGAGAAGGTAGAGGATTTAAGGTTTTAGAGAGAGAAAGTTATGGAGGAAAGAGAATAAATGAGAAAAGAAAGAAGAAAGAAGAAGAAAAGAAATTCGGGCGTGTCGCGCCGGGTTGGGCGGGTGTTCGCCCGATCGGGCGATCTGAAATTATTTTTCTAGTATGCTCTCGTGCCCGGTCGGGCGCCCTTCGCCCGATTGGGCGATCTAAGATGTCCGTATACAGCGAGTTTCGCGCCCGGTCGGGCAAAAATTGAGCTTTTTCAACCCTTGCTCTCGCGCCCGGTCGGGCGAGCTTCGCCCGGTCGGGCCCGAGGCTAATTTGACGAAATCTTTACTTTCTTCTTTTCTTTAATTTTTGGCTAACTCTTTTCCTTCAAACCTGTACAAAAACTCATAAAGCCTATTAAATTCCCTGATCTCTCCTCTCATAAGAAAAAGAAAGAAAAACTAGTCTAAAAAGCATTAAAATACGGGTTGCCTCCCGCAAAGCGCTGGTTTATCTAGGTCCCGCACGACCTTCTTACCAAGTACAAGAACTAGGACCCTTAGCCTAACGCTTGGTCGGGTGGTTTTTCACCCGGTCAAGCGATGTTTTGAATACGACGCGGCTTCCTGACATACCCTGTGGGACGCCAATTCACCTTATCTGGTGGATCCTCCTTGACTTGGATTGGGGGTTCTTCAATGCTGCGCACTAAAGATCCTTCTTTGATCGAGGGTTGCTTCAAATTGTCATTACATTTAGCACTTGCAACTCGATCTAGCGGAACACTCACCGTAGGCTCAATTTCCACAACTTGCTTGATTGACTCCACCTTTTCGTCCTCAAAACCAAGGCCGACAGTGTAGAGGGCTCTTTCTATTACATCAACTTCCTTCTGCCATTTGTCTATCTCATCTGAAAGGGATGCAACACAAGATACCGCCTCCAAGGGATCTTTTACAAGAGCTTGGGGCTTGTTAGAATAATTATGAACCACATTAACACTAAAGCACTTCTCCTCTGTCATGGGGCTTTTAGGGGTATTATTAAGATTAAAAATAATTTTATCGTCCCCTACTGATAGTGTTAATTTACCACTTTTCACATCTATAATTGCTCCTGCAGTGTTAAGGAATGGTCTACCCAAAATGATTGGGGTTTGCATATCCTCAGCCATATCAAGAACAACAAAATCAACAGGTATATAAAATTTACCTACTCTAACGGGAACATCCTCTAAAACGCCTAAGGGGTATTTGAAAGAACGGTCGGCTATTGTAGAGTAATATTAGTAGCTTTTAATTTACCCGTATTCAACTTGGAACACACAGATAATGGCATAACACTAACGCTAGCACCCAAATCACACAATGCATTATCAATCATTAGATTGCCAATATGACAAGGGATAAAAAAACTACCCGGATCTTTTAATTTAGGTGGAGATTTATTTTGAAGAACGACACTACAGTTTGCAGTGAATGCTACTGTCTCTACCTCACTAATAGACCTTTTTCTTTTCAATATTTCTTTCATAAATTTTGCATATGCGGGAATTTGTGTGATCAGTTCAGTGAAGGGAACTGTTACCTTTAAATCTTTTACCATCTCCAGAAACTTACCAAACTGCTTATCCAAATTTGTTTTCAATTGACGATTGGGGAATGGAAGTTTGATAACTGGCTTTGGAGCATTATTGCTCCTATCTAGAGTGGCCACCTTTCCTGGAGTCGTATCCTACAATGTAGAATTAAATATATTAGTACTATGCTTTAGCCTTGCGGGGCTATTAGCTACATTGTCTGGTTTAACGGAATCAAGATTAGCATTATTTATTAAAACAGGTTCATCATCTCTGGGCATAGGGGGCCCTTCGTAGTTTGAACCACTCCTTAGAGTAATTTCATAGGCTTGATCCGTAGGCCTGGTCGGCTGTGCTGGTAGAGCTCCCTGTTGGCGGGCTTGTAGAGTAGCGGAAAGTTGCGATATTTGATTATCTACAATTTTATTGTGTGCTAGAATTGAATCAATTTGTGCATCTCTACTCTCCATGTGCTTCTGCATATTAACCAGCATCGCTCTAATTTCTACCAAAGCGAGGTCGGAAGATGAGGAGGGTTGTTGTGGTTGGTTCTTCTGGCCAGCATTGGGATGGTAATATTTCTGATGTTGTTGTGGCGCATGTGGTTCTTGTGGTGGTGGATTTTGAACGTTGGAACTCCGGTAGGAAAGGTACAGATGGTTCCGGTACCAAGGATTGTAGGTGTTGGAGTATGGGTTATTCTGCCTATAAGCTTGAAAGGCATTAACTTGCTCCACGGAACTCCTGCAATCTTGTTCCCAATGACCTAAAATTCCACAATTTTCACAGAAATCCTCATTAGCATTATTGTAATTGCAGAAACATTAGCTACATTAGCAGTGCTAAGATTATCTAATTTCTGGCAGATAGAAGTTAATTGAGCTTGCAAAAAGGATACAGAGTCAACACTATGCTTTCCCTTGTTAGCAAAGCCACTAAGATTCCCATATTGGGAATTATGTATCGCCATATCTTCAATAACCTGACCTGCATCATCAACATTGAGATTCATAAACCTCCCACTAGCTGCAGAATCTAAAATTATTCTAGATGAATTTCCAATGCCATTGTAAAAGGCTTGGATTAACTGCCATTGTGCCAAATTATGATGGGGACATTATCTTTGTAGGTCCTTGAACCTCTCCCAAGCCTCATATAAAGTTTCGTCGGCTTCTTGGGCAAAGTTCTGAATTACACTCCGTAGTACGGTTGTTCTCTCTGTAGGATAATACTTGTTATAAAAATTCAAAACAAGAGTTTCCCAGTCAGTTATACCAAGTGCAGTTCTATTTAAACCATTAAATCATAATTTGGCTTTTCCAATTAAAGAGAAAGGAAAGAGAATTTCCCTGATTTGGTCTTGTGTGACCCCGACTTGCCTGATGGTATTACAATACTGACAATAGTCTGCAATGTGAAGATTTGGGTCTTCAACCTTAGCTCCACTAAATTGCTTCCTCTCTATCATCGTTATAAATTGGGGTTTAATCTCAAATTGTACCCCATCAAGAGCCGGAGTGGGAGTAAGGTGTGGAAAATCTGTAAGCTTTGGTTGTGAGTAATCACTAAGCTTATTTGGAGCCGTCAACTCTGATGCTGGATCTGATGATACCTCTGAATCGCTAGAACCAGTTGGAGGATCTCGGTGATTATTATTATCACCAGAATCCGCCAGAATTTGCTTGTAAAAATTCTTCTGTCTATGGAAGGATCGTTCGATCTCAGGATCGAATGGGACGTACCATGATCTGGAACACCTGGGCATAAACAAAAACTAAAAGAAAATATGAGACTTGCCTCAAAGAACTCACGTTCTCCGAGACAAAAAGAAATAACCTAGACTACAAAAATAATCAGAAATAAAAATAAAACCGTTTCCCCGGCAACGACGCCAAATTTTGGCAGGGTAAAGTCGTATCCCCTAATCAAAAGTAATTCCTAAATCCTCTAACTAATGTAGATAGGGAAGTAGGGTCGAATCCACAAAGAAACGAGTCTTTCTATTCCTGATTAATTAAAGTAATCTAAATTATAAAGTAACCAATATGTAAAATTGGATAATAAACTAAACTACGGAGATTAAGAATAAGGAGAAAATAATATATAAAAGGATCTAGGGCATAGGTTCACCAATAAATAATATTTCAGGATAAAACATAATAATCAATCATCAATGCATACATTAATCAGATCATAAAGGGCTTTCGCTACGTATTACAATCACACAATTAATTTACCGGTATTAAATCTCATCTCTCGAATCTCGACTTAAATATTTATAAATTAACCTACCTATTGAAACTAGACCTAAACATCAATTCTCATGTGTCGAATCTCGAATCAATATTGTTAAACTCATGCATAAAAGATCTGCGCAAATCTAGTCACAGAGCATTAAATCAATCAATAGGAAATTAATCTAGCATTGACAATTAACAACAATAAATTACCCCTTCATATTTTTTGTGGATCCCCACAAACCCTAGAAATAAAACTACTCACTCATAATTAAATCTAAACTAATCAAGCAATAAATAAAACATGATCAAAGGAATAAAATAAATAACTAAGATTAAGAGAAGAGAAATCGTTACCAAAATAAATCTGGAATCAAGAATAGAGTTAAGAACAAAGTATAAGAGAGAGAAAACTATTCTAAAAGCTAAATAGAGAGAGAAAATCTAAGAAATAATTAAGAGAGAGTAAAAGAAGGTAAAAGAAGGTACTAAACTCGTTTTACGGAGAAGTATTTATACTCCGTAAGAATCCTAAACTAAAACAAACTTAAACGACAAAAATTAACTCCTAATAATAACACGCGCCTGATCGGGCGAGGCACCGCCCGATCGGGCGCGTCTTTTTCCTCTCAAGTACATTTCTCGTGCCCGGTCGGGCGCGACTTCGGGCGCTAGCCTTGCTTCCCTCGCCCGGCCGGGCGCGCCTCCGGGCGCCAGCCTCTTTGGCCGGGCGGCTCTCTTGGGCCACTATTTGGACTACGATTGGGCTCCAATTCTTCGAGTCAATCTGAATTTCCTCTTCGGGTCTTGAATACTTGGTCCAAATGCCCCGGTATCACATATACCGAGCCCTTAATCACCGGTTCGATGGCTCTAACCGGCCCTAGGCTATAGAAACTGGTCGTGCTTCTCCAATGCTCGTAGTTGCTCCCTAATATCTCGGGAAAATGCTCCAAAAGTGCAATTTCCTGCAAAACTCAACCAAAACTACGAAAACACTAGAAAACACCAATTAGTAATAAAAGTGGCTCAAAAGAGCCAAAAACACTACTAATTATGACCAAGGGACGGGGGTAAAATACTATATAAATTGGACATATCATGTTTTCTACGTAAATTGGGGGTCATATAAATTCTTTTTTGGCTTCTTTGGACCATATTCAATTTCCCATTGTCATTTCTCTTAGTTTGTAATTGTAGCACTTAAAAACTTTCTCAATTCAAATTATTGCTTAGAATTTAGTTCTTAGTTTTAGAAATTTCAATCTCAATTATTATAGAAGATAAATTCACCACTGTTATTAAAGGTTGAAGCTACTAGTAACTATTGCTTACTTTACTTTACTCTCTTCTCTCTACTCTATTTGGTCATTGCTTTCTTAATTGTTATATGCTCACTTTATTAGAACTCAATCTTATTATTAATTGAAGTACTTGAAATTGTTACTTGCTTTCTTCTGCATGGATAATAAGTAGTATAATTTCTAGGGTTTGGGTTAAATCTTTAACGTAGTCACAAATTACTTATCGCATGTGCTAATTTGGTTATTGTGGTGAAAAAAATTAGTTAATCTTAAGTGGTTTCATTGTTAGCCATTGATAGAGTTATTTATCCAAACTTTCTCAATGAAGAATGATTGAGATATGAAGTAGAGTTAGCTTCCTTATACTTAATTGACTTAAATGCCATTAGAATAAGAATCTCTAGTCAAAAGAATGTTCATGTGATCACAATTATGCTTTAACACTTGTTTTATGTTTTGTAACTAGAAGAGTAGGTTGAATTCATTCACGACTCAAGTAATCCCTCCAGAGTTGCGTGACTTATATGGCTTTCCCTAATTTATCCCCTATTTTACCTTATTGTACATTTAATTGTGGTATGTGATGAAGATAAGTTGTATAATTCGAGCCCTAGACTTCTTTATTAGTGTTAATTCCCCTTTAAGATCTTAGTTGACTTAAGCTAGTAGTTGATAATAGAAACCAACCCAAAACCTTTGACTTAATTTAGCTTATTTAAATGATAACGGTCGGTGAATGATAAAACGCCTCTCATGCGTTTGGTCTTTTCTTACCCTTGCTACTAGTTAGTAAGATCGAAATAGCTTTTAATATTTGATAGGTTGGGCCAGATTAGTTTCGGGTCAAGGTTTGTCGAGTGAGGGCCAGAGTTTTGAGTAGGGTCAACTTAAGATTAGTTCATATTTAGTTCGTATGAATTCGAATCGGGTTCAAAACGGGTTTGACATCCTTAATTTTAGGTTGGATAGCTTTGGGTCTGGTTGATTCAAGTATGGTGATTTTGATTCCATTAAGTTCAGTTTGATTAAGGTAAGGTGATTTAGTATTGGGTCAATTCTGATTTAGATCCTTTTAGTGTTTTGGCTGAATTTTGATCAAGTTGACTAAATTCACTATTCAAATAAGGACATTTTTAAACTAGGGTAATTATTGAGTTATTACCTTATTATTGGGTCAATATTAGGTTATTTATGTGTCAATTTTCATATTATATCATTATTAATCACGAAGTATTAATTTTTCATCCGATAAGTTCTTGTGTCATTTTTATCTTTAACCCAGGCCAAATTAAAAATGTATTATCGATGATTCATCATACATACACATAATTATATGACAGGATAAGTAATGATTTAATAGCCACATATGGTGATGTTGATTAGACACAAAAGAATTTCATCTTTTTAAGGTTATTAATACTTTTCAACCTAATAATAATTTCTTTAACAGGTTTACCAAAAAAAAACTCTTACGAGACTATATGAGCATTGTTAGTTTGCTATATCACTAATTCAATTTGTATATAAGATATACTAAGTTAGAATTCATAGGTTGAGTTTAGCATTATGGTTAGTTTGAATTCATATGTTTGGTTGAAATTATGGTTGGCTTAAAATCATGTTGGGTTGAATCGGATCGGGTTAAAAGAGATTAGATTGAATCGAGTATTTATCAGGTCAAATTCAGATCGGTTTGAGTTCAGGTTGGGTCAAAACCGTTCGGCTTAAGTTCAATTCAATTCGGGATGAGTTCAGGTCGGATCAAATTAGTGCCACTATGGGTTCGTTTTGGCATCATTTTCAGTTTTCAGTTTTTGTTTCTTCAAAACTGAAAACTAGTTTTAGTTTTTAATTTTTTGTTTTTAAAAACTGTTTTCATTTCTCAGTTTTGAGTTTACAATCAACTCTCATACTACCAAACATTTATAGCTTTAATCAACTCTTATACTACCTATAACTACTAATTTATTTTCAAAAAAAGAAATATACATATATTTCAATTTATTGATTATAAATGAATTTAAAAGAAAAGAGATCAAAGAGGAGAACACTCCAAACCTGTAATTGCTTGCTTCTTTAATCTAGAGAATGATTAAGGTTTGAGGAAGAAAGATGAAATATCGAATTTGAAGGAGAAACCATTGATGAAACAACCATAGCTTTGATAGGGTTTTTTTTTAATTATTTTTTAAAACAAAACCCCAAAAACTGTTTTGAGGTGTTTTAGGTTTACTATTGTAATTTTTACAAAATAGATGTAAAGTTGTTTTTTAAGTGATTTTACCAAACACTGTTTTATTTTAAGGGTAAAAACAAAAAAAAAAAAAACAAAAACAGCAATGATGTCAAACACAAAGGTGCTCAATTCATTTCCCGAGTTCTCCAATAATCCTCTATGGTCAAAGTTTGGTATTACAAAAGTCCATGCCAAATTTACCGCGGCACAACACAAACTCTCCCAAAAAGTGACAGTTTTACTGCGCTCTCCTCTCTCCCCCGAGAAATTCTTGGTCTCAAGTAGGTAGAGACCAAGGTGGTCTCTAGTAAGGTCATTCTCGTAATTTAAAAAAAATACCTTATCTGTAAGTACCAACAATATATATAGACAATACCATCCTGAGTAGTATCAAAATACCATCATATAACTCATTGGTATCATCATCATACTGCGGTTGGTATCATAAAATAACAAGTATTGTTGTTGGTATAAGTAGCTTTATAATTGGTATCCTAAGTAAAACTTTGTTGGTATCTAGCAGCGTTCGATTGGTATCAGTGCCATACGGTTAAAAGCTAAATTAAGGCATTAATAATTAAGTAAAACTGGAGAACACTAGGCCCTCTACTGAGTGTAAGAAACCTGATTTTAAGCATTATTATCATATTCCTAAAAATACTAATAATTTTTGCCCAGTCCTTAATTATATAGTAGATCAAATTGGCGAATTAAGATCGGAAGTTGACAACATACATGCTCGTTGTATTAATATAGAAAATAAGATATCAATAACCACAACCGACATTAATAAAAAAAGTAAGCGACCTAAACGAACAGGTTAAACAAGTTCAACTTGATTTAACAAACGAAGTTAGGCATCAATTTGGAAAAGAAGTATCACCTAATAAGGAGAAAATCGTCCCATATAAATATAAATATCCTTTTCAAAATCTAGATAAAAATAAAAAGTTTACTGTAACACTCGCTAAGAGACCTACTAGTAACCAAGAAAATAATAAGGAAACTAAACATGAGCCCTCATCTTCAGGAGAAAACACTAAATGAATTACAAGTCCTTTTCGACAAAGAAGAAGACCCTAATAAGCTTAACGAAATCATGAACTTAATTTCTAAAAAAGGGATTGCTTCTGATAAAGAAATAAAGGAAAATAATTATGTTACTTTAGAGGAAGATTTATATCAACAAATGGGATTAATGAAGTTAAATGATCTTGACTTTCTACCCATAGAAGTTGTTCAACAAAGGATCGAAAACAAACTAGGTAAAAGTGTTATGGATAATAATGATGTTGGTGAGGAAATTATTAATGAAAATATTAATGTAAACAATGTTATCCAAAGACCTAGGTACCAAGGAGAAGGAAGTTGCACCCGACCAAGATACATACCAGGGAAGACTACCCGGTTTAGTGTCAGGGTTATGCCTAATCATACACCTAAACAAGAAGAAGTGACTCTTGAACCTATAAGTCAAACTGGTTATAAACTTAAGCTAGACGGTGTAAGAGACAGACAAGATGTTTTAGATCAGTGGAAGAAGAGTATGAGTAGTGTACTTAATTTAAACATTGATTGGACTTCAGAAAATTTCTTAAACTACATTGAACATAGTCTTTGTGGTTGTGTAGAAGACTGGTACGATGGAATAGAGGAAGAAGTAAAAACTGCATTAAGAGCTAGCGAATCACCTACTAGAATGTTTAGGCAGTTATGTCAATATATTGAGTCAGAGTTCATTGGTCCTAGAGCCGATCCTAATGAGAAACGAATGGAATATCAAAGAAAGTTAAGTAATTTATCCATCTGTAATATGAAATATGTTGATGATTACATTATGGAATTTGAAACATATTATTATAAAATTGGTGAAAATGAAACAAATCTTGGAATGTTCTATGACAAATTACCCAGTCCTCTTAATGAAGAGATTAGTGAAAAATATCAAGAATGGAGAGAGAGATTTTTAGCTAGGGATGCCCTAGGAAACAGAATTGCTTTCCTTAGAAAATGGATTGAAAAGAAGTGTAGAGAGGTTGCAGGAACTCAACAAATGAAGAGACAATTTCTCACTTGTTGGGATTTCCCAAATAACTATGGATGTGAAAGAAAAAACTATAATAAAAGAAAGAACTATAAGAAAAATAAATTTGACCGATCAAGAGGAGAAACCTATAAGAAGAAGTACTATAAACATAAATATAGAAAACCAAGTAGGTTTTTCAGAAAGGCAACATATTGTCCTGAGAAAAAGAAGACATGTAAGTGTTGGTCTTGTGGAGAATTAGGACATTATGCTAATGAATGTAAGAAAGCTAATCATAAACTAATGGAAGCCTTAGGAAGTTGGGATTACATAGAAATACCATAAGACAAGGCTTTAGAATTAGCTTTAAGCAATAATAAAGGAATAGTAGAAATCGTAGAAGGAGAAAATGAGTATAAGGAAAAACCTGAAGTTAGTGATGAGTTTGAAGATGAAAATTATGAAGAAATAAATGACATGATGGAAGGAGAAGAATTAGAAAATTCAGAATCAGATGACAATGAGGAAGATAAAAGCAAAATGAAAATAGGTCAACTAAAAAGAGTTGAGTATTCATTTGAAGATAATGACCTAGATCAAGTAATCAAAGAAAGCTGGAATTTTCCCTAGATTACTAAAGATAAAATATTTAAAACTTCTTTCTTTAAGACTAGAACTAAATATGTATGTGAAGAAATGGAAGGAAGTATAGTAATCGAAGATTGCGAACAAAAGGCAGCCGAAATTAATATCATAAACTGGAAAAGTATTAAAAAACATAAAGAAAAAGGAAATTATAGCTATATTTGTATTGGTGCAGTACAAGTATACATAACTCCTTTGCAAGATTTTGGCAAAGATTTTAAATGCTCGAGTTTTATTTGTGATATTAGACATAAAGAATTTTATGATCAAATAATTAGTGGTATCACATGTAACTTAAGTCAAGGAACGGTAAGCTATATATGTGAACCTAGATATTATGTGAGCTTAGAGGATTCCCTTGCGTCAAAGTTTTTAGCTATCAAGCTATTAACAGAAGGTGTGAAAATGCATAAAGGAACACGCCCATACAATTAAGATGGAAGGTGGTTTATAAGTTGGTAAACACTATAGACTCATCTTTTAAAAAACAAATAGTCGATGCTCAGAAATATGAGCAAGGAGGAGGTCCTAAGAAGAAAATTACGCCTATAAAGGTAAATCCTAATAAAATTGAAATTGAAAAAACTTGGGAGGAATTCTTTATGAACCCTGCAGTTAGTAATAGATCAAGTAAAATGTTAATTGATGAATCAGGACTACTTCATATTGGAATGAATACAAAACCTAAAATACAGAGAAATCTGAGTCTTAGAACATCAAGTCTAAGTAGACAAAATTCAACAATAATAAGAATGAAAAAACAAGGTGATGAAAAGCCAGAAGAGGATGAAGAAGAAATATTAGTTCTACTAAAGAAACTAAATGAAAAATATGAAAGTAAAAAGGCCTTAAAACAACCAGCAAGACATAGCATTGATATGGGATCATGTTCTAATTTCGAATTAAATGAAGATCCAAATAATCCTATTGATAAAAGGAAGGTAATTGAATATAAAACCAAAACTGTGAGTGAACCAGTATATGAAGATGAAGTTAATATGCAAATGAAAGCTCATAATGAAATATCCAGTACTAACCCTAATAGCATTTATATTCCAATTGATATATGCATTGAGGATTACAATAAATATAAATTATGTGCATATATTGATAGTGGTTGTTCTACATGTTTTGGAAAGAGATCACTATTTCCAGAATTCTTGTGGAAAAAAGCCAAAAATCCTATGCAAGTTAGAATTGCTAATAATAGTGTCATGATGCATACGGAGATAATTGAAGATATAAAGATAGAAATCGGAGGAGTTCAGTGTGTTATTCCTATTTTATGGGCAACTAATCAGCCTAGTCATGATATGACAATAGGAAATAATTTTCAAAGGTTATACTCTCCATGCACTCAAACTATTGATCAAATAATCTTTACTATTAATGGTCATTTTGTTCCCATACAGAAAATAACAAAGGCATATACTCATCAGACAATGGAATTTACGCGCAGCCACCGTGGTGATAGGGTTACTCCTACACAACGAGAGGTTGCACTTAGAATTTTTGAGTGTGATTCATCATTAATATATCAGATAAATAAACAACAAGAAAAACTATGCGAAAAATTATATTCTACAAATCCTTTAGAACATTGGGAAAAGGATAAAGCATTTGCTAAGATAACTCTAACAAATCCTAATAAGATTATTAGAGTGAGACAAAAGGTTTATACTTACCAAGATATTCAGGAGTTTAATGAACAAATAAAAGAATTGCTTAATAAAAAGCTAATTAGGAATAGCAAAAGCCCTCATAATAGTCCATCATTCATGGTAAGAAATCATGCAGAAGAAAAAATAGGTAAAGCTAGAATGGTCATTAATTATAAACAACTAAATGATAATACTGTTTTTGATGGCTATTACATTCCTAATAAAACTGTGTTATTTAATAGAATACAAGGAGCCACATGGTTTTCTAAAATGGATTGTAAGAGTGGCTACTAGCAAATTAAAATGGAAGAAGAAAGCATTCCATTAACTGCATTTAGTGCCCCTCAAGGGCATTATGAATGGCTAGTAATGCCTTTTGGATTAAAAAATTCTCCACAAATATTTCAGAGAAGAATGGATAATATTTTTAGAGAACTTAATCATTGTTGTTTGGTCCATATAGATGATATTCTAATATTTTCAAAAGATTTATAATAACATAAAAATGATCTTAAAGCAGTAACTCAAAAATGTGCAGAGCATGGTATAATCCTTGGAAAAGATAAATGTTTTTATGCTAAACAAGAAATTGAGTTTCTAGGATTAGAAATTAAAGCAGGACAAATAATACTACAAAACATATTCTAGAAAAGATTGAAAAATTTCCCGATAAAATTGAAGATAGAAAACAGCTAGAAAGGTTTACAGGATGTTTAACCTATGCTTCTGATTTTATGGAAAATCTTGCTTTATTAAGAAAGCCATTACAACAAAAACTCAAGAAAGAAATAACTTGGAACTGGAAGGAAAGTGATTCCAAAATTGTTCAAGATTTAAAATCTATGTGTAAAGACCTTCCTGTACTAACACTACCTATTAGTGAAGATGATTTAATCCTTGAAACAGATGCTAGTAATGAGCACTGGAGTGTTGTGTTAAAAATAAAAGAAGGAGAAAGACTATGCAGATATAGCAGTGGAAGTTTTAACAAAGCTGAGTTAAACTATCCTACAATGCAAAAGGAAATCCTTGCAGTTATTAGAGGGATCGAGAAGTTTTTAATCTTCTTAGCCCCTAAACAGTTCTTAATAAGAACAGATTGCAAAGGTATACTCGGTTTTGTTAAAAAGAATTTGTCTAATATGCAAGCGCAAGGGAGACTCCTGCGCTGGCAATTATGGCTTAACCAATTCTCTTTTACTGTTGAACATATACAGGGAACAAAGAATTCTTTGGCAGACAGCTTGACCAGAGAATTAGCTAATGTCGTCTAAGAAGCTCAAGACTACACAAAAACCTCTTGCATACCAACTTCAAAAGATGGATGTTGAGAGGAAAACTCTCATTGATGAGACCGAAAAGGCAATGGAGCGGGTTTCACCCTCCAGTTGGGACTTAATGCAAGGCTTGATGATATCAGCAAAACAACGTTCGCGAGATGGTTTAATTAAGGGTTGCCATCGGGTAGTCCAAAGGTTACTGATGTTCGAAATAGCAATTATGTTATTTCAGCTCATTCCTAATGTACGAAATACAATATTAAACAAAATAAGAGATAACGATTTTAGGACATGGTACGAGTTGGTGGCTACAAGGTCCAATAAATTCTTTGATCTTCGAGATCTATGGGGAGAAAGAGTAGAGTTTCCCAAAAACTCTAAAGTTGCATCATTGCGAATCTACCCATATCCTCTTAATAAAAATGCTCCATTCATTAGTATACAATACAAGGCTTGGGATTAGGAATGGTACATGATTTCTATGAATTCCCTACTCCTAATGACTCTTTCTTTCCAAGACTTACAAAGTTCCAGCAGTATGCATTTAACAAGGTTCGAAAATATTGTGATGACAAAAAAGACGAATTTCGGTTAAGCGTAAAGGTACAATGTGCTAATATCGAAGTTAAATAAGGAAAAGTTAGTCCCCCACATTACTTAATAGTATTTGGGGGAGTGAGGTATTGCAAAGATCCCATACTAATTCGTCAGAAGAATGTTAGAAATCCAACTGAAGCAAGAGCATTGAGATTTTTCTACATTTCACAATATCTTAACGATTTTATAAAAAGGAAAGAAATTCCTCTTGTCATGTTTCATGTTGGTAACTAGGGCTGTACACAATTTGGTCTAGACCGTAACCAAACCAGACCAAACCGCATTTTAGCGGTTTGGTTTGGTTTGCGGTTTGGAAAAGTACGGTTTGGTTTCGATTTTTTGGGAAATACGGTTTGCGGTTTGGTTTGGTTTTTCAAAAATTATAAACCAAACCAAACCGTAAACCAGTAAACCGCATTTTAATATTTAAATAATTTTTAAATAAATTAAAATAGTTATTATATATTATAAAAAAATAAAAAACAAAAAAAAATGAAAAATCATTAGAAGACTATACGGTCAGTATACTACTATACTCTATACTCAATCTCAAATATCAATACTTAAAATTCAATAGGTCATATAACTGTAATGTAGTATGATATAGTATAAATTATTTTTCTGGACAAATGTATTATGCTTTTTTCCATTGTTAATTTGTTATGTATTATTTTTATTATGTGTTATTGTGTTAGCACTTAGCACTTGATTAGTTGGTTGTTATTTTTATTAAAAATTTGTAGTAGAATTTAATTCCTTTGGCTAATTATTTGAACTTTATTATAAATTTATTAATATTTGACAATTTTTAGGAAAAAATGCCGTCTCATCATAAACCGCAAACCAAACCGCACCAAACCGCATTATTACGGTTTGGTTTGGTTTGGTTTCAATACTAATATGGTTTGGTTTGGTTTGGAAAATTGACCAAACCGTATTTTACGGTTTGGTTTGGTTTAGACTCAAACCACACCAAACTAGACCATGTTCACCCCTATTGGTAACACAACAATTGTGGCGCCTAACGAGATGAAAGAATATTTAGTAGATGGCATAAACAACACCAAGTCAATCTACAAATATTTAGAAGATATCGAAAGAGGAAAGTTTCTGTCATTTGAAGGCTATGAGTATCTGTTTGAAGCATTCATGAGTTGGGATGAAGAGTATGCAGCCAAATGTGTCCCAGACCTTTGCAGAGAGAATCCTTTTTACGAAGACAGTAAAGATAGTGAGGGAGGCCTACAAGAAATGATGATGGATGAAATTATGAATGCATGAGCCCACACCAGCAATACTTCAAGACATCTTTACCGTAGCCACGTTTTATTAATTGTTTATGTCTTAAAGTATCTTTGTAAAAAGCAATGGTGTAGAAATTGCTTGCTGAGTCAGGATAAGAATCCTATGTAAGTTTGCTTCCCTATATAAAGGGACTTAGGCCAAGAAGTGAAGACAGAGTTGGAAGAGTTAGCTAGAGAATTACTCTGAAATATTTAGAGAGTCCTCTAGAGAAAAATATTCACCTTAAGAGAAAGATTGGTTCTCCATCTCTCTTAAAGTAGAGAAAACTCTAGTTTAACTTATGTCTGTTTAAGCTTTCAGTTTGTGTGTGTGTGTGTGTGTTGTAATATATGAGGGTTGTAATCTTTTCAAATTAAATAAAAGTTTCGTTCAAGAAGGGAACGTTATCCCCTTGAACCTTATATATCAAATGAGTTATCTTTCTGTTTAGCTCCATCATAAACACAGTAAGGATTGTTTAATTAGAGTTTACGGTCTAAGGTAGGAAACGAATTAGATCTGTTCTGAGCCTGATCTAAGGAAGACAAGGTTGGGGTTAGCTACCTTGGTAAAGCCGGAAGCTCAGAACGCCGGAGGTTCCATTGTCGACTAAGTTCAGGTATTGGTCAAAACTCTCTAGTTAAAGAATTATTATTGCGAAGCATGGTGGACTATTAAACTGTTAAAATAACTTATTTTGATGTATAACTAGTAGAGTCGTGATAACTAGTACCGTTAAAAGTCATTAATCAAGAAACAAGTAAACATCAGTTGATATTAGTATATAAATAGGTTCGTTGGTATTGAAAAGGTGTTAGATAGTATCAAAAGTAATACCATGTAAGAGTTCGTAGGTATCAAAGAAGAATACCATTTAAGCTTAACTTGGTTGATATTGGTATACCATCCACGTTAAAATCAGTACCAAACCACTAAAAACAAAAGTGTCGGTTATAGTACATTTGGTCCCCACTTGGTAGAGACCAAAGTGGTATAAGTAGGTAGAGATTTAGAAATCCTCCTCTCCCCCTAGGCAAAGAGCGCGCTGACGGTCCGCATATATAGGCTTCATAATGTTGCATCATCACTGCAAATCCAAGTCTCTGATTCCAAAGGGTGCGCCAACAATGGAGGAGGGTTCTTCTTTTGCCTCTCCGCCGCCGTCTGATTCCATTCCGACTACCACCGCCACCGCTGCCAGCTTCCTCTCCAACCTCCCTTCTTGTGGCCTCTTCTCTTCTACCGCCGTTTCTTCTTCTAATTTGGTATTATTTCCATGTCCTTCACATTGATTACCCTAATTTTTCAATTTTTATTTTTTTATATTTATTTTTTATTGTTTGGGATTGCATTTTGATTTTGAAGTTTGTAGTGTATTGGATTTGATCACCATTCAGAATAAAAATTTAAATAAATTTAAAATTTGATCACCATTTCGTTTCGTAATCTGGTTAGTTTGCGTCAATTGAAGTTTGTTGATTGCTTGCTATTTTTACATGGAGTTGTGCATTGTCAATGGATTTTCTAGTTGTTGCTGATTATGCCTTGATTTATTGCATTTGATTTTCCAGTTTTGTATGTTGCAATTGGGTTATTCTCTAGGGAATGTATCTTTAAATTTACAAATTTGAGTATTTATAAACTTTTATGATGATAAAGTTGTTTGGTCTTTAAATATATGGCGAACTTGAGAATGTGTGTTGAAAAGTAACTCTTATTCCATCATAGGTATTTTTTGCTTGAAATGATGACATGACAAGATGGTTGGTTCATTTAATAACGAGTCTTGCGGTGCATGCCATCGTTTATGAATTGAATTTTATGCCTTGAAGAAGCTTTATTGGAAATGTTTATTCTATTTTTACTGAGATTCTCAGATTCCACTAAAGTGTTGCTAAGTATTATCATGCATTAGATGTCTTTTGGCACTAATGGCCTGTGAATGTAGATTTAAACATCGACTTGACTGCAAATTATAAGAAGATTTTTGGTATTAGACCCATGTCTGATTTTCAGATGTCATTGCTTTGAGGATATTGTTTTGGTATGTATACTATGACTTGTTGACAAACAGTTAAATGTATTGATAATATCAACTCCAAAGAATATAAATTTTTTCACTTGACCAAAATTCAGTCAATACTTTTTACTACTAAGACATGATTAGGTGCTCATATTATCTTATGTAGTTATGTTAGATTGGACAGAAAGAAGATATGAGTGATGTTCCAATTGAGAGAAAAACTGAGTAACCATTGCTTGTGCTGCCCATCACACTACTGAACTATTGGATAAATACCCAGTGGGTAGTGGCAAGTGAAAGAAGAACCATCATTAGGTCTCAAGAAGTACCATTCTTCTTTTTCTAGATTTTCAAGATTTATCAATGTTTGCGTCTTTATAGTGTTTGAGAATAATTAAGGAAGGACTATTAGTGACGATGTCTATTATTGGCTCTTTCAATCAAGGATATGTGAGTAATGTGACAGCACTAGAAATTTTGGCACTAATACTTAACTATGTAGATCCCACCTAAGGGCCCTCTTTTCACTTAAGTTTCCCTAAATTCCCTTGTAGCTTTTGTGGAGGTGACAAATAGGACAAAAAAAATCAGGTCATCTACACATTCGGCGATTTTGGATAGTAAGGGAATTATTGTCCATGATTATTCTTGGCAAAACTAACGTGGCTGAAATTACACTACCTAAAACCTTCTTACCGGATTATTATCCAATTGGAGTAGACCCATTCCACACTTAAACCAAACGACTCGTTTGCATCTCTGCTCATGATCTAGTCTATATGGAGAAATAAGCTAAATGATAATCTTCATATAGTCAATAGTTTGACAAAGGAAAGCGTACAAGATAGTGCTAAACATGAACAAAGAAGGTTTAAGGAATTTGGTTTTAACCCATTATCTGGATGGTTATTGAGGTTTGTATATCCAAATTGCAGCTTTATTATTAAAATTCAAATTTCTCCGGGGTAGGGTGATTCAGTGTATTTAAAAGCGCGCTGAGGCGCAAGGCAATGATGGGTATGCGCTTAATATGGTCTAGGTGAGGCGATTTTGGTTAGGCGCACCTGAACCAAACTTCACCACTTTTTTATAATTTTCCATATCGCGCCTGAGGCGCACCTAGGCACTGCAGAACCCTTCTTGCTTCAATGCACCTTGAGCTTTTTCATACTTTGGGGTGATTTTACTTATTATTATTATTATTTTTTTTAATTTCTAGTCCTTATCCTTGTTATTGTCTTCTTTTAATGAAAATAAACTATCACACAAATTGTAGTCTGTTCTTGCTATTTTTATATATTTTTAATTTCTAGTCCTTATCCTTGTTATTGTCTTCTTTTAATGGAAATAAACTATTAGACAAATTGTAGTCTGTTCTTGCTATCTTTATAAATTTAGATTTTTGCAACATCTCAATCCACTTTCTTGTCTATATGGATTTATTTTTGGATGTATGGGATCCACAAAATTTTTGAGAGCTTCATTTTTATAATTGACTGTATTTTTAACAAGTTTGTGCTCAATCTCTCATAGAGTTGTTTAAATTTAGTGTTTAACTTTAAATATTGGAGCTTAGCATCCTATGATTCCTATCCATGATTTTCAATAATTGAGGGAAAGAAAAAGGGAGCTTGTTGTGGTGGGAGGGGATGGTCTCCATAATGTATAAGGTGAGAATGCTGAGAGGGAGTGAGGAAATTAATGTAGAAGTGGAAGATATTTTATGGACCTCGAAGAGTATGAGATGCCATTCAGCTTTAAAAACTAAATGGTCTACCAAATAGAAGTGTGAAAACTGAAAAGTAAGATGTAATGTTTAGAATTCCCAATTACTCATGCATTGAAACTTTATTGCAGGGTGGCATGCGAATTTACATCTGTGATCATGATACAGCACCCCCAGGTCTGCTTTAGAATTTTTTTTATTAGCCTGATGTCATGACTTGCATGATGTTGACATACATACTTTGACATGGTTTCTTTTATCTGTTAGACTGTTACGATTTTGTTGATGGAAATCAGCAGTGGCTTTTAAGCTCTCTGATAACAGTGTGTGTTTTTGGGTAATTTCCTCTCTTTTGTCACTTTAAGTTGGTATCTCCCATGTGGCGATCCTAATGACTTTCTATCCAATGACTATTTGGCACTTTGGCATCAGTTGTCTTCACAACTGAATTTTAGCTCCACAGTTTCTGTGTACAGCAATACACGGTCATATGATACAAGTTTACAGAAAATGTTTAAAACTTTAAATCTCTTCCCTGTCTCCTTGTTATGTTCTTGTTGATTTGGCAATTTTATTATCAACAAATTTAGCTAATTATTGTATTTGTTGATCTTCTTTAGTTCCTACCCGGAGATAGGGCTTACTCATAAGTTTCAGATTTTCTCTTGGTAGCCTCCTTTCCGTTCTTTCTTGTTTGATATCTTCATTGCAGTCAAGTCTTTTTTTTGATGTGTTATATAGCCTTTTGTTTCAACCATGTCCCTTTCATGTTTAAAATGGTGGTTTTCCAGATTTAGGTCTAATAAATAATAGACATGACTGGTAAAGATTGTTTTCTTATTGGTCAAGAGAATTCTTGATTTTATTTTGATGTCCCTGCTTTTTTTTTATTTTTATTTTTTAATTTTTTCTCTTCAACAAAATTTTATTTTATGTACAATTCATTATGCTTAGACTTAGAGGCAAGAAAACCTGTTTTCTTCACCTAATATTACCATACCCAACAGGCTTTTCTGATACAAACTGATCCTTTTCATTTACATAAAATAGTTTTTCCCTTGTTTTTAACAGATCAAAAGTAAAAATCACCTTTGAATTTCATGAACTTAAGATTGAAAGCCTGTGGTGCTTTTGTTCTTTTGCATTTTAACTCTTGTTTAAAATGAATGAATTTTAGTAATTTACATTTATGGCTGTGAGGTATTGGTAAATTTAGAGAAAGCAAGTCATGGTGTTCTTTATAATATTTTAGAGGTGCCCAGCTTTGTAATTTGTAGGCCTTGATTGCTTTTGTTTAATGGTTGTTTGGGAGTGGATATCTCAGTTACCTATTACTGCTGTGAAGTACAGTAAATTATTCTTTGATATCATGTATTTTTTAACAATCTTATACCCGCATTGCTGCATTGTTCCAAACTCTTTCATTTACAGTGTCTTCAGTACAACTTGTGAGGGACAGAAGAGGGGGGGGGGGGAGAGAAAGGGAGGTGTGGGGAGGGATGTAGGGTGTTTCCAAGTTTTTTCCAATTTTTTTCTGTAGTGGAATGATGTGATCTACTAAAAGGGGAAGAAAATTGGTGCTTTCAAATTCCTTTCCTTTTCTTTTGCCAATTCCATATCCAAATAAGGGTCTCCCTCCCACTTTCGCTCCCTGCTTTTTCTTTTAATTTCTCTCATCCAAACACACTTTTATAAAGAGGCATTAATGGTGCTAATGAGCCTTTGCATTTTCCATGTAAATTGTGATAACTGATGAATGTGACCAAACTGATGCATTCGATTAGGTACATGCTGTACATGGTCTCGAGTTGCGTTTGAGGGTTTTCTAGTCTAGAATTGGTGGTCTCCCATATTGAGACTTTCCTTTGAACTGTTTTAGTTACTCATTTATCTGCTTTTATAAGCTTTATACATTGAGATCTTATGCTTTTCCTCCGTAACTGATATAAGCAGTAACTGACTAAGAAGTGGGTCTTGAATTTTGTTTATGTAGAGAACCAAGTAATAAAGACGGATCAGATGAACATATTGATCAGATCACTTACTTTGAAGAAGCAACAGGGTGAAGTGACTGATGGCTCAAGAAAGAGGTTTTCTCTCTTTCCCATTTTATCCTCTAGCTTAGTTATTTTCTCATGTGCATGATTTTGTTTGATTTTTCTTGTGATTGGTTGAAAGAGTATGTCAGGCTATTTTGGGGGGTTTTGATGTATATAAACTTTATTTTATCTGTTCCAAATTTTTGGTCTTATCTCTGTATATTTTGAACTTTGTTGGGGGACTAAAAATAATTGATTGCATTGGTAATTTGCATGTGCAGAGCTTCTGATAGATCTGTTGATGGAAGGGCTTCAGCGAAAAGGGCAATGACTAGTAGTCAGAATAAGGGTAAGTGGTGTTAGCTAGATTGAAAGTAACATTTTTTTCCTTGCCTGATCAACAACTTTGATACTGTACAACATTAAATTCTAATTTAGGCTTAGTGCTCATAATTTAAGTCAGACGAGATCAGACTAGATTATAAAGATTCAGGCCTTACTAGACCAGAAAAAGTAAATATCTTTAACCATTAAATGAACAGTTATTTTTATAGAACTTAAAAAACGGTTTAGTAATACTTAAACTAGTGGAAAAATAGCTATTACGGGCAAAAGCAACCTATCCGTAACGAGTAGTGGTCGTTACGTATGCGGCCATTACGGATAGGCTATGTTATTTGTAACGGGCAATGTCCGATACAAATAATCCGTATTTGTAACAGGCAAAACAAGTGCCCGTTACAAATAACAGGTTATTTGTAAAGGGCATTTGAAATGCCTATTACAA
Organism: Chenopodium quinoa; assembly: GCF_001683475.1. Lineage (NCBI taxonomy): Eukaryota > Viridiplantae > Streptophyta > Magnoliopsida > Caryophyllales > Amaranthaceae > Chenopodium > Chenopodium quinoa. The sequence goes on along the minus strand of NW_018742738.1, from coordinate 13,815,476 downwards.
ATAACCCCGTTATATGTAACGGGCACATGTTTTCCCGTTACAAAAAAGGGGTTAATAGTAACGGGCATAATATCTGCCCGTACAAATAGTCAAAAAGTGTTTGTCCCAATTAAAAAAAAAGGGGTTAATAGTAACGGGCATAATATCTGCCCGTACATATAGTCAAATAGTGTTTGTCCCAATTAAAAAAAAAATCCAGCATATGCTGGATAGTGGATAGCTTAGTTTGCTTAATGATTTTATCAATTATAGAAAATAAATAATATTAAATAATAATTTATTTAAGTACACTTCAAATACAATCAGCAAAAGCCATACATTCAAATGATTTTATCAATTAAAGAAATTAAAAACAAGTCATGCACTTGCTAATTGCTATGACTAAGATTAGATTCAAATGATTTTCCACCACTTTTCTAAATTTTTGTGACTTGCAGGTTCTTTTTCGGCATCTTCTTTACATTTTCACTTTGGTTGGCTTGCTTGACATTTCTTAGAGGAATTAAACCTGCATTTAGATCAATAATACACTTTAGTCAAAGGTTTTAAACATTAAAACATAACAATCAATCAAATAAAGTAGATAGATAAACTCAAATAGGAAATAAATATTATAGTGTAGGAAAAGCTTAACTAAGCTTAATTACTATCTGTTATGGACTAAGGGATTAAGGCTTAAGGGGATTAAGCACAAATAACAGGGATTAAGGCTTAAGGCTTGAATATTTGATTAACTGATAGTTGAATTACAAGGGTATAACCGTAACTTGAGGTTATGAATCTCCCTGTAGCTTTAGGCTACAAATCTCTCATGTTTTTTCACTCTAATTTCTGGATACCTTAGCTAAACAACTAACTACAATACTTATACTCAAGTCTTAAAAATTACATGTGACTACATTAGCTAAAATAGAAAAACCATCAAAAGACATGTTGGAGTAGCTTGCTTTCCTTCCTTAACTTCTCTTTAATTAGCTGTCATGTTGTCAATTGTTTCCACCTTGCTGACCTGTTTTGCGCGCCTCGTATAAACCAATAGAGGAGCTTGACTTGGGTTGTTGACCCCGTTGACTCGATTAGTGACATTGTTATGGACTGACTTCTATTAATTATAATTAAGCACAAATAACAGGGATTAAGGCTTATAGCTTGAATGTTTGATTAACTGATGGTTGAGTTACAAGGGGATAGCCATAACTTGACAGTAGCTTTAGGCTACAAATCTCTCATGTGTTTTCACTCTTATTTCTAGATACCTTAGCTAAACAACTAACAACAATACTTATACTCAAGCCTTAAGAATTACATGTGACTACATTAGCTAAAATAGAAAAACCATCAAAAGATATAGTTGGATTAACTTGCTTTCCTTCCTGAACTTCTCTTTAATTAACTGTCATGTTGTCAATTGTTTCCATCATGTTTTGCGCGCCTCGTATAAACCAATAAAGGAGGTTGACTTGGGTTGTTGATCCCGTTGACTCGGTTCATGACATCAGTCCCCCCCTTTGAGTTTCACCTTGTCTTCAAGGTGGAAGGATGGCAACCGAAGGTTGACAGCTTTGAAATCCTCCCATGTGGCCTCAAAGGATGGTAAGCCTTTCCAAGCAAGTATAACTTCCGGACCCTTTCTTCCTCTGCCGAATGTTAGAGGAGTTCCTCTAGCTCCACCAATAACTCCAGGGCGGGTGTTAATTGTTGCGGAATCGAGGGGTGGCTAGGGAGATTGCCAAGGGCCCGCTTGAGTTGTGAGATATGAAATACAGGGTGTATTTTGTAATTGGTCGGAAGTTGTAGCTTGTAGGCTACTCTGCCAATCTTTTCCAGCACATCAAAAGGACCATAGAACCTTGGTGCCAGCTTTTCAAAGGGTCTCTTGGCAAGAGATTTCTGGCGATATGGCTGTAATTTCAAAATGTCCTTCTCACCCACCTCAAAGCTCTCTTCTCGGCGTTGTTTATCTACGTGATGCTTCACCACTTGCTGAGCGCGATTCAAATTCATTCGTAACTCCTCCAAAATAATATTTCTTTCCTTCAAGCTCTCCTCTAAGCTGCTGACCACCATTGGTTTGCCCCCAATCGCCATAATTTCGGTGGTTCCCTCCTACACAATTTTAAAGGGAGTCATTTTTGTTGAAGTGTGTGGCGAGGTGTTGTAAGAGTACTCGACCCACAGGAGCCACCTAGCCCAATTCTTCGGTTGTTCACAACGGAGGTAGGTCTCGAGGCTCTTGTTGACTATCTCCGTTTGACCATCCGTTTGTGGATGATAGGTCGTGCTTCGCTTGAGGTGTGTGCCTTGTAATCGAAAAAGCTCTTTCCAAAAGATACTCATGAATACTCTGTCTCGATCGGAAACAATGGATGCCGGGAACCATGTAGTCGGAGAATTTCCTTAACAAAAACATCGCCACTTTAAGGGCATTGAAAGGATGTTTTAGGCCGATGAAATGCCATACATGGATTGGCGGTCCACCACCACCACCAAAACGATGTCCACTCCTTGGACAGAGGAAGGCCCTTCACGAAGTCCATTGAGATGTTTTCCCAAATAGCCTTGGGATAGGAAGTGGTTGAAGCAACTCTTAAGGACTCTGGGCCACTGTCTTGCTTCGTGGACAATCATCACACTCTCGAGCAAATCTACCAACATCCCTCCACATTCCGGCCCAAAACCAGTTGGCCGTGAGTCGTAGGTATGTCTTGACCTTGCCGTCATGGCCTCTGATTCGCGAACTGTGGTACTCTTGCACCGTTGCCGGTTGCGTGATAGCCGTTCGTGGAGGGTGCTGACCAAAGACACACGGAACGCGGGACGACGGCGCGTTCCGCGAACCAGGACGCGTGTCCCGAAGCGCGGAACTTACTCGTTCCGGTTCGTGGTGGTTCGCGATCTGGTTCGTGTTTGATAAGATACCCACTTATAGGCAAAGGAATCTTCTGTTTTCTTGAGTTTTTAAATTTAATTAAAGCTTCAAGTTCTATTAATGGAGGAAAATGAAAAAAGAAGTGAGTAGAAGGAAGAAGAAGGGTCCTTGACGGCTGTAAATCATTAAAATAACCCTAACCTAATTTTTAAACAAAATGGTGGACCCCTCCCTTTTTATCTTTTCTTTTTACTGTATTATTTTATTAGTAGCACCTTGTTTTTACTCCATGTAGTCATGTACAGCTGTAATCTTTTCTTTTTATTATTATCTTATTTTTAGTGCCTAGTTTTTAGGTATGTACTGATAGTAGTGTACAGTTATATCTTTTTATTTATTTTTTGGTTAATACGAAGTAATTGATTACGAGTACTTTTCAGTTTTAGTGATTTAGTCTAATAAATTTAAAGTCTAATATTCCCTCAAAAAATAATAATTTAAAGTCTAATAAAAAAGAAAATTCTAATTAAAAAAAATTCGAGAACTAGAGTCATACGTTCCGGGAACTCTTAAGCCTACGTACCCCGTACCCGTTCCCGTTCCCGTCCCACGTTCCAAAACGTCCCACGTACCGTGTAACATTGGTGCCGACAATCGACGGCCGGAATTCCCGCAAAAGCCGATTCTTGAGGTCGGGCCACCCCTCAAACGGTCGCCTTTTGTTCTCCCAAAACTGCAAAGCCACTCCGTCCATGGCGACTACCGCCGCTGAAACCTTATCTTCCTCCAATCGAAAAATTGAAGTATATTCGGTCCCTCATGACCCAGTTGTCAGGGTCCTTCCCCTTGAACACTAGCATATCCAATTTTTTATATTTCCAACGTCTTTCGCCTCCGCCACCATTGTCGTTCCACCAACGGGGTTCCCGACACCTCCACTCCGACATACCGAACTCCCTTTCTTCTGGGGTTCGTAATTCATTTTCGCCCAGGCTTGGCTGTTCTTGCCGTTCTCCGGTTAAACTGGTGGTGATTAGGTTCGGGGAACCGTAGCCACAGCGGCCTTTAACTCCTCTCCGAACTTCTTGTTTTCCTTAGCCACCATTTTCACCTGAACTATGACCTCATGCATGTCTGTCATGGCCTTGCTCACCGCTTCTGCAACCGCACGCCCAATGGAGGCATCTTGGTCAGTTCGATCGACTTCAGCCAAGACTTGACTTCTTCCAGCTTCTTGTCCATCGCGTCTGTGATATCAAGCTGTTATGGACTGAAGTTTATTAATTACAATTAAGCACAAATAACTGGGATTAAGGCTTTAAGCTTGAATATTTGGTTAACTGATGGTTGAATTTCAAGGGGATAGCCATAACTTTGAGGTTATGAATCTCACAGTAGCTTTAGGCTACAAATCTCTCATGTGTTTTCACTCTAATTTCTGGAAACCTTTGCTAAATAACTAACTGCAATACTTTTACTCAAGCCTTAAGAATTACATGTGGACTACATTAGCTAAAATAGATAAACCATCAAAAGACATAGTTGGGTAGCTTTCTTTCCTTATCTTCTCTTTAATTAACTTTGTCATGTTGTCAATTGTTTCCACCTTGCTGACTGTTTTGCGCTCCTCGTATTAACCAATAGAGGAGGTTGACTTGGGTTGTTGAACCCATTTACTCGGTTCATGACACTATCTTTTATTCTAACGGCACATATGCATAAATCCTTAATTTAGAAATAACAATCAAGAATACAACTCCACACAATGAAGAAAAATCAACTCTAAAACCTTGCAGAACATTAATACTACTCTAACTACAGTTTTTCCCATCCTTACATGTAGAATTTAGAGCCAGATGCTGAAAAGGCACCATTGCTTTAGCTTACATTAGCAAAACACTCATTTCCATACCCTTATAATCACTCACCAAAAAAAAAAAAATTATCAAAGAAATAAATCGTACAAACCCAAATTCAAAATCCAAATTGAACAAACAAGGAACAAAATTAAGTCATTTCAATCAGTTTTCCAGGAAATGAAAACAACAAAATTCCCCCAACCCCACCCCCCCCCCCCCAAAAAAAAAAAAAAAAAAAAAAATTTAAAAATCCAGAAAAATCATAGCACTCAGAACAAAGGGTAACAAGTAACAAACAATTAAAATATAATTTTGATGAAAAGAGCATACAAATTTCTTTAAAAAGCACATTAACAATAAAACTTAGCATTAGCATCAAAAAATTGATAATAATATAGATGCATCATATCATTAGAGAAGAATGCTAAAAAAAAAACCCAGATCCAACCCAAAAAAAAAAAGATAAAGAAATAAGATCTAAGAACCTGTATATCCTTGTAAGCGGTGGTTTCCAACGATCGAATCCATTAATTTCTCTATCGCCGTTAGTGCCTTCGTCCTCTTTCTCGCCTCTTGGTTTTCAACTTCCGCCTCATTTTCTCACCAACAATCTCCTTGTTCGTATATCCTTAGAGAGGAAAGAAGAATGGGTGAGGAGGAGGAGATTAAGTGAGGAGGATATGAGAGAGAAATAGATGGAGAGATGGGAGGAGATTAAATGAGGATAAGAGAGAGAAATTAGTGGAGATGGGAGAGAGAGAAATGAGAAAATCAGATTGATGGCTCCTCTCAAATAATTGTGAAACCCTAATAATAGAGAAATGAGCTCTTTTCAACTAGACCGTGGACATTTGTATCGGGCTAGTGATTTGTCGTTTCAATTATAAGATTTATTCGTATTTGGCAAAATTGTCCGTTTCAAATATTATATTTTGTAACGTGCACATTAGTGCCCGTTACAAATAACTAATTTTTTGTAACGGCCATTACATTTGCCCATTACAAATATCTTTTTGTAACGCACATTGTTATGTCCGTTACAATTAGGGTGTTACAAATAGAGTTTTTTCCACTAGTGTTAGTGTTTAGCCATCTACTTGCATCTTCTTATATGACAAACCTCAATAGAGGTTTGAAATGCCATTGTTTTACATTTCCTGCTAGCCTGAGGCTTCTTTAATAAAGGATGCTGTTATAACTCCTTATGGCTACAATTCTGTAACTAGTACTAATGTTAGGCTTTGTATAAATTTTTTTAACTTTCGTTTTAAATTATACAAGTATTATTTAGACATATCTTCCCACCCCCAGTGGGGAGGGGTGATAAAGGAGGAAATGGTAAGGATTGCTGTAGGTTCAAGAACAATGTTACACGGTACGTGGGACGTTTTGGAACGGGAACGGGGAACGTAGGCTTTAGAGTTCCCAGAACGTATGACTCTAGTTCTCGAATTTTTTTTAATTAGAATTTTCTTTTTTATTAGACTTTAAATTATTTTTTTTTTCAGGGAATATTAGACTTTAAATTTATTAGACTAAATCACTATAACTGAAAAGTACTCGTAATCAACTACTTCGTATTAACCAAAAAATAAATAAAAAGATGTAACTGTACACTACTATCAGTACATACCTAAAAACTAGGCACTAAAAATAAGATAATAATAAAAAGAAAAGATTACAGCTGTACATGACTACATGGAGTAAAAACAAAGTGCTAGTAATAAAATAATACAGTAAAAAGAAAAGATAAAAAGGGAGGGGTCCACCATTTTGTTTAAAAATTAGGTTAGGGTTATTTTAATGATTTACAGCCGTCAAGGACCCTTCTTCTTCCTTCTACTCACTTCTTTTTTCATTTTCCTCCATTAATAGAACTTGAAGCTTTAATTAAATTTAATAACTTAAGAAAACAGAAGATTCCTTTGCCTATAAGTGGGTACCCTATCAAACACGAACATGATCGCGAACCACCACGAACCGGAATGAGTAAGTTCCGCGTTTCGGGACACGTGGTTCGCGGAACGCGCCGTCGTCCCGCGTTCCGTGTATCTTTGTTCAAGAATTCACTTAAACCTCTTCTCACCCAAACTAATGTCTAAAATGATTCATGTCTATCTATACATTCCAGAATTTCCCATCCTATATTTTTAATCCTCAGTTTAGGCGCAAGTGTGTCCACATGCCAGTTTCTTGCTATAACATTATTTTTACCATAGAAAGTCAAAAGTCAAAACTCTTTCACTATCTTCATCCAATCATCCCTATGAAGTTTTCGTTATTTAATTCATGCCTTCCAAGTCTTTCAACCTGCAATGTTGGTCAAGGAAACACAGTCCTCATTTGATAATTGATTCCACAATCAATAGTATATCATTTGTTCCTTAATGTTTTTGATAGTTATTGTTTGCACAAGAATCAAGAAAAAAGAGGGAAAGATAGTGAAAAAGTGAGGGGTAGTATGTAGCAAAATAAGCACGAGGCCAAAAAGTGTCTTTCTTTCTCTCTCTCTCTCTCTCTTTTTTTTTTTTTTTTTTTTTTTTTTTTTTTGTTTTGGAGGTAAGGGAGGTAAAAAGTGTAAAAATCCATTGCCAAAAAGGGAATAGATTTGAAGTGTAAAGAACAGTGTTTGAAAAAGCGCGCCTAGGCGCTGGGCGCAAGGCGATCAGGGTGAGCGCTTATTTTAGTCTGGGGGAGGCGTTTTGGGTTAGGCGCACCTGAGGCGCACTTGAGCCAAAAATTTTTAACTGCCCATATAGTGCGCCTCACTTCAAAGAGGCGCACTGAGGCGCATCTGAACCCCTATCGCTTTAGTGCGCCTTGTGCTTTTTTATACATGGGTAAAGAACTAAAGAAATAGACTTATGAGAAAAGTGTGAAGAATAAAAAGGAAAGGAGGTAGCACCTATGTCCTAGTGTCATTGCTCATCACCTACCTCATAAGTTGGTTTTCGAAGACTAGCATCTTGCAAGTCTTAATTTATAGTGCGTTTTTAAGTTTTGCAGCCATATCTGATTCAAATGATATTCAGATTTTTACATGAGCTCTGGATGCTTCAAGGTTTTGTGGAATTATGTATGCTTGTCGTTTACTTGTTAACTTATAAGAAACATTACTGAGTGTGGACGAGTCACCAGTGTCACCTCTGTGCTTCAAAAAAACTACCTACTGAATGATGGGCTTGGGATACTCATGCTTTCATTCTATTATACAAATTGCTCTCTTAAAGTTGGCTATCTTCCACTTGGTTCATAGGATTTCACAGTCCTTCCTATGCACGCAATCACATGCCCTTGGTCCCTAAAGTAGGCAGCAATGGTACATGGTGGCTATCAGCCCAAGTGTCCGTCATACTTGTATGTGCTGTGGCAAATGAGTTAAGTGTATGGGTAGTGGGTAAGGGTAATTGTGTAAAGTGTGCCAAATTGAACAGTGTCATTTAATTTGGAACGGAGGAAGTATTAAACAGTATCCTTCCACAATTTGAAACTGCAGTTGCGTTCATAACCTGATAACCATGGTAACAGGGTGGCATGAATCACACAATTTGCTTTTAGTATTGGCCTGTATTTTGCTTGGATGGACTCATATATATATATTTTTTATATTATGGGAACTCAGTTGCCTTACTAAATACAAAACCTTAATACAAAGGGTGTTTGTACTAGTATTATACTATTATTATTATTTATAAATATGGAGCCATTTTTTTAATCCTTTCTTAATTTACCTGTTTTGGGCAATTTGCATGAGTTGATGAGCTCAGGAATTTATTTACATGCTTTGCGTAGTCCTGAACTCTGATGTTAAGGTATCAAAACAATTGGAAAAGTACAGATATTTGTCCAATTTGTAGTTTGTTTGAATTCAGCAATTAAAGCTTAAGAAAGTTAAAACAGCGCCAAGTGAGCACTGAGCAGACAGTCAGACAGGTAATCTCTGGAGTTGTCAGCCACATAAAAGTTCCTTTGTGTCAGCAATATTTTAGGAATAAATTATCTAAATGAGATTGTTGCAAGATAAATTGCTGCAAGGCCTGCAACTAGTACTTTAGACCCCAATTTCTCAAATCGATATGAGATTTTGGTTTAGGGTTGAGGATGAATAAGAAACTCTGAACATCTACTGAAGCTTCTGGAGGGCTAATTAAGATTTAGTGCTGCGCTAAAATAAATATAAAGAAAAAATAATTTCTGTTCAGGGTTCTGCCCAACATGGCTTTAATATTCTGCTAATCCTACTAATTAAAAAAAAAAGGGGGGGGGGTGTAATTTATCACGGAATCATTTAGTGATCTGGGGTTTCAGGTGAGTGTAGAAGTCAAAAAAACTGATATTACTGGATTCTGCATGAGTGTATTGCACTAGCATTGGTTGAATAATAGTGGTCAGACAGGTAACCTATGATGCATACCTGAATAATTATGATCTCTAAGCTTTTGCTCATCTAACTGTTTATCCTGATGTACAAAAAAGCCCACTGCTCTGTCTTGAAATAAACATGAGGCATCAGGATCCACCCTGGATTGGTTTTATTCATTAGTGATTTATCTTGCAACACTTTGTGCCCAGACATGATCAGTGCTTGCCACACTGACTAGATGCAGACCTTGACACCATAAATCTGGGCACAGTAGCTAAATAGATATTATAGGGATACCTTTGGTTAAATACCCCCATCCTTGCCTAATCTTATGTATATAGGTGAGCTATGTTGGGATCATGTTATTTCTCTGAAGCCTTGCATTTTGCAATGGAATATGTGGGTAGAGGGCCAATTGTTAGGCTTCTTCTAGGCTTTTAGCGAAGCCTGATTGTTAAACATCAATCATTAGGCTTCCTAGCAATGACCAATTGGCAATGGAGGCTTCTCCTCAGGGTGTTGGGGATGAGGGAAGTAAGAGCTATATGGTTTTTAGGCTTCCTTATTCAATTAGTGCCCATATATATATATATATATATATATATATATATATATATATATATATATATAAACTACCAAATTTGGAGTAAACCAAAGACCAGTGTATTATTAGCTTTCATTGCTTGGTGGGGGCAGAGTGGCCTAGTGGGGAGGTACTGAAAAAGTGAAAACTAAAGCAGACAGTCCCTATCGTGGTTTTATTTTATGTTCAGTAGTTCAATGGATTTCTCATATCTGTGGTTGATGTTCTGGTGGGAGATAATTGGGTAATCAAGTCTGCAAAACAATGTGTTCTTTTAAATTCTTAATTTAAAGATTTACCTCAGTTTGTTTAGTTTTATCACAAAGCATTTCTGATATCTTACCTATCCATTGCAGGTGCATCGAGTAGTCGTACTGCAGATAGAAATTTTCAGGGTCTGACTGTGGAGAGGCTTCGGGCACTTCTGAAGGAAAAAAGACTTTCTTCCAAAGGGAAGAAGGCAAGTGACATTGCTTATTGCATATGAAATAGTTCTTATGTTACTTTTCAAATACTCCCTCCGTAACTTTTTACTCGCAACAAATAGGGAGTTTGCGGACTCCTAGGCAAAATTTCTTAAGTGTAATTATTGGAATATAAGGGATGTGCTAGTATTAATCCAATCAATGAAAATAAAAACAAAAACTAAACACCAAGCACCACAACCACGAAACCACCACCACTTAGCAACACCACCACCTAGCAAAACCACAACCACGAAAACACCACCACACCCAGCGCACCACCAACGACCCCAGCACCACCACCACCAACGATCCCAGAACCCTTCGCGAAGCCGCCGAACCCACTACAACCCAGCACCACCCACCCCGAAACCCAAATCCCACGAACCCAGACCCATAACCTTGAAATCCACCACCACGAACCCAGACCCACAACCACCGAACCCACTACAACCCACCACCACCCACCCGAAACCCATTACCCACGAAGCCAGACCCACAACCGTCGAACCCACTACAACCCACCACCACCCACCTCGAAACCCACAACCACAATCCTAGAAATTCGAACCCACTACAACCTACCACCACCCACCCCGAAACCCACAACCCATAATCCTCCAGAAATTCAAACCCAGAAATTCGAACCCACAAAATTCAAACCCAGCACCACCACATCCTGAAATTCGAACCCAGAAATTCGACCCATCAAGCACCACAATCGAGCCACCAAACACACAACGAACCCAGAAAAAGTCAGATCTAGAAAAAGAAGATAGAGAAAACGAATGCCTCGACAAGGAAGAAGAAAACGGCGGTGATTTCCGGCGATAGTAGCGATCAGTGGTAGTGGTGGTTGTTGCAAATGAAGGTGATGGTGGTGGTGGTGGTGGTGGTGGTCAATGAAGGTGATGATGAATTTAGATGGGAGGTGATTAAATCAATGTTAGGGTTTAAGTTAATAAGATTAGTAGTTTAATTAGGGTGTTTAGAAAAAAAAGTAAGGGTAATGTTGTAATATCACATAAAAAAACTTACCATAAAAGGAAAGAAATAAGTTTGTTGCAAGTAATATGTTACGGCCATTTTTAGTAATTGTTGCGAGTAACTCGTTACGGAGGGAGTAATATCCTTTGCAACCTTCTCACTTGTTTGACTTGCAGTTATCCTGTTTTCCCCTCTCATTTCTTTTTCACTCCATTTCTCTTGGCTGAGCGCTTTACTTTAGAATGTGGTACTTGTAGTTTAGGGTCTTCCACTTTCATTTTGTATTTGGCCTTGGGTTAACCAAATTAGTCTAGTTGCTTCTGTTGGTAACCTTATTGCTGTTTTCTGTTGTGCATCATGTAGGATGGTGAGTTTGGTCATCATGGTACTGAATGCTGCTGAGGATGCCTATCTGGCTTTCCCTTCTATTTTTTTTTTTTTTTTTTTTTTTTTTTTTTTTTTTTTTGTGTGTGTGTGTGCTCATGTTATGCATGCTGAGATTATCACCTTTTGTAGGATGAGCTGATCGAACGCCTGCGGAATGCAAGTAAATGATTCTTTGATGGGAGAGGGGAAGCAGAATTGCTTATTGCAAAGGTATTTACGCTGGTGACAGGGGAGCTCATTGACAGTGCAACTTCTATCTTATTGAGTATAAAAGGTTATGTTTACGGTGTAGTATTTTGTGTTTTATGTGCATATATCTTGTATTAGGGATGGGACTCTATTGTTACGACTATTGCCAAAGAACCATTGCTTAGCACAGATACCTGTGCTTTGCTGTGTCTTACTAACAGGTCTGTGATTCCGGATTTTTCACAAGGAACTATGCTCTACCTTATGTAGCTTGGATTGGGTCGTGCATATTTCTAAGCATCTAGGTTTTGCAACATTAACATTTCGAGGGTTTAATGTTTTATTTGTGAAGTAAAGTAGAATGTATTATTGAAAGGAAAACTCGTACCAACCATGTTCATGGTAGAGTCGCTGTGATTTTTTATGGCAAACTGCTCATTCTCAAGTGGTGAACTGGTAAGCTATGGACAGGGGCATACTAATAATTCTGACGAGTAGAGCTTGGCTAAATGCTTTACGAGCCAATTTAAGTGTACAACAGTTAATTCCCCATTGTAGTGGCCTTCTTGATAGGCAATGTATCAGCTTTAAACTGTCGACTGAAGTTTTGGTGTCCATGCAAGGCAAATGGTTTATTACAACATGAAAGCAGTTTGGTTGTGGTGGGATTAGAAGATGAACTGATCCAGTGCTTTTTGGCAGGCAAAGGTTCTCATAGTTCATCACCATACTCCACAATATTGTGAGACTAAACATCGTATACCATAGCTAGGTTCCATACCCAAAACCAACATTGCATTTACTACTGATCTCTGTTATCTTAGGGTAGCTAACCTGATGTCTTCAGCAAAATTTGAGGTATATAGTACGAAGCCATTGTTAATGTCATGTTTGTGATAACCTCCCTGTGTTAATTTAAACCAGGGGTGGAACCAAAAATATACGGGCCATAATAAATATTTTGTACTTCTCAAGGGGGCCGAATATATAAATTAACTTAATTTTTTTTTTTGGAAAGAATAAATTAACTTCATTTGCATGAGATGATCTACGTAGAATGGAACTCGAACGATTTCCTTAAAAATTGCTTAATTATAAACTAATTTCCTATATGCGTCGGTTTAAAAACTTATTCACACAAGATGATTTACATAGGATTGGTAGAAGCTATGTGTGGGTTGTTGTTGTTGTTGGTATTGGTATTGGTATTGTTATTGGTATTGCCTATTGTTATTGCTGTTGGTATTGTTATTGTTATTGTTATTGCTGTTGTTATGGTTATTGGTATTGTTGTTGGTGTTGCGGTTGCTGTTGCTTTAGCAATGCAACAACCTCATTTTCTAACTCCCTAAGAGAAGGGAAAGAAAAAGGAAGGAAGTCACATCCAATTGCTCAACAACTGGATTCGTACTTGACCCGCTTCTGATTGGCCGTATCAGTCACTACCCGTCTAGGAACAAAGTCATAAAACCCAAACTGTGTCAATGGAAAAAACCCTGACAAGTCAACACAGACGTCGCAACCACGATCTCATGAACAAAGTAACACATCTGCAAGTCTGAGAGCCCTGTTGTTCCCTCTAATTAACCCAATGTCCACCTCCTTTCTAGCTGAAATCCCTGACCGATAGCAAACATCAAGAAGGGTATCCCGAACAACATTATGCTGATGTTTAATGCCCATAATACCAGCACAAGACACCGCGCGATCATCGAAAATATTCCCAGCAAAAACCCTTGAACAAGCAGAGCACGACGTTGTGATACAGAACAATGGAACACCTGACCGGTAGCACAACACTCAACGATAAGTCTTAGCGTTCATCGTCTGACAACCCCTTGAAATAGGGACCGCCCTAAGCCAAGCAGAGGTGTGTTCTCCTTGCTGTGATTTACATAATGATGATTGCCGAGGAGTTAAAGAATAAGGAGATTCTGCAGAAGTGGTAATCTTTGTGAAATATATATCTGCCAATTTATTTACAAAAACTTTTGCATGCCCCCGGTTTACAATAATTTTATTGTACATCGAACTTTTTTGCGAAAAGTGACTCTTTTTCTTTACAAAAGTGACCCTTTTTCTTACAAAAGTGACCCATATTTTCTCAAAAGTGACCCTTTTTTTTTTTTTTTTTACAAAAGTGACTATTTTTTTCACATAAGTGACCCTTTTTTCCACAAAAGTGACCCTTTTTTTTCAAAAAATTGTCCCTTTTTTTTCACAAAAGTAATTAAGCTACATATGCAAATTGCAAAATAGAGTATCAAAATCTCACTAGTTTTTTTGTTTTATTTCAAAAGTAAACCATACAAGTATTATTTTACTTTGATTCCAAAATTTCTGCTACTGCTTTTGATCTATTACTATTGCAACTATTGTTACTCACAAAACAGAGGATTTGGCATCGTTACCATCGACAAAGGATTTAGCATCGTCACCGTCATTACCTTCAGAAGCAAAGAAGAGCTTAATGCTGCGATCGAAGGAATGAACGGCCAAACACTCAACAACCGTCAGATCACTGTTGACGAGGCTCAAGCTCGCGACATTGGTGGCGGCGATAGTGGCTTCCCGTAGTGGGTGAAAAATAAGTGAGGAAAGAGAGGCTCAAGCTTGCGGCGGTGGTGGCGGCGGCGATGGCTTTCTAGTGAGTGAAAAATAAGTGAGGAGAGAGAAACTGATAAAAAAAGTTAATGAAGAGACTCACGTGCTATTGATTTACAATAGCATTATTGTACACCCGTTTTTTTTTAACGTTTGTGATTTCTGTATGAGTTTAGGGGTAGCGACCTCGCTAGGATTACTCAAAATGTTAGACTCCACTGTTCCATTGAACAGACTCAGCGCATCCACAAAGGCTCATCCAAGACCAACAACACCAGCATGTCGTAGAAGTTGTGTTTGACTGCAACCGATAAGCAAGAAAAATATAGTGACGAACATCACCTGCGGAATAAACACCAAGCCCTCCAAACGCAAATGGTAAGGTGGAAATCCGCCACTGCCAGTCGCCAAACCCAGGCCTCGAAGCAGTAACAATATGCTCCAAGGAAGATCAAAGAGCCCCATCGAAAGTGCGCTGAGCCGCCTCAAAAGTACTAGAAGGACAAGTACACAATGCAAAGTAGAGTTTAGAAACTCCAATACATGCCCTAAGTAACAATAGCTCACACTGAGGATCATTCAGCATAACGACCTTATTCATAAGGGCAATGATCTTGGTTACCCTCCGCATCACAAGATCACCACTAAAACCAGAATCAGATTTAGCTGGACCACCAAACAACTTAACACCACGCATATTAGGTGGAAAGACACCCTCAAGCCTGCTTCGAGGGTCTTCTGTAGGCCAGAACACTTCAGTTTTTTTCCACGTTAAGACGTAACCCCGAACGAGGTCTTTCCTCCATAATCAACTGTAAAACTTTCCCCACCACCAACGTGTCACCAATAATAGTGTTCATCCAAATACCAAGCCTAAAACATACATCAAAAGTCTCTCTGATATTACACACCAGGGGATTATCCTGTTGCACCCCTTGAGATGACCATAAGGTTATTAGCGTTATTGTTGTTGTTACTGTTATTGTTACTGTTACTGTTACTGTCACTGTTAATATTACTACTACTATTATTATTATTATTATTAGTATTATTATTACTACTACTACTATTATTATTATTATTATTATTATTATTATTATTATTATTATTATTATTATTATTATTAGTATTACTACTACTATTATTATTATTATTATTATTAGTATTATTAGTATTACTACTACTACTACTACTATTATTATTATTATTATTAGTATTACTACTACTACTACTACTACTTATTCAGCAAAGAACCGCTAACGTTATTAGCAGTTCTTGTATTCGGTTTTAACTTGTGAGGTTTTCTAATACAAGAACTTAAAACAGGAACCACTAACGACATTAGAGGTTATTTGCCGAACCTAAAAAATAAAATAAAAAATTTAAACCTTCTACCAATCCTATGTGGATAACATTATTGTGGGAATAAGTTTTTAAATCAACTTAAATAGAGATTTAATTTACAGTTAAGCAATTTTTAGGAAAATCTTCCACGAAACTCTAATAGTCTTAGGTCCAATTAGACTCGGACATTTTAAACCAATTCCTAATGAGTCTATTTGGGTTATATGTATGTTTTCCTCCGGTAATTATGAAACTAAATTTCAATGGTCATTCAAGATCACTGAGGTGCAACTATTGCTAGTAAAGCTTCTAACCTTGGCTAAGACCATCATCACTCATGGTATAAAAATTTATATCATCCCTCTCTCTCTACCACTTTCTCACTCCTACACATCATCTTTACCACAATACAATATACTTTCTCCAAAAATCATCCCATCCATGGTATAAAAAAAGTTTACCACCACACTTTCTTTCTCCTATTTAGATTAATAATACACTTAATTTAATTATAATTATAATTCATTTTATTATTGGAAATAACTAATTAATGTTTATAAAGTTAATTAAATAAAATAAGCAATATATGTATTAAAAAGTGAATTCGAAAAATTATATAAAACTATATCAATATGGGTGTCTATGTGTAGCTCTTGAAAAATTATGAACACAGGTAATTTTTTTCATAATTTTTTACTTTATACGAAGTAATTTTTTCTTAAAATGTAATTGAAAAAAAATATATAAAAGTACATGATAACCAGGCCACATGGCGTGATCTGGTTGGTTCATGTTTCACGGGGACCAAAATAATTGTTTACCATGGGATGGTATATACCATCAAATAGTATAGTTTTATACCACCAATATAGTAAAAAATTGCATGTTTTTGATGAGTTTTTACACCGTGGTATAAAAATATACCACGAGTGTTGATGCTCTAATAGATGAACTATAATAATTAAATGAATTATATAATAATAGAATATTAATAAACTATTTAATAAGATAATTTTAATAAATACACACAAAATTATATATATATTTTTTTCTCGTATATAAATTATAAACATTAGTAAAAAAGAACTGAGTGAACCGTGCAAAAAGTCAAATTGTTTCACTTGGGAATGCCCTCTAATGGTCATGTAAGTGTGTTGTCTTAGTGAGAGAAAGCCTCTTTAGAGGGAGAAAGATAAAGTACAATGTGTCTAATCCTCTTTCCGGTGGACTTGGGTACCATTTATAGGTGCACAAACTAGGTGGAGCACCAGTGCCATACTTTTGGTCGATGAGCTCCATCTCTCTTGGCTGAGTTGGGAACAGGAGATAGTTTGGCGGGAGTTATCCTATAAAATTATCCCTTTTGAGTTATATGATGAGGCGGCTCATGCCATCTCTTTTGAGTTGTGACCTTACCAGTGCAGCTCAATCACTGGATTTGTTGGAATCCTCACCACATAGGAGTATTTTTTTTTTCAAGAAAATTTGAAATTTAATATAATACCTCCACTCTTTTATATTATAATCTAAGGCCATGTTTAATTCACCTTATATTTACTTATTATAAGTTCACATCATAAAAAATAAGTTCACATTAGAAAAAATAAGTTCAAATCAAATCAGATCAGAAAAAATAAGTTCAAACATATTTTATCGTTTTATGTGTGATTTTTATCGCTAAATATCTTTAATTTTGTAATTAAAAAATCACGAAATTTACATATAATGTTCAATTTACACATTAATAAAATACTCATTATTACGAATCTAACAAGATACAACTTGATACATTTTTTCTTCATATATCATTGTACACATAATGTCAAAGTCTAGTCATATCAGACAATTTATTCAGTTCATGTCAAACTAGATCAAACCAAATAAGTTCAGATCAAATAAGCAAAATTAGGTGAACTACTAAGGGCCTGTTCTCATTGACTGAACTCAACTCAACTGAACTGAGTTGAGCTGAACTGAACTGAACTGAAATGAATATTTTATAAGAGAAGGAAATTAGGAGCAGAACTGAACTGAACTGAATTGAACTTCAACGTATGAGAACAGGCCCTAAACCAAGTCTTTATAGTTTATTGATAAGTGTGAGCACATTTCATGGAACTCACTAAAGCAGTACTCTAATAGAGACAACTGACTGCGTATAGGCGCATAGCACCTATTTATTAAGCATGTATATAGGAGGCGTTTTGGGGTTCATCTGATGTTTTTTCTACGGCAGTACATTCACGTGTACAATTACGTTATACTGATACAATTATGTGTATTATTATGTATGTATGATGTACCATTAAAATACAAGTTGTCTTAATAATACTTTTTGTGTACTGTTATGCACGTAGTGGTACTTTTTGCCATCATATTTTCTAACAAATTCCCTTTTACCTTGACCCAAATTTATGTGACAACACTTAATTTCAAAAATATCGTCCTTTGTGTTAGCAAACATATATGTGCTATGTGCCTATAATTATTTGAGACAACCTACTCGTCCCCAACAAAAACCAATCTGGTCTTCTCCAGACTTCTATGTAGTTAAAGGCATAAATCAATGATTTAAGTTTAAGTAGCTTTTAACAACTCAAACATGCAAAAACTTTTAAGCACGTTTTATTTGTGGAATAAAATACACTAATAATGTTTTGATGGAATATAAATGGGACCCACATATTATTTTTATTTCCTACTGTATTATTCTTATTAAATCAGTTTTGTTGCAACTTTTCTAGTTATAAGCATGTGCCATTTGCCTTGGGGACAGAGGACAATATCTTGCTATTTGCAAACAATCTGATAAAGACCGACCCATTCGCTAACCTTGCCCCTACTTTTTGTGATTTCTTTTCTGCTTTTTGGCAATTATTTTCATCAATCATTTTTTTTCGGCCTTGCAATAACTAAACATTTTTCTTCTATACTTTATATCAAATTATTGGAAAATAAAACGAAAGTGGGAAGAATAAAAAAGATTAGAGAAAATAGTTTATTTATAACTTATAAGTATATGTTAACAAAGTCATAGTAAGGCTTTTGATTTTTTTTAGGAGAGTAACAAAACAATATCATGGATTAAAAACTTGTTCTCTTCAACTTGTTTAAAATACTTATTACTTATCATGTAATAAATTCATATCAAATCAGATCAGACCAGAAACATTCAAATATGATAAGAACTTTTAATTATCATTTATTCATTTCTAAATATCGTTAATTGCGTATGAAATAAATTATGAAAATTACATATTTGAAAAGTATATCCATTTGGTAATATTTTTCTTTATAGATTAGTATTAAAATGCGGTCAAATTTAGTCAAATTATTAAATCAGATCAGAGCAAACCAACAAATATAAATTTAGATCGAACCTTAATAAAATCAGACTAGATGTCATTGTTTCAGGTAAAGAGAAGATGTTCTAATTCAACTTTATCTTATAAATTCTATATATTTCTAAGAGTTAAACAATTTGGTGATAATTGGTTGGTACACTCGGGTGTAACATGCACATGGCACATTCTATAAAAAAATAATAATAAATAAATAAATAAATTAATTAATTAAAGTACAGTACTTACGAACATATGTATCTATCATTTAAGTTTCCTTTAAATAGTGCGAAAAAAAAAGTTACATACATACTACCTCCGGTCCAAATTACTCGCAACTTAGGAATATTTTATATCTCACAAATAATATCCCAAAGTTGCGAGCAATTTGGACCGGAGGTAGTATATATAGAACACAAACATATTTATTTAATTTTTTCTAATTTGGAAAACGATAAACACTAAATGTTAGCCATCCCACTAAAATGTAAAACTTTTATTTTAGTGTCTCTTTCTACAAAATATATTCTCCAAAAAAAAAAGATGTAATATAATTTATATTGTCTGTAATATAATTTACTACCTCCGATACAAGTTATGTGCAACGATTTGACATAAAACAGAGAGGAAAAATGTCTAATTGTTGCACATAACCTGTAACGGAGGTAGTATATTATTAGAAAATACGATGTTCAATGCTTTCCTCATGTTTGTTATTATATCTTTTGATAAATCATTTTTACTATTCATACCCATCGATTGTAATTGTAATGTAATTTTATTGTCACATAATACTCAATGCATATACTGAAATGTTCACTGAATTTTACCTTTGAATTTTACTGGTTTATTTCACATGATAATGTTCATTACGTAGTAATATTATGTTTTTTAGATTTGAAAATCAATCATCAACACATGAGGTACCTAAATAACATCATCATCAACATCAACCTAATATATATATATATATATATATATATATATATATATATATATATATATATATATATATTATATTAAAAAATTGCATTAAATTAATGATTTCCGAAATTAATATCAAATAATAATTATAATGTTCATAATGATTAAAAAATGATGTTCAAACTAATTTAAAAATTATATCTCTATAAGGGCATGTTCCGATTTACTAAACTGAATTGAACTAAGTGGAGCTGAACTAAACAAAACTGAAATGAATTGTTTATGAAAGAAGGAAATTAAGAAGTAAACTGATTGGAGCTGAACTGAACTGAAATCAAGCCAAAGAGAACATGCCCTAAGACTAAAATTGTTTAAGGACATATTCAAGCTTAACAAAATAAACAAAAACACAAAAGAACATGAGGGTTAAAACAAAACTTACATGAACCCTAAAAAACATTTATATAATCAAGTAAAAAAAAAAAGACTTTGTATTAACTCAAAGAACACTTTAAATTTACATACCTTAAAAACCATAGTTTGATATTATAAAAGAACATAAATCATATTCCGATGAATTTAACCTCGGAAATTAATCAAAAAAAAAAGTAACAACTAGAAATAAACTGATAAATGCATTTTCTTTCAATAACGTATTGTAGGGAATATTTCTAGCATTACCCCAAACTTGAACCCCACTATGATCATACACTAAAGCATGGTGGCGTCCAAAGGAAAGGAAGCTAGAGCAAAATAGTCGCCAACAAGTTTTAAGAACTTGTAAACCGTTCAAAGGGTGAAGGTTACACCACTTAACGATCCAGGAGATCGTTAACTCCAATAGGTCTGGAACCATGACTGGAAGTTCGGGGATGAAGGTACAAATCCAACATAAAAGAGATTGAACCTGCCCTAATAATAGACATCTACTTTATTCTTCTTGTATTCATGTGCGCTTTCTGACTAACATACAATCATTAGGTTTACCCCAAACCTGTTTATCTATGTTGGTTGAATAATAATGCACAAATAAAACTATTATTGGTGATCACTTGAATTATAATCAAATTAACCATAAACAAGATTATTAATTATCTTATTAAGTATGATTACAAGTACCACTTATTCCCTTTAAACATGCATAAGAGGTGTGATCAAGCAACAACAATAAATATATATCAAGCAACATAATAATCATCATAATAATCATCAAAATAATAATCATGTTAAAACATAATATTAATAGCAAAATCCTAGGCATGATACTAACAAGATTAATAACAAACCCTAGCATGTCACTAAACATCAAAGATCAAATATAAAGCCCTAACATGATACTAACATGAATATTAGGAAATAAAATCGAAGGCATCACAGAAATTATATAATAAGCATATTTGATATTATAACCTTTACCCTAAACATGATACTAGGAATCATTGTTGTCATTCAAAACATCAAATATACTAACATGGTACTAGAAATCAAAATAACAACCTAGACATGATTTCTATATCATAACATCAATAAAACAATTAAAGCACTTACTTGGATGCCTCGTATCTCTTTCTAATAACAAAATACACGCGTTAGTAACTTTAAGGAAAATATAAAACAATAATTTAAATTAAATAATTGAAAGAGAGATTTGGGACCAAACCCTCAGAAATATCAAACCTTTCACGTCTAGGGCGAAGGCAACTTCGAATTATGCTAGGCATGTCTAGATCTTGTGAATGCGGAATTTTGTTTGAGAAAATCTAGTTTAGAAAAGAGAGAGAGAGAGAGTAATCAAGAATTTCTTGATGAGAGTTGGTGATTGAAAACGGAGATTTTAGGAGGCTATTTATAAAGAAAATCAGCCGGATATGATAAAAAACGAATCAGAGTTTCGAAAAGAATAAAACACGACGATGTCGCCAAACACGCGCCTGTCACCAGACGACAGGGCTGTCGCTAGGCGCCAAGTGTGTCGCCGCGACGCCAGGTCTGTCGCCAGGCGATAGACTGCAGTTGCGACGCTACAATCAGTTTTTCCACGCGTTTTCTTATTTTTGATAAAATTTAAGCGTACGAGGGATAAAACTGTATTTTCCTTAAAAACACTTCTTTTATTCTAATTAAAACTCTTAAAAGTCAATTTATCAATGCTAATCAAATTAGGATTCAAAAGAACATTCTAGAAGATTCTAAAAGACTATAATCAATCCCAATCGCATTAGGAATGATAAATCACAATAGGCCCTCCTCTAGATCATTGGACCACATATAAAAATCAAACCGGGCCCAATTAAGTGATTTGGCCATAACTTCCTCATTATTCATCGAAATTGGGCTTATAATATATCGTTGGAAAGATCTTTTCAAACCCGACCCAACTACACTATTATTGGACCCTTGCCATGGACCAAACTAAACTGAATTGACTATTTTCATAAAATAGGTTTTCAAAAACAGAGAGAAAGAGAAGAAATAAAAACTAACCGCAACACTAGACTTTCCACACTCACTTCATTCGATTATGATTAGACATAAAAGGTACTCATCACTGGGTTTGATTTTGGGGAAACACAAATGGGTATCTACACGTATTCACGTTAAATATATCTCTCTATTATTAGATTTATTAAAATGACAAAATTAACGCCACAACTTCATTTGAATCACTTTGAAATTCAAAATTTGTCATTGTTTTTCGCTCTATAAGGAGTAGTGTTTGAGAGGGTGAAAAGGAGGAGTACAATTAGTTAACAATATTAATTATT